>NC_089533.1:21838405-22159238 GCF_963924715.1 Thunnus thynnus
CCTGGATTTCGTTGAAACACTTCTCACAGAAGTGGTACCTGTCAGCAAGAAGCCCATATTTTGGTGAACTACACCGTTCGCCATCAGCACAGCCAATCACAGAGAGGGCACGAAGAAGCAGCCGCCAATCAGGGCAGGGCAGGACAGGCCAGGGGGCGGACACACAGGAGGAGGCAGAGGGCAAGGTAGGTCGTCGCCAGGAGGTAGCAGCCAATCGTGATGCAGGGTTTTTGTATGGGCGGGTGTTTTGATTTTGCGTGTAAATTTCGGAGTGGATGATTGGTCACACCAAAGCAGGCCAATGCAGACATCACAAGCGTTAAAAAAGGAGGGAGAGAAGGGGAAAAGGGAAGGGGGGGAGGGAGATGGGGGAGGGAGGTCAAAATGAATATTAAAAAAGCGTGAAATAAATAGTTACAGGTCAGACGAGGACAATGGAGGGACAGAGAGGGAGAGGGGGGGGGGACATGGAGGACGGAGGGACAGACAGAATGTGAACAACAACCAACAGAGGACAGAGAGCCAAGGCAAAGCAAAGATTAGCGTCAGACGTCCAGTGGTAAACAACAACAACATTACAGCAACATGAGAGACCACTAGGAGCTGTGGAGGAGGAAGGGGGGGCGAGGATACGTCTCCAAGGGTGGATGAGGAAAAAATAAATAAATAAATGGTAAAGCAACAAAGACCCATCATCCTTTCAGTTCATTTATAAAGTGGGAGCCGTTCTTCTAGTGGTGAGAATGGACACCCCTCCCCCCCCTCTATTTATGCAAGTAAATATCAGACATGCTGTCATGTGTTGTGCATGTAAAATTACTCAGTGGGTAAACAACGGTGCAACTAATAAAGAATAACTGCTGAAGAAGACAGGAGCCCACTTTATAAATGAAAACGTAATGGAAATTAAAACGTGAACTATGGAGATGGAGATGGTGCCAGGGGTAACCATTTGAAGCCAAATTAAAACTCATCTGTGATTGCACTGATTGGTTGATAATATGTTGTAGGAAATATAATCAATGTGCAAAATACAACAAGACATATGTGTGCGTGCGCTCGTGTTCCAATGTGTCGACAGCCCTTACCTGTTCTGGTAGCTAAAATAAGCAGCGTCACGTTGGATGGTGCATAATTGTTTTCCATAGCAGCATAGAGTTTGGGGGGAAAACTCAAACTGGAATGATAAGACAGACAAGAGGAACAAGTTAGCAGACCTGTTATCTGAAGAAAACTGGAAACAAACTCAATAAATTACACCTATGAAAATAAAATTAATTGCTCAAAACACACCTCGATGGTTGTATGACTTCCATGACAGAATTTAACCCTTATCTTTCCTCTTAAAACAGAACACGGATCATAAAATACTTCTCACCTTTCTCCCACAACAGTATCCCAGGCCCTGCATGACGGGATCGATCTCCGACTCAAACACCTCAGCCAGCTTGGAGCAGTACTTGTAGACTCGGGATGTCTTGCGGTTGTACAGCCAGGCGTTGTTGAACATCAGCCAGATGTCCTCGACGTACTGCCACGGCTCTTGGTACTGTCCCGTGTCCAGCTTCCGCTTGATGGTCGACAGGTCCATGGGGTTCTTCACGATGTCGAAGTAGTCCTGGTTTTGGAAGGGGCGCCATTCGAGGTAAAGTTCAGGAGTTGAGGAAGATCAGAGGGGGGGAGGGTGAGAAGAAAGAGCAGCGAGATGGTGGGAAGGTTTGGTCGCCCGGGGGACCAAGACGAGAGAGATGGGGAAGAAGAGAACCATCATCATCATCATCATCAGGCATCGCAGTCGACCAGGTGGGACCAGAGTAGGGAGAGAAGAGGGTGCAGGGGGACAATGTTGTTGAGCGCTGCAGAGAAGAAGGTTCGCGTGCAAACAGAGAGACATGACAACTTCTGCCCTCCAGCTCTCCGCTTTGCACCCTACCCTATTTAAATTCAAGTCCTTGTCTGTACCGCCAACAGGGACCAGCTGACCGCCACAAGTCTGCCTGGTCCTCTGCTGCGCAATAAGAGATCTAAAAATTAGCTACAGATGAGATTTCATTTGACATATCCTATTGCAACTGAAGCCCAGCCTTGTGATCTGAGATCATTATGTATCAATATGTCTTAAAAAAGTGATAACACTGTCCAACAGCTGGGGGAATAGTTCTCTGCTGAGGCCTGAAAGCTCACAAAGCTTTCAGGCCTGCGAGGTGATCAGGGTGCAAAACCAAGAAGAACAGAGCAGTGGCAACAGCAACAGGCAGACAGAGATTTACTGTTCTGAGTAACATAGTGGTTGGCATTAACAGCGCCAGCAGCATGAGTGGCAATACGGTGGCAGAGTTAAAGCCAACAGTGCTGAGGTGAGGCAAATGTAAGAGGGACACATGTCTCCAAGCTGTTATTCTGTTCCTGTCGTCTGCCATCCGCGTCTTCTCAAACTAAAATAACACGTGAGAAAGCAGCGGAGAAGAGGGCGAGAAACAGAAAGGCCTTTTGGAGATTCTAACAAAAAAAAGAGGCGTGAGTTTCAAAGAGCAAGGTCCATCTCAGTGTCACCATGGCAACAAGAGTTAGGAAACAGAACCTCATCCCTGAATGGATCCACTCACATGAACAAACAAGTGATGCATGTTACCAGTTTCAACCTACAGAGCCAAATTAATACCACGACAATGAAGTGTTTAGAAAAATAACTGCATATTTATCTAAAAAAGAAAAATAAGTTGCATCACTTGACTGTGGAGGTTTCTGAAGGAGAGGTGAGCCGATAGCCAGGTGCTCGCTCAACACTGCTCTAAAAATGTTTTAAATTGAATATATCATGAGGCAGTGGGGGGACTGACGCTGTGTCTAAGCTTTGTTTGTGCCATCTATTATCAATAAAATGACTTTTTGTGCCTGAATATAAGTGCGCACAGAATTAAGACCATACTGAATCTCAGGTACTCATTTCTACTTCATTTGAATGCAATGAGGGTAAAGGTATTGTCCCACCTCTACACACTTCCCACCTGAACACCAACACACTACTACTGGTGAGGAACTGAACTAGAAAGCTAGCAATGGAACACTAGGATGAAAACTACACAAATGATAATTCAAATTAAAACCTAAAAAAATGGATTTAAAAAGGCAAAAGTCAAACAAATTAAAGTGATAAATGAAAGCAATTGGCTCATGAACTGTTGTTGGAGCTTAAAGCAAATTATTTGGTGTGCTATGAAAGACAACCGGCCTTTTATTAATTACGCCTGATGCTCTGATGGATGTCTGGGTCATGTAATATTGTGTAATATTTTAGGTTATCAGATTCAATTGAAGCTAAGAGCTGTCAGCACTAAAACTTTAATTTCAGTTGTCAAAATCGGTATCACTCAGCCAAACTGTTGTTGTTTTATCATTTACCTTGTGTCCTTAACTGCCCTTCACTAAAAGTCTATTAAAGGCAAATGTTCATAAGAGTCATTGCTTTGATTTACAAATGACAAGAAGTTTCAGAAAAGAGACCACAAATTGATACACACACACACGCGCACACACACAAACAAACACACACACACACTTCCAAATCTCATTTTCTTAACTTCTGACATGCAATGGGAGAAAAATCAACTAAGAGTTTGAGGAAACTGGAAGCAGATATATAAAACAAATTTTGAAAATATGACAGCTATGACAAAGGAGAAAAAATATTAAAGATGGAAAAAAGGAAAACAAACAAATTAAAAAAGCTACGTTTTCAGAGGAGTTGAAGCAAAATGGCAGCCAGTGCAGTCCCTTACCAGGTTAGTTTTGTTACTAGTTCGAATACGTACGGGTATTCCCAGTAACTGGGGGTCCACCGGCTGACGGAAAGGAAGGGACTCAGGGTCCTGCCGGTACAAAGATTCCAGGGTGGGCATCAGAGCCTGACGCAGCTCCTCCGGCTTAAAGACTGGAAAGAAAAGAAAAACAAAGAAGATTGAGCAAAAAAAAAAAACCTGAATAAAAGGTGAGTTTGAAAATACAAATGCGGGAGTGACCTGGTAGCCGAATGGTTACTGCGCATGCCACATAACTACAACGTCCCTGGTTTGACTGTTGCATGTCATACCCATCTCTCTCTCCCCTTTTTTCCTGTCTGCCTCTTCACTGCCCACAACCCAATTAAAAACTATTAATATGACAATTATTTGGACTCATGACAACAGTAGGTGAGTAGTAATGAGTTGCATTTGGTCTGTTACATGTTACACTGCTTCACTTTGACTTAATTTGTTATTTCTAATCAACATTGTATTCAGTGCGTTCTGCTCTTAATGTCTTAAACTTCAAAGAGGCTGCTGATCTGCTGATCTGCTGATCTCAGGTCTTCTGTGGCTCTTTGCTGTCAGCGGGAGATTCATACAAGACAAACCATCCCTGTCTTCTCTCCTTTTTTCTCTGTCTGCTTTCAAACAGCTCTATCTGCTCATGCTGACAGAGCACAGCTCAAGCACCCGTTGTGAATACTGGTCTGAGGTCAGTGCATCAGAGCATTGAGCCGGCACTGAGCTGACAGGGAGTAGCAGAGGTTCTTTGTTAACTGTGTTTAAATATATCAAAATGTTCTCTCTCATGATGTAAATATCAGCCATACTGCCAATGGTGTGCATCTGTGTGACGGTATTTAACATCTAATTAGGCATATGAGAGAGAAAAATATAGAACAAATTATGCAAAGGAAAAATGAAGGAAAAGTGTAGAAGTAATCAAGTCTGTATTCAATAGATCAGTCAGTCATCATTATTAAATGTCACGCCATTATCTCCTAAAAACAGCTCAATGAGTCATTAGACATTTGCTTTACTCTTGGTCTCATATTCTGATATGAACAAAACCTTGATGTGGCATTTATTAGTTTCATATTTGAGCAGGTATTAAATATTTATGGCTGAATTTGTTGAGTGTGTCTATATTATTATTAATACTCTAATCACCTCTGCTGACAACTGAATATTCAAATACACTCGTTCACATTATCTTAACATGCAGATAAAGATTTGTGTTGAATCAATGACGGAGTGAAGATAAGACGGCCAGACTTACTTTTCTTCTTGCTCTGAGCGCTGGCTGGGGAGCTGTTGTTGGCCGTTGACCCTGACCCCTCCTCTTCCTCTTTGGGCTCTTTCTTCACCTCTGGCTTCTTGTCTTCACTTGTTGCTACCGACGCTGACACTGAGGATGAAGATGTATCCATGGGCTCGCCTTTACACCCATCTCCTGATGGCTTCTCTTTCTTTACCTGTGGGGAAAATTCAACCGTTAGTATAATTATTTCTTTCTCAAAGTGATAACTTATTAAACTGAAATTCAGATAAGATTTGATTTAGATGAACATTTTAAAACTTTTCCAGGATTTTCAGACACCCAGATCAGAGTCAATAAGCTTATGTGGACAATCTTACCTCTGGTTTCTCCTCTGTCTTCACATCAGGCTGACCCTTGCCCATCTTCCCCAAACCCTTGCCCTCTCCTTGGGCTTCAGCCCCATCCTCCTCCTCATCCTCCTGCTTCTTCACCTCCATTTTGACATCTTCCTGGCTGGGAGCAGGGCCATCCGCCGGGGCGAGCTGGGAGCTGGGATTGGTACTGCTGCTGACTGAGGCTGGAGAGGATACCTGGCCATCTACTGACAAAGAAGGCTTCGGAGATATCTGAGGTGAAAGGAGAGAGATGGGTTGAGGTTTAGAAATGTCAAGCTAGAATCAATAAAAAGGACACGCCCCTTTTGTAATCAAAGTCAAGGAGTATTTGACGATTGAATGTTGATACTTTGATACTTTTGAAGGACAAATTTACTTTTCAATAAAAGTTAAGTCTCTAGACCATCTGTACTTTTGCTTAAACTAAACTTCTTGGCCTTTAAAAACCTACAACCTTTCCATAATGTCTTAGTAGATCAAGGAGGAGAGAATAAGAGCCTCAACAATCAGTTTCAGGTTGGTTTTTTTGGTTTGTCTTTTGAGAAATAACTAGAGAAAGATTGAGAAAGAGAAAGAAAGAGCATATTAGGTGAGTCTGGGTTGGGGGAAGAGCGGGAAAAGTAGTGAAAGCAGGGTGATCTACTCACTGGGGTCTGCGGCAGCTGCAATGGCACATGAGCATTCTGGGTAGGCACCGAAGAAGCCTGACCTGCTTGGGGGCCTGAGGAAGCCACACCCCCAAGAGTCTGCTGTGAAAGCTGATTGGCTTTCTCAGAGTTCCCTGCCTGCCCCGATGGCGGCTGCTGCTGCTGCTGCTGCAAAGCTTGTTGTTGTTGCTGTTGCTGCTGCTGCTGCTGCTGCTGTTGTTGTTGCTGTGGAGGGGGCAGCTGGGGTGTGCTGGGCGTCTGTGGCTGTGGGGTCTGAGAACCATGTAACGTGGGTGGTGTTTGATGGGGTTGAGGCGTTAAGCTGCGTGCTGGTGAGGGGGAGTTTGTTCGGATGGGGGGGCAGTGAGGAAAGGTGTTGGGCTGGGTTGAGGTGGAGGATGGAGGCAGGTTGGGTAGAGGCCCAGCACCACTGACACTACCAGGCCCCATGGAGCCTGCAGAGGCTCCAGAGCCTGGAGCAGAAGAGGCAGACTGTGCTGAAGGGCTGCTGGCTGGGAGGGAAGGCGGCGTTGACATCTGGTTCTGCTACAGAGGACAGGACACAGAGGTCAGAGCAAGAAGCAAGACAGCTCTTTTTAACTAGAACAGAAATCATTTTTATAGATAACAGAAAAATCCCACTGAATATGGGAGAAACAATAAAGAACAAAAAAATGGTTTTGATTAATTATAGAGAAAGGTTTTACCAAGTAAACCATATAAAGTTAATTAAATAGATAAGGAAGGCTGCCAAAAAGCACAAATGATCTGTCTTAAAACTTGTAGATAGAGCCAATAAGAACTGTGATCCATCTCTCACAGCGGTCATGAATTATGTGCCTAAAGACAGCTCAGTTAATTATACAGTACTCAACACTATTCATCAACTCTACCAAAGCAGCTCTCAGAGTCGATGCCTCAGTTAATCCCCATTTACTTTTACACATTCAGCCAGTTTCCACATCCAACTGACAGTGTGTTTGCAGACGAACTCATCTTCACATTAGAAAGTACAACTGTAACTCTGTCACTTAATCCTTACCGGTGGCACAGCAGTCTGTGCTCCCGGCTGGTTCATGCCAACAGGACCAGAACCAAGCCCAGGACTGGACCCAGGAAACTGGCCTGGAGGGAGGTACTGGTTCTGTAACTGTGTGGCATTGGGCTGACCCATCCTTGTTGCTCCCATACCCATCTGGAAACAAGACAACAAGGGAGATGTGACGTTTTGGATAAATAAAGGATAATTTCAGCCAACAGTCATATAAAGATGTTTAAAAAAAAAAAAGTATGGTCATATTTTCTGTTGCATGACAATCAAATCATTTGTTATGCAAATGAGAACTTACATACAATAAACGTGTTTTTTCTGTTTCTTTGCCTTTTCTGTTTTCAGTTTATTCTTATACCCAAAAGTAATTTGTGATGGAGATGGTAAATGCAGTGATGCCAACCTGGTTCATTGAAGCATTGATAGGAAGAGGAGGTGTCGACCTTTGATTCATCGACTGCATCCCCATCTGACCAAACTGGTTCATTCCTAGAAGTGAAGGAGGACAGAAATGTGAGCTGTACAACAAATAATACAAACACCAATGGTGTTTCACACTAGGGCTGTCACTCTTTATTCTAAATTCAAACTACCATTTGAACATGGGAAGGAATATTTGATTGGCAATTAGGCTGAGGCTGAGGCTTCAACTCCAGATGTGGGTCAGTCTGACCCATCGCATGCCCTGATGCTCTGTCAGTAAAACTTCACTACACTACTGTTCTCTTTGCAAACACAAAATGGAGAAAACCAGCAAGAACAGATCTCCTGAACATATAATCATAACACCAAACCATCTAAGAAGTGTGGAAGCATTTTGGATTTGACACCATATTCTATTGATTATTTTAAAATGTATTAACATGTACACTACTCACGTGACATTTCATACACATTACCTGTACTTCAGCATGAAGTTTTTTTATATTATTTCGTCATTTGGACCACCCATCGTAAATAAGTTTCTTAAAGTCTGGCCACTCAATGTGTATTTGTAATAATGTCATTTACACTTCATTGGAGACTTACCTGCTGGGTTCTGCATTCTGTTGACCATCTGATTTGGTCCAGTCGGTCGGACCATGGACGGATCGGCGTGAGGACCATCTGACAGAGTGATAAGAGTTACAGAAATCACAGATCTTGTCTTCAGGATCACTGAATACGAGTAAAACCATAGATGACTACAAGATGTTTAATAGGTGAGAAAAACAGTACAGTGAGACAAACAGACTTCATCATATATATGACTTTTTTCCCATTTCAACACTACACATTTTTCATGACCGATTTCATTAGAAGATGTAACATTTTGATCAATGTATAATCAATCAATCAATATAGATGCGTGCCAGAACACATTAACATGACTGACTGAGCAGTCAAATTGCTTTTCTTTTAAGTGTGTGCCTGCATCCATGTGTGTCTATGCACACATGCTTTTTTACACTAAACCAAACAAAGCCAGCATAATGCTGCCCCCATGTGTGATTTTAGATAACATGCTGGCATGTTAACATGTGTAAAACAACAGCATTAGTGTCTAGTGTGTGTTGTCCCGCCATGTCGATCTGGCAATGTGACTACCTCCGCTGCCGGCTTAATAGTGGAACAACAATGTGCCCCCCATTCCGTGTTCATACCTTTTATACAGAACGGCGAGGCGGAATAACAGTGCAACATTCCTACCTTGAACAGGCTGTGTAAAAGAGCCTACAGAGAGGTGTGTGACAGAGGTGAAAACAGTATGTTTACTTACTTGGGGGTTGCCCAGGGGCCATGGGTGGCTGTCCCATGCTGGGAGGCACCTGTGGGAGGCCTGAGGAGGCCATGCTAGGCTGGCCAGGCATCATGCCCTGCTTCTGGAGCCGTGTCCTCCTCTTTTCCTCCAGCTCCTTTTGGATCTTATAGATCTTCTCAGCCAGTAGGTGGTAGTACTCCGCCTGGAGGGGATACAGCATGAGGAGGAGAGAATGTTACAGGACACATCCCAATGATGCATGACATAAATAAATATATTTCCTCATTTCTCAACCAATAACTGATGGTCATGCTACAATACTTAAAACTCTACCAGTGTTGGTTTCTTACCCTACTGTTGGCTGATTCGTACATGTCTCCCTCTACTTTTCGAGCGTAAGCCACCAGATTTTCCATCCGCCGGTCCTTCAGTGCAGCTGGGTCGGGAGTAGGGAAGATGGCCTGCACACTGCTCTCACGCAAACACACAAAGGACACACTCAGCTTTGTCTCAGACCACATTTTTTTCAGAGAACAATTAAATTGACATGAAGAGCTGAAAAGTATGCTGGAAATGATCAGATATTAAAATGAGTTAATTTCATTAGCTCCTGCCCATAGTGAGATTTTTTTGGGAGCACTTGCAAGACTCAGCAGACTCACAGCTTGTGAACAAGGTGGTTGCGGAGGTCTTGCGTGATGTCTTCATGCCAAGACTTCCTCATGCCTGCAGCAGAAGGAGGAGTGGCAGTAGGCATGGAGCCCAGGTTCCCCACGCCATCATTCATCAAACTGGGGTAAACAACAGGCAAGAAGGGGACAGGAGGAGTAAGATTTGAGCCAATACAGAGCTAATTTTGAGAATTTTGTTAAAGTCGGTTAAGTGACAGCAGCCTGACTTCAGAAAAGGTAAATAGTTGTGACCAATGAAATGCAGTCCTACCTCTGTGCATTCATGTTGTTGTGCAACATGGCATCTGGCAGTAGGGTGGACTGCTGGTTGGGGGACTGCACCCCCACTCCACCATTCACTCCCATAGAGTTTCCTCCTGGAAAGAAATAGTTATCAGTTATTAATAGAGTTTGAAGGAATCACTGGTATCTTGTATTGCTATAAGATGCAACGTTTTAAAGCCAAAGAACAACAATGAATCAACGTTAGCTTGGGATTTTCTTTCTTAGCAGTGTTGGAAAGTCCCATAAACAACATTATACACTAATGTGACAGTGAATCTATCCACTTGCTATCTAAATCACCGGTGTGACAAAGTCAACATATACAAACACCTGTTATTATGTTTCTTAAAGGTAAAGTCTGGACAAAGATTGTTGACATTTGAATACCCAAATAAATACATCCCTCCCTTCAGAAGCTCCACCCACCGATTCATGTACATGCATTGCCAAGACAAAGACCAAAAGAGAAATATGGCAGAATTCAGAGCGATGTGTCAGCTGTAGAGTCACTTCTGTTTCTCTCACACACACACACACACACACACACACACACACACACACACACACACAAAATCACAAGCGGACAAAAAACCAAAATCGTAATATAACAGTCCATCCACACTCTCCGCCTCTCTGCAGCCTTCCCACTTCCCACTTCTCACTCGACCCGCGTTCAGCGTCTCCGTCCACAGAAGCAGCCGTCTGTCAGCTGCAGCTCCTGGGGAGCTGAGAGGACAGCGGCTGGACAAACTGCCTTCACCAGGCTGACTGACAGCTGAAATTTACTAAACCAAAATAGTTTGCATGTCGACTCCACGGGAAGAAATCGACAATGTTTGTATTTATTGATTCACTGATGCGGTTAATAAGTTAAAAACACATATACAGCAGGATATTTGTGTGATTTCAACAGCTGCCTGCTCAGATTACGCTTCACTAAACACAACAGAAATAGACTCTTAGTGTAAAAAAAATGCGGGGGGGGTCTCTGTGAGACTGTCTGAGATTCAATGTGGATTGATACATTTAATAAAATGGAAGCGTATCTGTTCCATGAGAAAACACTGTCTTTGTGAATTGGCCAGAGCCTCTCTCTCTCTCTCCAATTCACCAGCCCTCCCCCACCATTCAACAGGAGCTGGAGATGGGAGACTGTCGTGTCCTCACACTTCCCCCTGTCCTGTGCTCGAGCATGAATGTCCCCTGCTGATATGTTTGTTTCCCTTCACAGAGACAGTGCTGTGTATGAACACCATTTTTTTTTCAGCGCACACACACAACAGACAGCAAGCAGACTGTGAGGAGATATTCACAGATTTTGACAAAAAGCGTATTGAACGATCTTTCTTCAGAATCACTGACTCTACCTTTAAGTTCCACACATACATCACAGGATTACACCTAAGCCAGCTACATTTGTTGATGAAAACCGTGTCAAAATGCTTCCTCACATCACTTCTCAGCTGGTTTGGTATCATGATTATTTTAGGAACATGGCCGGCTTAAGTAGACTTATAAACTGAAGATTTTTTATTTAATTTCAAAGCACATGATTACATGATTAGTGAATGTTTAATTTTTTCCATGTTTTAATTTCAACTAAAAATTTTTAACCCTTGTATGTCACCACATAATTTGTGATATACATTAGGGAAAAACTAACCCATGGTGTTCAGAGTCCTCATCCCAGGCTGTCCCTGCAGGCCCTGGTTTGGCATGTTGGCCTGTGGTGGCTGCTGTGGAATCTGGTTTCCCTGGTAAGTGAGGCCGAGGGCAGCGTAGGCCCTCTCTATGGAGCTGGGGTCAATCTGGTTGGGAGGGTTCAGGTTTGCCGTATTGGACTGTCCACCTGGTACCCCTGAACCTAAAGAGTTCACCAAACCCACCCCTGCACTGTTGACAAGAGCTGTGGTGAGGGGAAGAACAAAAGAAGGGGGAGAGATGATTGATGGGAGAAGGAGAGGGTGAGAGGTAACAAAGGATGAGCATCTGTACATTCATGCCTTTTGTCATGAACTTTACTGTTTAGTTACAAGATTCTGAATTGTTGTGAACCATTGTGGTAGATTATGTATAATAACTCAATGATCAGAGCCACAAGCATTTAGACTTCTCCAAGAATCACTTACATTGCTGGTTCCTCTTGTCTCCAGCATTTTTCAATGGCAGGCATACAGGACAGTCGTGTCGCGTGCAATTCTTCCAATGAGAGATGATCTGTCTGGATGAGGCACAGTGCGCCACTGTGGGAGAAGAGACAGAGATGGAGAAAAGTTTGAGAAAAAAAACCAAAACACAAACGAAATAGTGAGACAATGGAGAGAAAGGGAAGACAAGTGAAATGAGAAATTGTGACAGAGTGAAGGAGGGAGAAGAATGATGAGACAAGAAAGGAAAACATGAGAGTCAGAAGGAAGAGAGAGAAGCCAGAGACTAAGAAAGTTATTGTATGAGTCATTCAGTACCATAAAACTACGTCCAGATGGAGACTCAATGAGAGAAGCTAGAGGAAAAATTACAGTAGGACAGCCAGCTACAGAGAGTAACTCATTCTGATATAACAAAAAATGGGAGGCAAACCAAGAAGGATATAAACAACATACAAGAACAAGGGAAAAAAAGAAAAACTGAATTGCTGCAGATGCATTGCAACTTTAAACACTGCCTAGTGTTGATATAAACCACACGCCATAAAACTAGCAATCAGCATAATTCAACAGACTCACCCTGGCAGGACTTGCCAGCCTGGCAATGAGTCATGTGGTTGAGCACGTTCTTCATGGTGCGGCAGTGGGGCAGGTTGCACTGCCGCACTTCCCCGTTGGCCTGCTCCCTCCGCTGGCACTTGTGCGCGTGGAGCAGGAGGACTAGCTGCTGTTGAATCAGCTTCCGCTTCTCGGGGTCTGCCGTAGGGGGCGCTGTGCCGGGACCAGCCCCTACGGCACTTAGCCCAACCTGAGCCCCCCCTACTGCTGCCGCTCCGCCTACTGATACACCGCCAACGGCTGCGGGCTGCTGCTGCTGAGGGGCCTAATGACAAAAGGGAGAGAAAAGGCATAGACGAGGGTTAGAAAGAAATAATACAGGTACATTTAAGTATCCAAACATTCGTTAGATATCAATGATGTATTTACTGTTGAGAAAACATATAAAAGGTTCTCACTGAGGCAAGCTTTTCGTCTAATACATTAAAATATTTGAGAGTTAAAAATAATTCAACAATCGAACACACTACAACGATCTGTAAAGAAAGAAGCCAGAAGTCTAATTCAGAAGTTTGCTTCCAGCAATTCTGTAATTAAAAACAGAAAAACCACCTAAAGTATGAATGAGCCCGTTCTCTGTTGAAAAAAAGATAAAGCCTGCGTTTAATTACGGCCAAATAGCGATAAACATAAATAACACAAGCCTGTAATGCAACAGTGCCGTGCTGACTACTGATCACTTCTATAGGCTGACTGGTGCCTGATTGATCAATTCTTCCTGATGTCCAATAATCACTGGCATTTGAGATATTGTGTTTAAGTGTGAGGGACACCACAACAAAAACCATTTATACCACAATAGTTTAACCTGACCATGCAGTTCTGGAGCATTTGATTCATCTTAAGCTTCACTTTAAAAAAGGTGATATTTTTTCTGGAGCTAGGTTACTGTAATAATGATTCAAACTAGTTCTTCACCAAATTCCCCTTCAACACAACCACCTGGGTGATTTCCCTCCAATCCCCCCGAAGAGTCAGCCCAAGCTGCTTCCCATATGAGTTGGTCTAAAAACATCTGTAAATCTATTTAATTCATCACTGTCAATGATCAGATGTTTGATTTGTCTGTAAAAATTAGTCTTTTCCTGATTTAGCTGTATGTAGCCACATACATATATACACACATTTTTTGGGATAAAGAAATATAATGAGATTGTCAAAGTTCTTCTATTTAAGCAACCTGAAGACCTATTATCAGTGACAATTGTGGACATGTGGGAACAAGAACGAGGGGCGGACCCATCACCTCACACAACTCCTAAACTGGGAATTACACGTTAACCTCTCACTAGTGAATATTTTGATTTTTTATTCATCTTTTCAGGTGTGTAAAAGCAGCATTTCATGTTGTACAATGATACAGAGTTAGTGTATATTTCAGCTCATTTCCAGATAAATACAGTCAGAATTCAACTTAAGTTTACAAAACCCAACAATTTAATTCTCTTTACAAATGCCATGGTGTCTTTTGATGTGCCACATCGATCTCAGAGAGCACATGAAGGATGTTTCGGCTCTTTAAACAAGCTCCAATTTGAACACTTGACTGCAAATGCATCTTGTGTGTAATGGCTGAACTCTGATTACTGTCTGAGATTTTTTGTTAGTGGAGAAACCGGTTTCTCTGCCTCTTCCATCCACACACACACACACGAGCAATCATTTGTTTATCACATACCAATAGCTTTATTAAGTCACAAAGGCAAATCAGGAAAACGGGATTTTATAACAAGCTATATGCTACAGGCTGATCCGGGCCCGCTAATGGAATGTTCTGGACTGACAGGGTTTGCTCTCATCTATCACGCCATCTGCAGCATCTGTGATTGGTGGCCATTTTTCTTTTACGTTTGACATCTTGAGTTGTAGTGCAAAGATGACGTAACAACATTCACGCAGGTGTGTTTTCCTGGCACTGACTGATGGTCCTGAATTGAATCCCTCGAGGTTATAAGTCTTCATATGACGCTAACCAATTAAAGGCTCAATATACAATAAAATATTATATTATGGCTGTTATTTTGTTATTGTCAACAAATCCCTTGATGCATAAGTCTCTCTCTTCATTTTCCAACTTCCCAAGCTGACCACGTCAGAAGGCAAAAGTGTTTATAGCTGTTCCAAACAGCCACGCTCAAAGGTGGAGTGAAGCGCCTCATGTCAAAGAGATGGGGTGTTGCAGTCGTTCATATCTATAAAAACTGATGGAAGTAGCTGGTTGATGAATGGAAAAAAAAAAAAAAAGGTCAAATCCTGCTTGATGTGTCACCTCTGCACACCTGGCCAGTCGTTGCGCTTAGTGGGTGTGATGGCCTGATTTGGAAAGTTGAAAAAAAATTGTTGGACGCAGTCCCCAAAGCGGAAGGGTGCGGTGTAGAGGTGGGGTTCAGGTGCTGTTTAACAATCTGACAAGTACTCTGGCTGAAGCATACCAAGGCTTTCAGCCCCAAGCCCACTGGCTCCTACTGAAGACGTAAATTATTGGAAAATGACTCACAAATATATACTTTAATTTTAAAAAAGACTAAGTCATGTCCTAAAACAGCTGGGCACTGTAGTTTTTAAATCAAACCATGTTCTAACATGAGTAAAAGGTGCATTTGTTGAGGCTCACTGTGTGTGAGTGGCTCACTGATGGCTTAGTTTCTGGAGAAAATGGAGGACTATGGCACAGAGGAATAAGGCTTTGGTTGCGCAGGTAATACTAGTTTGTAGTATCAATTCATTATTGGTTTTGGTCTTTTCATCGATTTTTGCTGACATTAAGAAAAACATAAGATACCACCAGACCACCTAGAATTAGAAAGTCACCTAAATGGGACTTAAGCATCAACTGAAAACTAAATCGACAAAGATGACCCTTACACAGAACGTGCAACACCAAAAGTACAATTGTGTTCAAAGTGGTTTATAAGAAAGTGTGTGAGGCTAAAATGTGTATATTTAGTAAGAAGTCCTACCATCCCAGGCATTCCTTGACCCGGCGGCACCTTCTTGTCCATGTTGAACTGGGTGGCCATATTGTTGGGCAGGCCCGCCTTATTCTGGAGCTGTGGGCCCAGCCCTGCTCCAGGCAGCCCCTGGCCAGCAGACTGGCCGTACGGACCGCCATAGGGGCCCGCATTGGCCATCATATTCATCTGGAGAGCAGGGTGAGAGGAAGTAAAAAGAAAATGAGAGAGATGGGGAAAGAGACAGGGGGGGGGGGGGGGAGAAGAGGAGGTAAGGAGACAAAACAGGAGATGAAGAAATAAATTGTTTAGAAGGCGAGATAAATTACTTTTCATGATTTTATTACAGCATGATTTAAGCAGCAAGACGACGGGTATTCAGACATTCAAGGTAGAAATATGGGAGGGATTACAGTGTCCACTTTTTGAGTTTGAGTTAAACAACTGCTCAATGCTACTGAGTAAAGGGTGTAAGGAGGACAACATGGAATCACTTTTCAAATACTAGCAGTAATTATTCCTTCATAATGACTATATGTTGTGAGTGTACAGTTCAATGTTCAGACTGTACAATGTCACTTCCTCTTTTTCCTGACCTTACTTTGCTCTCCACAATAAATAAATAAATAAATAAATAAATAAATAAATAACAGAGTCAGAATCTAAATGCCACCTTTGCAAACAAGGTCACTGCCAGCTCTGATCTCAGATCCAGCCCAAACTATTTCCAGCTACTTTAGCATCTGGCCAAACTATTCTTGATTTCAAGAGCAGCACATCAATCCTATGGCTGAGGATCCAACACGAGCAACAATGTGGAGTGGCTTGTTAACGGTTGTTACGTGACCAACAGAGACTCATGAAACTGTTTGTACTTTGTGAAAGTGAAAATAACTCATCTTACTGGGTTTAATGATGAGCTTAACTGCATGATTTCCTTTCTGAACAAAGACGATCAGTAAAAAAAAAAAAGAATTATACATATACTTTACTGATGATATTGTAACTACAGGACATTACAAAAGAACCCGTGTGTTTACTGGTACACAGTCACAGTGAGTTAAGTTACAATCTCATACAGTTGCAGAAATAAACCTCAATTAAACCATTTAACACAGTGGTTTGCAGCACTGACTTCACATCCTTACAACCGAATCATAACCATCGTGTGGCATATTGCCAAGCAAAGAGGTTAACCATCAATACCGCAGAGTGAAGGGTGATGTGGATACGAATCCAACACACAACCACACTCATGCCTGCACCTACACCTGCTCTGGAGAGCTCTTGTCTTCACCAGTCTCGCATAAGACATCAGCCTACAGCTTCAATCAAGTCTGAAAAGATGTCTAAACACATTAGGTGTGTTCCAACTACTTCCAAATCCCCATGATACAGCTTAAAATATGTCAGTTTTAATGTTTGTGTAAATATTGTCCTTTGACAAAATTCACTTTTCAAAATTGCTCAAAATGACAACATCTTTACTGTAAAAGGGTATGAGAAACATGCAGGTGTGGGATTCAGCAGAGCACCAAAACTACACTTTGTTTAGGAAGGCATTTGGAACATCTTAGTCTCAATTAAAAATTGCAATCTATCATAAAAAATAATTTGCGATAAAACAGTTGCTTCTGAGATGTCAGTGTAACTCATGGTCCTGGTGTGCTTACCTTGTTCAGTGCTCCGGGTTGCTGTGGTCTTATCCCTGCCTGACCCCCAGGTCCCATTTGCTGACCACCCTGCTGCTGCTGTAGGGTTTCCGCCAACAGATTACCATTGTTACCCATGCCTGCACTACCAGGGTAACCCATTCTCGGCGAGCCGTTCATCACCTGCCCCCCCATCAGCCCTTGCTGCTGCTGTCCAGTGTTGCCCTTCTGGGCACCCATCATGGCAGCTGCCCGATTGAGCGCTGCCACCCCTCCCACCATCCCAACCTGCTGCATTAATCCAGGTTGCTGCTGCTGTCCCTGGGGAGGCATGCCTTGAGGTCCACCAGGGGAGACACTGACACCCCCCATCATCCCCATGGAAGCCCCAGGTCCTGTGCTGTTGGAAGTAGGGCCACCCTGCTGAGCTGGTGCTCCAGCGCGCAGGAGCTCAGACAACTGTTTGTGTTTCGCAGCTGCATCCTGACCTCCTCCCACACCTATCCCTCCAAGACTGGTGTGGAGTTGGCTGACATCCCCTCCATTGGTCAGCCCCAGGTCCGAGGAATTGATAAGCTCATCTGGGAGGTCATGCTCCAGGTCAAAGAGTGAACCAAAATCTAGGCACAAAGAAAGAAACAAAAATCTTACCCACCAGAAAAATAAAGATCTGATTTAGAAAGTGACGACTCAGGAAATTTAACTAAAATTTAGGATTGGCGTAGCATAGCCATAGTATTTCAAGGCTAATAATTAAATTACCTTACATTTTTTAAAGTGTGGCACAGCTCTGACACCACTTTGAAAACTATCAACCACTGATTTAGAGCCCACAGCTAGACAGGCAGAGCAGCAGTAGCTGCCTCTCTCAGCCTGGACTTCTCTCCTGGGCATCAGTTTGTGGTTTGATGGGATGCCAAACATGGAGAGTGAACGCAGTAGGGTCGAGGTGAGAAGCCGCAGAGGGGTAAACACTACAGTACCTAGGTAGGTGTGTGCATTGGATCTTCAGTTATGTGGTGTGAGGGCATGAAACAGAGGAAGGTGTAAGACTTAAGTTATATCCACTAAGACAGGAGGCAAAAGAAGAGGGAAGGGTCTTTGACAGGACATTTTAATATATTAAAATCACAATAATTTTCCTTGAGCAGACTTTTGATACACGTTAAAACTGATATATCTACTGTAACATCCCAAACCAAGTTGTTCTCTATGGATCGCCCCATGAAAACATTATGCATTTTCAATTTTCTATAATGGCTTCTGGCATGTTAACATCCCAACGAAAGATTGATGTTACAGTGTAGAAGATGCCAGGCCTGTGTTTGACTTCATGCATGATACTAGTTGTATCCCTACCTCTTCTCTCACTGTCCTCATGTACAAACTTGCCATGTATTACTACATTAAGAGCCCAGATCCTGTGAGAATTTACACATGCTTTGAGCTTTTTTTTTTTTTTTTTAAACTCACATTCATTTATTTTCTGACAGTTGGAGAACTAAAGGTGTGGCTACTATTCTTTAAAAAAGATGATTTCACAATTGTGAAACTTTTTGTGTTGTAAGAAATATTTGAGTTAAACTATACATACTAATTGTTGATTAAATGCCTAAATCATAGTGATTGTGCAAATTAATTTGTTTATTCTTTTGCAATGATGGCTTAATTCACAATGCATTTAAGTGGTTTGCTTGGGCTAAGTGTTGAATTTGAAAAGTAAACTACAAAAAGTGCAGCGCATTGTCACCGTGCAGAGGCAGACAATGGAGGCTGAACAAGAATGGGCACCGTCGGTAGCACAATTGAGAAAACTAAACGCCTTTGAACAAAAGGCGTGAAAAGAGGCATTTCGGAGACGATGGCTGAGTTTGCCTTTTTACTTAGAACGCGGTAATAAAATTGAAGTTGACGCAAAGCTGCATCTTCAGTTGGACAACAAGGCTTTGCGCAACTTTAATGAAGTGTCGAACAATAGCTAGCTGGTATACGACAACCGTTCACTAAAACTCAAGTGTCCCCACAGCAAACACATGTACACGAAATTCATGACCCCACACATTTACTTCTGCAGCTACTGAAAGGGTTAGCGCCAACTTAAAAAGTCGCTCTGGTGACCATTAGGGTTTAATTAATCACTTATTTTCTTTGCTAGCCAGCTACCGAGCTCAGCTGAGCCGGTCCAACGGCTGGCTAGTTAGCTAGCTCGCTCGGTTACCGTTACTTTCTCCTAAAGCTAGCTTTGAAACGAGCATTTGTCTCTACGTTTATTGATTATTTACGACGCCGGTGGTTTAATGTGCCTGTGCTCTCATCCTTCGGATTAATTAAACTTTTAAAGTAGCTCGTAAAGTTGAAGCAAACTGGGGTGACTCGACTCTTCCATTGTTTGGAGGTGGATCTTTTAGTTACTAGCTAGTTAGCCTGTTGAGGCTAACACATCAAAACATCACTCCTGGAAAGTTGCTACTGGCGCCAGCTCCAACGATACTGCATGTTTCTCGATAGCGATCAAAATTTACCAGACTACCCCTTTATTTAAATCGAGCTACAAATACGTGCATGTTTAAAAGCATTAGTAATGGAGCAACTCTGTGTCAGACCAAGTAAGTTGCTGTGCAAACTCTGCAGGGACTTCAAGATTGGCCAGCAACTATTACACCAACAGTTTTATCTCCAAGTAAACAAAACATGCAATATATTTACCATTTCCATCACTGGCAGACACTGAGAGAGCTGGGGAGGACAGCTTGGGCCTCTTGGCTGAAGGCGGGCCGGACTCCAGGACATTATCGGCCATATTTTTGACGAATTAAAAAAATGCTGTAGATCCACGGAGGGCAAGCGTATTTCCCTTATTTGAGTCTCCTTATCCCTTTAACATATGCTTCTGATCGTTCCCCCACCGCTCGGGGGACGGTAGGGGAGAGGAGAGCAATGTTGAACTGTTTCCCTCACAGTTCTCCCTCTCGGTTTATTCCTCTCTGCAGATATCAGTCAAGTCCCCCTCCCCTGTCGGAGAGTTTGTTTCTTCAGATTTGAACAGGAGGAGGTGGGAAGGTGGAGTCGGCGAAAAAAAGGCAAGCGTGCGGCCCTCTGACAACCTCATGTAGCCTCTTCTGCGACACAAAAACTGTCCCAAGATCCGTCCTCCGTGCTGCACTCAGTCTTGTCCGCCATAGTCGGCGGAGAAATCCTGTATTTCAGGTCTGAAACGCTCCAGTGAAGACTCAGTTGGGGCACGGAAATGCTACTTGTTTATTCCTGTGTTAACTTTTGCAGGTCGGTCTCTCATGCAACAGTTCTGAAACCCTCGGTTGCATTTAACATTTCTCTCAGCCGATCAGTCATCTCACTGCTGTCCATGCCACAGATTTCCAAACCAGAGAAAGGTAATCAACCGGTGTGTGGAGACTCACCGGCAGTGGGTTTAAAATACAGTTAAAGCGTTACTCTCAAGTGCAATACTGAGAAAAACAACTTGCCTTGACTCAACAGTAACTGAATAAATAGTACAACAGCTCTGCAGAAAGATGAAAACACTGGAGTCCCGGGGTTACAGTTACTCAGATAAAAGAAAATCTATGGCGAATGTAAAATCCCATGCATGAGTTTTCTTTTGCATGTGCATGCTGACTATACTGTAGTGTGTGACCATGCAAGGCACTGGGTCAGAAAGAGGGGACTCATATTGCACATTTAGTTGTTGCAACCTCCTTTTGCGCGATTCTGCCTATTGCAGTATGCAGGGTAGGCAAAGGTTGAAAATAGAAAATCTTATTTTAAAAAAAATCACTGCTCTTGTGCAATCGATTCTGATGCAGAGTTTATGTCTTTGACAGTGTAGTTCTTGAGGGCAATCACAGCGCTAATTGCCAATCAGCGGGCAGTCAGATTGATCCAATTAGTTTTATTTTGCAGAGGACAATCTGAGGAGGAGGAGGGTTTACTTATCTTGTGCTCCAGATGAGGTTCCTCCTCCGGTTCTCGCTTGGGTTTAAACACTTGAAATCTCAGATAATGCAAAGAATAATAAATACTCCAACAAAAACCCCCAAAACACCTATCAGTCACTCCTTGTAGGATGTCTTGGCTGTGCAAGCGAAGAGAAAAAGAGAAATCTTAATCAAAAACAGGAGCAGAGCTACGGCGGCAGGCGAAAATGTGATAAAAAAAAATGACGGTGGATCGCTGAGAAATTATGGCTATTTCGGAAGCGGAACGCTTCAGATGGGCACAATAATGTTGACACCCCCCCTAAATTATTTTGGGCTGACAAAATCCTCTCATTGACTCTTTGTGATGGAGAATGCCCCCCTTCGTGTTGATCCTGGCAATTTCCCCTTCTCTTTAAACCCGTCTTTCTTTCCACCTCTCCCTTCTGCCCGGCAGCAATTTATTTATATAATTGTCTATGCGGACTCTTTCCTTCCTCCGCGACGGACACATAATGATTTTTCATGTTGATGTTTTCCCCCGTTTTCGCAGGTATTTCCTCGTTATTATAATATATATAGCCCTCTTCCGCCTCTCTCCTCTCTCCGTCTCCGCTCCGCAAAACACCCCCTTCCTTGGATTTTTCGGAGTATTTCCTTCTCATGCACAAATATATATATTTATATATCACCGACTCGGTTTTTTTTCCCTCCACTGTCGTCTTATCTTTTCGGTGATGCTTTCCCCCCTCTCTCTTGATAACACGGACAGGATTTCGCCACTCTTTTCTTCCCCCCAGCAGTTCCCGGAGCGGCGTGTCGTCGGCCGCCGGAGTCGCTCCTTCTCTCGGTTATCTCCTCCTGTTTCTGACGGTCTGTCCGCACAAACAAAATGGCGGCTTGTTGTTTCTACTCCTCTGATACGGGGGGAGGGTTGGAGGTACAGCAACATTAGGCGTGAAGGGGGGGAGGGAGGGGTGGAGGGAGAGGGGGAGGTTGTCTTCGTAGGTGTTCGGGATTGTTCGGAAAGTGGTTCCGAGCTCTGTCAGCAGTCGCCGATCTCAATCTGTAGGGGACAGTGGAGCTCCACTTTTCATACAGCTGATAACAATTTACCAGTAAGCAGCGAGGGAAAGTAACAAAGTACATATTCTCAAGTACACACGAGTAACATTTGGTTATTATATTGTAATAACCAAACAAGTATTTTCGAGTCTTTACTTTAACAATAGTAAAATGCCTTGCTGCAAGCTCACTACCTCATGTTGTTACCTTTAGTTATCTTATATTTTTAGTAGTTAAGTTTATTTAAATTGTTTATTCTGCAAGTGCACTGTTCTTGATCTGGGAGAAACATAATTTCATTTCAATGTATGTGACTACTAAGAAATGACAACATAATTTTGAATCTTGAATTTACATTTTTGTACTTTATACTTCTACTCCACATCTCAGATGCAAATATACTTTTTACTCTACTAGGCTACATTTATCTTAAACTCTGAAAGGAACAACTCTACATTATGAGTACTTTTACTTTTAAGATACTTTAACTACATTCCTCTACACATTTACTTAAGCAAAGGTTTGAATGCAGGACCTTCACGTATGTTTATAATGTGGTATTACTAGGCTACCTTTACTTAAAGTCCCCCACCTCTCAGAAATGTTTTTCTTCTTGTTCCTTCAGTCAGATGTTTGATCTTCAATGTGCAGAATGATGTATGTGCAGAGTTTGACACTAGAAGGTTGTTTTCACATTAATCTGCTGAAAGTGTAAAGTTTCTCTGAGCTCATTGAAAATCTGATTTTAATGGGCGGGCCTACGATCATGATTTGTGACATCACCACTAGTTTGGAGCCAATCCTGGTCCAACATTCAACTTACACAAGTGTGATGTGAAAATTTGAAGCCTCCAGTGTACAAACACTGAGAATGAACTTTACAATGAAATAGGAGACATCTTGTCTCCAGCAGTTAAACTTTCTGAAATAAAATATATTTGCATATTTATAAATTCTGGAATTTTGGAAATGAAGGAGTCTAATGAAGGAGAAGGAGTAGATGCCAATTTAAGGAGTTTAACTTGGTAATTATACTTTTTTTCTGGGGAAAAACATATCAGACACACATTATTGTTCCAAGCAGAATATTTTTGTATGTGGAGGGGATCTTTAAGGAAGGGATGCAAATAAAACCTGTTGCAATTCCCAAAACGTAACATCCCAATCATCAAATAGTCCAGTATAAGTAAAAGTCTTGCATTGATAATGTTGCTTAAGTAAAAGTGTGTTTTCAGCTAAATGTACTTTAAAGTATCAAAAGTAAAGTACTCAATGCAGAAAAAAAGCCCCTGAGAGTTTTATAATTTAGCCTATTATCAGTGGTGGAACTACTCAAATCCTTTACTTAAGTAAAAGTACCTATACAACAATTGAAAAATACTCCATTACAAGAAAAAGTCCTGCATTCAAACTCTTCCTTAAGTAACAGTACAGTATTATGAGCAACATGTACTTAAAGTATCAAAAGTAAAAGTACTAGTTCTGCAGAATATACATGACTTTTCTCTATTCTTTGCTTTTTGTGTGAAATATTGGATAATTTGACCTCTTTGAACTTCAATCAGTTAGTTAAATGAAACCTGAGACGTCTTTGGTAGAATTGCAAACCAACTCATAGCCATCTAAAACCAGCGAAAGGAAACAAGTAGACACTGCCAAAAAGGTTGGAAACCTCTGTTGTGACATGAAACAATGTGTTGGATTAGATTATTATATGTTTATATGTACATTTTAATCTCAAACTATAGCTGCCAAATAAATGTGGAGTAAAAAGTACAATGTGAAATTCTGAATTGTCATGGAGAAGAAGTATGAAGTGGCATGAAATATACTCCAGTGCATAAAGACAGTATATGAGTAAATGTGCTTAGTTACATCCCACCACTGATCATCACATCTGTGCTGCACAGCACTTCCTTCATTTTGTAAATGGCCGTCACTCACTGAAAACATTTAACTTGTGTGTCAAAAGTGAATAAATTAGTTATTTAGTAAGCCATTTTGGTCACCAAGTGTAACTCAATGCCTAAGTGGGTAAATTCTTCAATTTACTTATTTACAATTTACTTTAAAACTTACTTAAACATTTAGATTGTATGTGAACGTAACAAGAAAAGCACATAGTGTTTTGAGAAAATGCCAAAAATAACCAAGAATAAAATGTTTTTTTTCTATAAGATCATTTCAAGTATAATGTTACATACAAAAATCAACCCCGTATCTTCAAATATATCCACTTTGACTTCAGACTTTTACGCACAGTTCACACAGACACATACAGTGCTTACACACGGTATTTACGCCCCTTGGAAGTTTTCATGTTTTAATGTTCTACAACATTGAATCAAAGGAGATTTAATGTGGCTTTTCTGACACTGATAAACAGAAAAAACTCTTTTAATCTTAAAGTAAAAACAGATCACTTAGAAAAGTTCTTGTATCAATCCAGACTTTTCTCGTGTTGTTTGGAGTCTCCCTGTGTCCTCATGATGGAGGTTTTCACTTGATGCTGAATCAACAGAAGTTGATACAGGTGTATTTATACTGTAATCAACTGAACCCCCTTGACTACACACAGTTGATCTCCATTTCACTTCTATAATCAACAAACTCTTTTCATGGCATACATTTGGACTTGTAAAAGCACAGGTGTAAACAATAACAGTAGCAATGGCTCTAATATCAGAGCCTGGAACTGGCTCACCATGTTATTAATGTCACCTGTGCTTTTCCTGCTTTGACAAATCAAAGTCTGCTGTATCTTGTATTTTATATTTGTAATGAAAGAGATCATACTGTAGAGATGTTTACTCTTTCTCTGTTGATCTGTGTCAAAAAAGCTACATTAAATCTACTTTGATTCAATGTTGTAAAACAATAAAACACAAAAACAACCATGGGGCATTACTACTTTTATATATTTTCCTGCTTTCCCAAAATGATTTCCATCTATCCACATAGTTTTGATGTGATTTTTCTGAGGTGTGAAGATACTGAGTATCACTATACCGTGTATAAGTGTGGCGCTCAGAGTACCATGAAAATGCATTTTCAAGAACTCAGCAACCAAGTACAGAATGACACTGTTAATCACACAGTAAGTGAAGATAAGTGACAGGTTGTCTTGGTCCATCTCGATCTCCTAATATTGAGGTCAACTTTCTATCCTGCCCAAATCTCAGTTCAATGCAGCCACTATTATCATCATCATCATTTTTCACACCATGTCGTCAATCATCAGTAAGATGCATCAAACCAAAATAATTTATTAGTTACGAAAGAAGAAATAGAGATCTTTTTAATACATATACACAATTTTCTTTAAAAGAGAACACACACAATCACACACACACAAAAAAACAAAACACACACATAATCTCTTATCAATGTATACTTTTGAAACGATTTCAGTGCATTGGTGTAATCGTTATCATTCCAGATTTATCAGGAGCATCTCTTTTGGACAGAGTCCTCTTTATTCATTACTTGTGTGCATAAACATGGTGGTCTGCTGATTTGACATGCCCTGGTCCTTCCTGATCATTCATACAGTATAGTGAGTGATGTTTAGAGCCTGTGTACTGTAGCATGAGTTGAATGATGGCAACTGTGTATTTTTGTGTGTAAGAGACAAATGAAGCGTGTGTATGTAGGCTTTGGAAGTTATATGAGTGAGACAATAAACATAGTTATATCCTGGTGTGCAATGATGGTGTTAATACTGAAGAACATGGTGTGGAGCAAACTGATTTATATAAGCTGATATTTTTATGCCTTTGGTTCATCAGTCTGTCACGAAAAATGCTGACATGGTTGTTAGATCTTAATACTGGGTCTTTAGTTGGATATATTCTTAATGAAAAGGGTTAACAGATGTTTCTAGGTTTTGGTTTATGGTTCAGCGTCATATTTTACCTGTTGATAGCACCATCACAATGATAAGTGGATTGCGTGTGATGAGGACCAGTCTCCATGTGGCATTGCTGCGGAACAGTGTAGTACACCACTACGTAGACCTTAACACAACTATATCCACCTTTATTGTGGATGAGCTCTTCATCATTCTTAGAGTGGCAACAACACCATGTTTACTTATTTGGTTTTCTGTTTTGGAACTTATGGTCTTATGCAGATTGAAAGATTGATCAGTGTAATGAGGGCAGCGTCTTGTTCAGTTACGTATTGACAAGGCTTTGTGCGCTCCTGTTTGTGACAACGGCTAACTTTAGTGTTGAAGACAGCAGTGTGGGAGAACACTTTCCAACAAAACATGAAACCACTGTGTTTCTTTGAACATTTAGGCAGTAAAGCGTCTGCAAAATCTATGATCTTCCACATTACCACATTTCTAAATTTTTGAGGCCTTGTTGAGACTAAAACCACAGTCTTGCAGTGTGCTCCCACCTTTCATGTACCTGGGCCCTGAGCCTGATGACGTGATCACCGTGGAGACGGTTGAAAAATCACAGTACACTGCCTGCCATTGATCCTGTGGCTCATTTGGTCACTTGTCTGTCTCGTCCTGCCCTATCTCTGGGCACAGGCCTGCTCTACATCAGCGATGGTCTTCGGTGCGTCAGACGACAGAATCAGAGGGCCTCCCTTGTCTTGGATCACCACGTCATCCTCAATCCTCACACCCAGGCCACGGAAACGCTCTGGGGCCTGGTCATTGTCCTCGCCGATGTACAGCCCTGAGACAAAAGAAGGAGAAAAGTGGAAAAATTCAGGAAAGCAAAGCAAAAATTTATTAACTGAGTTTAAAAAAGAGCTCTAACAATAGGGGAAGTTGTGGACCAAACCATCCAATATAAGTCCACACAAATTGGATAAAGAAAAAGAGAAAAGTATTCTTCATGTACTGGCACAGCTGCACATCTTTAAGAAAAAAAAAAATTGATCGAGAGAGTAAGAGAAAGTTTAAAAGCCTTATTTTTCTGTACCTGGTTCTATGGTGATGGCCATTCCTGGCTGTAGAGGCTGTGAGCGGGACAGCTCAGGTGTGTCGTGGACGTCCATGCCCAGGTAATGACCAACATGATGTGGACAATACCGCCGCGCAGCCTGGCATGAGCATAAACAAAATTAAGGCCTGAAGCAGTTGTATATCTACCTGCCTTAAAAGCACAACTGAATCTAAGACCTCTAACAGCTGGATGCATAAAAAACATTCATTCTTCATTAAGACAAGGAATCATTGCTCACTTTTAAACACTGAGAAAGACCTGGAAACTTTGAAATTTTGGTAAATATGCTTACTTGCTTTCTTGCCAATAGTTAAATGAGAGGATTGATACCACTCTATGTGCAGTCAATATGTAGTTGGAGCCAGTAGCTGGCTTGGCAGGGACAAGTTACCATGAAACCAGTGGACACTCCAAGAAACAACTGGGCAAATAACACAAATTGTCGTTTTTTCACTTTGTTTTTGTACAGCTTGAACAAACAAGATATAACGTGTTAACTAACAAGTTTTAGATGTATTTGGACAGAGCCGGGCTAACCATTTCCCCTTGTTTCCAGTTTATGCAAAGCTAAGCTAACAAGCTGCTGGCTCTAGCTACATATTTACTGTACAGATAAGAGCAGTATCAATCTTCCAACTCTTGCCAAGGAAGCAAATAAGCACTTTCCCCAAAATGTCAAACTACTACTTTAATGGTTTGTACATCTCAAACAACAAAAACTTTCTGTTCAAAAAGCCAAGAACTGTTTATTAGCTTTCACATTTGTAAAAGACAGAAATGACCGACCAGCCAGTTTCAAATGCGCAATTTCTCGGATTATTATTACCTTTAAAGCATCAGCATCACTGGTACTGGCCTTGATGATACCTAGCTGCCTGAGCTGTCGTCCCAGCAGAGCCAGCATTGTGCTGTAGATGTGATCCAGACTGACACCCGGGGAACACAGAGACAAACAGGAGCGCTGGACCTCCAGGACGGCCTCGTACAGCTCAACCTGGGCAGGGCTGAACCTGGCAGGAAGGAGGTGGGAGCAGTAGACAGTTAAGGTGTGTTTGCATCAAGGAGCCTGGTGGTGGGAGGGATGAGGGGAGCAATTTCTGGTGTTGATTACATTTATTGTATCCTTGCCTTTGTCATGGAAAAATCAATTAAGAGATCTATCAAAAAGAAGAGTCATACAATATTTTCATTAAATTTAAAAGGCCCTAAAATCTAAAAGACCCAGAAGATTTCAAAACAAATCATGTATAAAGTTTAAACAAATGGTGAAAATTAATGAGAAAAAAATGGATTTCAGTTTGTTTACTACAAAAAAATAAAAATAAAAGTGAACTTTATGTAGTGTAGTGTTGATGGGTGGGTGTAATAAACTCCAGCCACAGCCACAACTTTGATACTCAATTCACCACTGACTATAACACGAAAACTAAACTTGTTTTGAGCCTCTGCAGATTCTCAAAATAGCATGAAAAGTCATGTATATATAATCAACAGCTGGGTTAGGGTGAAATAGTCTATAGTGACGCATCAAACACACAAAGTGACCTTTTGTTAAACATCTACTCTGTCAACAGAAAGTTACTTGAACGGGAAAATTTCCAAATGAGTAAATTGTTACCAAAAAATATCAGAGCCAACAAACTGGACTTAAACCTGCAATAACTGATTGTTGGTCAATATTCACTTTCCTTTTTTGTTCTTCACCTACTCCTGAAGAAAATATCCGTCTCTTTCACTGCTAAATGCTCCACTGTAGTATGCATGTGTGAAAACTAAAGGCTGCAGGTCAGGAAGCCAAAACAATTAGGTAAAAATACTATAAAGCTCCAGAGAGCTAAGGGAGAGCAGAGCTGTGTGATAATGTAAGGTTAATACACACATACACATAGGGATTTCATCAAATGTTAATATAAAAATATGAATTCGAGCCACTTTAAACTCTGACCTCATATCTTTTTCATTCATAGGTATTTGCACAGTATTCCAGTCAATATATGTGCTTTTGAATGCACTATAGTCAAAATAAAGCTAATAAATGACTTTGACTAGTAGCTGTAGCTTCATTGTAAGTAGTATTTTCACCATCTCTCTTAAACACACTCAGAAATGTGTCTATTAAAAATACAAAAAGGGACAGTAGCAAAATCAAACTAAAGAGAATTACAGTTTTAAGAAAAAAGCTGATCCATTGATAGACATTCTGGTTGCCACATCGAATAAGGCCGATAAACGCCAGTCACAGGCAGTTTAATTATGTATGGTATTAGCATTAAAAGACTATACTTCAGAATTGGAAAGAGGAGCCTGTGCCCACCTTTAAAACGTGGCTCAGGGAACTGAGCAATGTATTACACTTGGAAGAGTTGAGATATTATTTAAACAAAAGCCAATGTCATTTGTAAAAGTATGGCATCCAGTTACAACCTTTATGGACAGTATTGACCAGTGATCTTAATATTCAACAAGTATCCTTAAGATTATTATCCAACACTGTTTGTCATGTAATATCTGAAGTGACATTGTATCTGACATCTGAAGTTCGAAGCATCTTTCATAACAGAAAGCCAGGCTCTATTAACAGTTCTACGGGGAATTAACACGCCCCATCGCAGGGGTAACTGATAGTTTTCCTTTTTCACCTTGTGATTTGTCCTCTTTACTGTTCTGAGCAATTAACAGTCTGCTTGACATAATTAGAAGATGTTAGGATATTAAGTACATTGAATCAGTATTGTTGTTACAAAAAGTACTGCTATTCTTAGTCTCAATTTCAATGGAAGCAATGTTTGTCACGTGAGTTTACCTGAACAACAAGCTGTAAATAAACAATCTTAATACATCTTGTACATTAATTTTCAGCCCTTGATGAAAATTCACAATATTCACATTGGTCTTAAACCCACAATGACATAATAACAAGCCAAGAAACAAACTGAGCTAACTGAGGAGTTCAGTGGGCTGTGTTGATCTTTCCTTTGTCAAAGCCTGACCCCACTGCTGCTGCTCTATAAACATGATGCCAAAAAGCTCTCTTTTGCTTTGTCAAATGCTGTGATTTTGTTTCATTGTTTTATTTTCCATATTATATGTTGAATATGTGCTTCACAATGTTGTCTTTACATGTCAGTTTTCTTCACAGTGAGTTGATTTGTGCTTGCTGTTGAAGAGCAGTTCTTACACGAGGGTTGTCTTATATCAGTTTTGAGTTGGCTTTATGAAACAGCTTATTCCTGTTTCAGTGTGTTAGGCTCATTCAAGACAGGACTTTCACAATGAGTCCTGCTTTTCCACACCACCTTCACGAAACACTCCTCTGGTGGCTCTACAGAGCTACGCTGCTCAGATATTCTTTATCAACTTTTGCTTTTCTTTGACTGGTACAATTTATGATTATTTTGTCAAACTTACTTCCCATTCACTGGCCATGTTCGAGTGACATCACTGACATAACCAAAGTATTCACAACCGCCATCAAGCAGCACCATTTCACCATCCTGGTGGAGGAGAGAAAGAGGGAGACAAGTGTAAGAGTCATTTATGCTACTGAATCATTACTTTATACACATATGAACCACTTCTCATTCTCAGGATGGTTAATGTGTGTGTTCATTGCACCTTATATGAGAGGTCAGATCCTTCATCGCATTCAACACCTTCATTTACCTTGATAATCTGGTTGTTGTTTATGTAGTGCAGAGTATTGGCTCGATTCCCTCCAGCAACCACAGGTGGATAGGCTAGGAAGTTGGCACCATGGAGTCGATTCTCAAAATCAAACTGGAAGAAGAGTTTCTGTCAAAAAAGGCCTTTCTACTTGAGAAATAACTGTAGGCTTCATGTTTGCTATGATTTATGTCATATACAGTAGTAGACAGACAGAGAGAGAGAGAGAGAGAGAGAGAGAGAGAGAGAGAGAGAGAGAGAGAGAGAGAGAGAGGTAAATACAGCATTAACTGTACTTTAAGCTAAATCCTGCAGAGTTCAGACAGCCAGAAACCAAACTGTCTTCATCCAAAATTCATCAAAGACATCAGACTGGGAAAGTATCTCAGATGGAAGAAAGGAAATATCATTACAAGCAGTGATACATCCTCGTATTCAAAGTCTAATTCCATCTAAAGTCCAACATACACTGAAACTGACAAAGTCTAAATAAACTGGTTTTCACTGCTGAACATTTTGACTTGTCGAGGGTAACAGAGAAACCTGACTGATTTCCATCATAACCCTATTTATTATCTCTGAGTAACCTGGTTTCTTGTGTACAAGCTTGAGGACCACAGAGGAAATGATTTCCTGTGTGTTCCTCGATGAATTCATCTTAATCAGCAGTTGTCAATACTGTGCGTAATGTTGAATGTTGAAAATATCAAATAAATTCAATCGATCAATCTGACAGTCAAGTCCAGTCGTAATGAGGAATAATAATAGTTTCCTCTTTACTTTGCAGTAATCACATTAAAGATCAATACAAGACACAAAGATCGTAGCAGGCCACACATGATACTATCTATCATGTATAGAGAGGCAATGAAGACCCATACAGAGATTTTCAGCTACCTTAGCAAAGAGCACAGCTTCATCTACATCTCCATGAGACAGAGCCATCGTCCTCCTAAAAGCCTGAAAGACAAAGAGTTGAGTTGGAACGAGTACAACATACATGTATTTTAAAATGCATCCCTGTGACAAAACTGAGAAGTGGTTTAGTGGCTAATCTCCCTTGAAAAGTGAACCAGGTGTTAAATTAAAGCCCGTATGTGTAAATTATGAGCATTCTGACTTTGGCACCCCACAGTGGCAGCATGGAAAAAAACAACATTGTGGCAAACAGCAATGTACACTGTAGCGTAGGTTGAAAACAACACAGACTGCACCGATTTTCACCAGGATTGTTTCAGTTTTCTATAAACGAAAACATATGCAATGAGAATAATTTGAAAGATAATCACATTCAAAAATCAGAACAGAATGTCGTTAAAATTCTGATTTCTGGGCAATTTCGTCAAGCATTTGGAAATAATAGTATTGATGGCTTGACAAAGGATTTATTGAGCATTTTGCTTTCATAATTATTAGACGCATTTTTCTTATTATATGAATGATGAAGAGGAGATTGAGGGGATTTTTTTCAGGGTGTAAACCGATGAGATATCAGTAACTGAGAGAAAAGGCAGTTTTGTTGGAACGGAGGGCACAATGAACTATTATAGAGTCACTGTTAAATAACAATACCAGAAAATGAAAATTCTTGCATTTCTTGCAGGCATTTATCACTAATTCTACACTATTATGACATCGACTCTATAAGTAATTTAAACACCAACCTGTGCTGTGATGCGACCTGCTTCTTGCATGAGTGCCACCTCCGCTGAGCTCTTGATGGCCCTGAGAGAGTGTATGAGGGATCTGAGAGAGCGCGGCACCGGCCCCGCTTCCAGCATGGGACCCACGTGCACCTGGTGGAGCCGAGGATGGGACGGCTGAGAACTGTCGTACCACAGCAGAGTGCCTGAAAGAGGATGGGAGTAGAGAGAAAATGCTGAAGAGAAACAGTTAAGTTAAGCTACTTCTAACAGTTCAACCCCTAAATGAAAAAGTCAGTCCATGACCTCTCACCTCTACATCAGTTTAAGTCAATGACCATTTACTGATGTTGCCCTTTAAACACACAATGCATTAGTTAGTGGAATTTCATCAAGCCTCCACCTGAAAGATTAAAGATGATGGTCCAACAATAAAGTATTGACTGACTCAGGGTGAAAAGCGAAAGCTGTGTCCATCAAGTGCCACTGCTTTGTTAACTAGAGCTTAATAATTATGGTCAACGTTGTTCTTGTGCAATTAGTAAAACGTATAGAGCACTAAAACATGCTCATTAATTGTGGCTGTTCAAATGAAGCAATAAAACAACTTGTTCAATGAGAAAAAAATCAGATGCAGACACATCTGGACACTGCAATGTTTCTCCATTCTTCTCATTTGGATCCAAACTCTGACTCGGTCGCTGCGGAACATTAATGTTGTTCCTCTGCAGCTTTTAGCTTCATGCTTGGACACATTTTCTTGATTTTCAACAGATCTTCTGTGGCAGGTTTCTAGTCGACTGCATCAAAATTTCTCTGTATTTTGCTGTGTTTCTGCTCATTTTACTTCCTACCCTCACAAGCTTACCAGGGCCGGCTGCAGAGAAGCGTCCCCACAGCATGATGCTGCCACCAGCGTGCTTCAAAGTAGGCATGTTATGTTTACGATGATGTGCAGTGTTGCTTGCGTCAAACATGGCAAAAGCTCAGTTGCGGTCTCATCAGACCATTAAATTGTCATTGTCTTCCAGCTGACTTCTGTCTCCCATGTGCGTTCCAGCAAACCATAGCCGAGCCGAGGCGTGCTTTTCTAAGAGTGACTTTCTCTTTGTCACTCTCCCATAAAGCTGCAACTGGTAAAGCATCTGGCCAACAGTTGTTGTCTACAGTCTCCCCAGTCTGAGCCTCTGGAGCTTCAGTGCTGTCATTGGTTTCTTGGTGTCCTCCCTCACTAGTCTCCTTCTGGCACACTCGCTCAGTTTTTGAGGACAGCCTGCTCTAGGCAGATTTACAGCTGGGCGATACTCTTTCCATGTCTTAATGCTTGATTTAACTGTACTCCAAGTGTTGTTCAGTGACTTGGAAATGTTCTTGTTTTCATCCCCTGACTTGCACTTTTTCAATCATTTTGATGCTTGCAGTGTTCCTTTGTCTCTACGGCGGAGGTTTTACAGGTCTGTTCTGATCTAGGTGTGTCCACTTAAAGAGGGTGAATGCTTATCCAAATATATATTTTGTAAATAATATTTATAATTAATTTAAATCACTTTGTAGAGATTTTACTGTGTCATTTTGATATTAAAGGGTCTTTTGCTGTTGATTAGTGTCAAAAAAGCCACATTTAATCTACTTTGATTGAAATTTGTTAAACAATGAAACATGAAAACTTTCATGAGAGGTAAAAACAACAAGGACAGCAAGGTTAGTTGTGTGAAGAGACGTTCCTGCTGGACCTGGATCCACCCACCTTTAAGGCTCTTGAGCACAACACCCAGTTCTTCTGTGCTATGAACTCTCTCTATGCCGGTCAAAGCAGCCGCCCCGTCCTTCCCTGACCGGGGTCCGTCCCACAGCTCTCTCCCTGGGTCTCTGCGGGGGACGAACAAGATCGCCTGGTCTGGTCGCCCTTTCCCATAAAGAACCAAGGCACTGTCAGGCTCTAAGATGCCACTGAGGTAGAGGAAATCCTGGAGAACATTTGGCTCTGGGTTAATTGTTAAAGCCTGGCTAAAATTACAAATAATCAGTATCCAAAATGACAACGACTCGCAATTCTCCTATATACCTGAAGCTTGCTGCTTCAAGATAAGGTGTTTTAAACTGTTACTATTCAGTTTCCTGTTATGTTCAACAAACAAACAAAGGCACAAGAAGATAAAACTGAATCCACACCTGGTTCTGGTGGAAAGGATAAGGGATGTCATTGGTCATGTAGCGGGTCGGATGGGACAAAACAATGACCACATGGTTGCCAGAGGAGGCAGAGGGTCCCAGCCTGTCCGCCTGGGCCTCGATAAGTGAGGCCAGTCTGTGTCTGCGGAGCTCATATTCTGTCTGGCTCAAGCCTGGGGTCACCTCACCTGAGGAGCAGAGATCAGAAAACAACAGCTCATCATCCACACTTTCACTGTGCAGGACTATTTTGTGTGTAACATGCAGTGTAGTTGCTTAAATGTGTACGTCAAGCTGTCTGTGTCCTACAATATGGTCTATTCCTAATCCTCATCCTGTGCTACGTGTGCTTGAATCCTACCCAAAGAAATAACTATGTATTGAGCCTGTTGTTGATCTGACTAAAGACCATATGCCGTATACAGGTTTCCCTAAAAAGTGTTAATGTACTAGTGCATAACTCCAGTGTAAACAATACTCACCATGTTTGACGATGTGTGGGTGAGTGAAAGGGCTGGGCTGGCCCAGGTACCGAGGAGGAACGGTCTTTGGTTTCAAACCTCCTGGTTTCACAGAAATGTTTCTGCACGGGCACCACACACATCCTACAGACAACAACACAACACAGACATTAAAGAGTCTTTAACCAGGGCTGGACGATATAGACAAAATCAAATATCATGATATTTTTGACCAAATACCTTGATATCGATATTGCAACAATATTGTAGGGATGACTATTGGTGGTTTCACAAAATATTTACACAATGAGATTTATGGTAGTAATCATCAGTAACATGGATGTAATGACTAAATGGGTAAAGGCAAATAATAGAACAGCTAAAACAGTCTGGTAAGTTCAGAAAATGACTTTACTGTAATGCAGCCTTTAAAACCAGGAAAAGACAACTTATGCTATATCACAATATTATGACATCCAAAATATCTCATATCGATATATTGCCAAGCCCTAGCTTTAACCATTAATTCTGTTTGATCTACAGCAGACGTACAGTCTATGTGGGGCGATAAATGACAAGAAACTGCAGTACAGAAACGTCAAATATATGTTTGATGTAAGTTAGAAATAATGTCACCATCACATAGTTTGTCCAGCAGAAAGCACTGACAAATTTGTTTTTCAACAGTAAACGTCCCACTCAGTTCATATCTCTGTCACAGTTCTTTAATAATAAGTATAATAAGTGTGGGGGATCCTTTCTAAAATGTTTGTTTATATCTGTATAATCTGTATTACATACAGCTGAACTCAAGGATCGATGTCGGCCTCAAAAGTCCAGTATCAGTGGGGCTCTATTACAGACCACGTCAAAGATACGGTAAAGGTACAGTTCACCCAAAATTCAATTAGCAACAATAAGCCTTATGCTCTGATCATACATCTCTTCAAACAATTTCTAGACTCAATATTTGAAGTGTTTTCATACATAAAACAACAGAGCAAAATTCATTAATAGCAATATCTGGTGTATCTTCAACAGAACATATTATTACTTCATATGAGTCTAATGCTATAGTATCTGCTTCACTGATCGCTTGATGATTAATGCTAATTAAGTGGAAGGCTGCCTGACCTCCATCTTTTACATAATGGATCACATGGATACATGTGAATGTATTTTACTTGTTGATAATGTTTTATTCTTTAACTTTGATCCTTTTCAGTATACACCTATGTATATCTGCAATATGATGAACTTGATCTGTCATTGAAATGCACAAATAGGCTTTATGTTACACCTATAATCCAAACATGTTGACTCTGTACTATATGTATGTTTTTCTTCTCCTCTGTCGTTGCTGTTGTCTGCACTTTTGATGCTGTTTGGTTCAAAAGAGTTCAAAAAACTTTTAGTGAGAAAGCTGAGGTGAAGCAACAGGACAGAACAGCTGGCTGTTTAAATGAGGAATTAGTAACTGACTTATCGATTGAATAACTGAATTTATAAAACGTTTAGATAGGATAGAAAACGTAACAAGAGCAGACTGAGCTCACCTCGACTCCAGCTCGTCCGTGGCAGCAGCCTGACAGCAGACCTGACCAGGGTGCAGGCTGAGGGCAACATTGTAGCTGCAGCTCGACGACAGCGACCAGTCACAGCATGCGGGTCAGTCAGTACAGTAGACTAGAGAAGAGGTGAACTAACACAAGATATTAACGGAGACACATAGAGGTTTGTTGTTGCGAAGTACCAACGTTAATTTTTTTCATACAACACACAACTGCCTATTTCCCGTTGGCTGACAGTTACCCTCGATAGCTTACTCAACGCATGCTAACTACATTCATTCGTGCTGTTTGTTGGGAAATTGCTGCCCTGCGTTTTGCTTCTCAGGTGCTTAATCCCGCCTCCTCTGCTATGATTGATTAACCTCAATCCTGACCGTGGCGCTGATGTAAACTTTAAAAGACCATATCAGTGTTTTTATTCTTTTACGCTCATTTATGTTCACTTACTACCCACCTTTTTAAGGGTCCAAGCAGCGAAGCTTTACTGCTGGAACCCTTTTGTTTTTGTTGTTGTTGTTGTTCCTCTTCTTCTTCTGTTTTTCTTTGCTAAAAGTGTTTGCGTGCAGCAAAAACATGTTAAAGCTAGAAATGCACAGGTGCATTCAATAACATTAATGATGGCTGAATCCCACTCAGTTTTTCCAAGTTCATAACACTGGTATAGTGACTGATGGTTCACCAGTATGGCATCCTTGGACACTTGAATGGAACTGAGCCATTGTTAATGTCATTATTGTATTAGAATATCACCAGACATATTGTTATGATAAACTATTCTGGCCCTTGAGCGACCCCCACCTGGTTCAGGTGTAATGTATGTGATACAAACTATTGCTGAAATATCTTTACCTGGTATAATAACTACTTGAAAGAAAGAAGCAAATAGGCTGTTCTGCAAACACTTAATACTTTCAATTTCACTGCCCAAAATAACTCTTTAACAAGAAAAAAGGTGATTAACCATGAGTGATTAAAGGAATGTGATGGATTATATACTCTCTGCAGTTTTTGTGTGCCCTACAAATGTTTTTCAAAGTGGAAAGTTTCTCTGAGCTCATTGAAAATCCAATTTTAAAGGGTGGGCCTACGATCATGATTTGTGACATCACAACTGGTTTGGCGCCAATCCTGGACCAATATTCAACTTACACAAGTGTGATGTGGAAACTTGAAGCTTCCAGTGTACAAACACTGAGAATGAACTTTACAGTGAAGTAGGAGACATCTTGTCTCCAGCAGTTAAACTTTTGAAATGTTCAAAATGTGCAATGTCATAGATTCTGTATTTTTAAACAAGGGAGAAGGAGTAGAAGCCATTTTAAGGATTTTAACATGGTGATTGTACTTTTCTTGTGGCAAAACATATCAGACACACATTATTGTTCCAAGCAGAGGATTTTGACATCTTAATACATGTCTTGAGAGGATCTTGATAGGCTACTATTTAGCAATGAAAATATCATTCAATTGCCCTTAATAATTGCATTGTATTGTGTCTTACTATTAGTAGTAATAATAATTTTGTCATGTTTAAATGTATTCATAAACTACTTTGAAAAAAACTTTTAAAGTTTTCACGTGATTATTCAATACTAAACAAGCACTGTCTTTTAGTCGTTCGGAATCAACCACTTTTATAATATTATGAATCACACATTTGTGAATTGTATAATATAATATAATAAATAAATGAATAAATAAATACATAATTTGTATAATAATAATAATAATTTTCTTAAAACAATGTTTACAAAGTGCTTCACGCACAATAAAACTGTCTGACCATGTGCCTGACAGGCCTGACTCAGGGCACAAATCAGTCTCACCATGTGCCTGACAGGTGTCACTCAGGGCTACATATGTATGTAACCATGTGCCTGACAGTCGACACTCGGGGCAACAAATCCCATTTCCATAGTCCGTCTGTCCGACAAGTTGCCTGAATGAAAACACAGGAGCGACGCCACCATCAGTGAAGCAGCGTTGTGGCGATAAAATCGACTGCAACCTTCCTCTGCGGGCTTTCTTATCGGGTGTCAGCGGTGTAAACCTTCGATCAGGTTCGTTTCCTTGTGATTACTGAGCATTATGGCTGCAGCTGCGACGTGTTTATCATTGAATTGCGGCCCGTATTGCAGCTAGCTATTTAGCTAAACGACGTTATCATGCGTCAAACAGTCATCGCGTCATGGATGGATTCACATTTCTAGAAACTTCTGCGCTTGCGGTCACTGTTAAAGCTTGTTTGCATGGTTGCTGCATCGCTAGCGCTTGAATTGTACGTATTTGTTATGTTTCTGTAAAGCGTAGAGTGAAGAAGATGAGGTTGTAGCGCACGCTCATTCAATCCCTTCACGTTAGCATGCCGTGCTAACGCAGGTATTATCGTCAGCAGCCGCGCGCGTAAACAAAAGCCAGACTTTAAAGTTTTTATTTCTGTTTGATCCCGCACGCAGCTCTGTGTGTGCTGGACGTGACAGAGCAGCATGGACGCGCGGAAAGTGTCAGAGTTGAAGGGCTTCGTGCAGATGTGCGAGTCCAATCCTGATATCCTGCACCTGCCTGAGATGAGCTTCCTCCGGACCTGGTTGCAGAGGTCAGTAATTACACCTCAGAGCACAACTGTTGCTCCAACAGGTGAACACACAGGGGATTTATTCTTTCATTATAGGACTGGAGTATTTAGATGAAGTCTCAAACACCAGACTGCAGGCTCAACACGTGCCCTGTCCCGCCCACCCCACCAGTACATACTGTGCTCTGTGTGTGTGTGTGTGTGTGTGTCTGTGTGTGTGTGTGTGCGTGCGTGTCTGTCCTTGATGATTTACATTGACTGAGTAGATTTAAATCACATAGAAATCACTCACTTTTTGGATTTAGAAGGTTTATGGAGTTATTAGAGCTGCAACTATTAGTTGATTAATTGAAAATTAACAGCCAGCTTTTTTTGATAATCATTTTGAGTCATTAGTTAAGTCTGTTGGTCTGGACAAAAGAAAATATTTGAGGACGTTGCCTTGGGCTTTGGGAAACCATCTATACCTCAAATAAGTAATCAATTAATCTAGTAAATAATCAGCATATTAATTGATAATGAAAATAAATGTTGGTTGCAGATCTAGCAGTTATGCTGTCTTGCCAGCAAGCTGAAATGCAGACTTAAATAGACTAGAGATGAAATAAGTTGATTGTAATCAAATAGTTTATGAACAGAATAATACTCAGCGTGTATTTTGATCATCCATAAACCATCAGAGTATTATTTAAAGTAGATGATTTAAAAAATCACTAGTTCTAGCTTCTTTAACGCAGGAAAATTCTGGATGTATTTGTGGAACCATTTGAAGACATCACCATGAGCTCTGGGAACTTATAATGGGCATATTTTTACTGTTAAAGTTAACAATTAATTGAGAAAATAACCTGCACGTCAACTGATGATGTAATAACTTAATCTTCATGGGGACTTGATGTTGTGGAGCTAACATGGACTGGTGCAGCGTTGTACATGACATGGAGATGTACTGCTCACTAACTTGTTCTCCATCATTTTATATTGCAGCATGGGTGCAACGATCCCTCCCCTACGTAAGACAGGAGATAGATGCCAGGTACCACTTAATATTTTTGTTATGCTTTTTATTTGACATCTTTTGATACTTTGGTTTTGTTCTTAATTTTTTTGTTCTGTATTTTCAGTTCAGAACAAACAAATAAAACACAAAAATAAGAAAATATGCACAGTTGAACAGTGCTGGCTGTTGATCAGTTGCCAGTAAGTTTTCACACTCATCACATCGGTGCTCTCTGACTTGTAGGGCGGTTGTCCCTGTGGTCCTCCCCCGACAGCGGCTTCGCATCCTGAGCCTGAGCCTCCTGTGCTGTCCGAGAGCGAGGAGAGTGATTTAGGTACGGTATGTCTATCTCATCAAGCTGTGGACTCGGGGTCAATGCCTGATCCCCGTGGAGAGACTAGATGTAGCATTACCTATTATTTATATTTTTCTACCATCTGTCGTTCAGATGAGCACATGTTGCAAACGTAATAGATTTTTTAAAAACATTTAACATAAAATATGTGAGCTATCTCAGTCTAGCTGTAAGCCTTTAAGTTGATATTTTGAACTTGTTTGCCAACAATTGCATATTTACACATCCAGCAGTGACTGAGCAACATTAGGATTTGTTTTTAGTTGTGTGTTTCTGGCCAACTGACAAATGTTAGTCCAATATTCACTCTCCTTCTAAGTCTGTGTTTAGTCTCTACCAACTCCTTAAGAGAAAATCTGGCTCTTAAGCTGCAAAATGCTCCACTTGGTTCATTAGCTTGTCACTAACGTTGTTGTTTCATGCTGAGCAGCTACTGTACAGTGGCTTTTTAGAGCTTTCTCTGTCAGTGCTGGCTAAGACAATACAACAATAAGCTGAGGAGAACTTATCAGGTCATAATTTTGATTGATTTTGATTCATTGTTAATATAGAAATTTATTATTTCTATTATTATTATTTCTTCAAAGCATAATAATAGGTTTATGCCTCTAGATTAATCACTTTGTTGCATTTTGTGACCATTTTGAAGATGGTGCAAGTCTTGATAACAGGGTTCTGAACACTTACTGTAGGTCCGTGTAGTTATTCAAAGTCTTTAAACCTTCATCAGAGCAAATGTTAACTAAAACTTATAAATATGTGCATTAGCACAGCTTGCAGGAAGGAAAGGATCAGCAAGCTTCACTGTGTGTGACGTCTGAGACAGTCAGACACAGAATTTCTTTCCTTCAGTGTATTTAGTTTAATCAATGTGAATTTCACCAAATCTAAGAAAAATATTTCTAAACACGTGCTCAACTTATTACTCTGAAGAGTGCTTTGAATTAGGACTTAAAAGTAATTTAAGATTGATTTTGTTTGTATAAAAGTTGGATGTGTCCCAACAAGAACTTATGGTAAATGCTGTTTTGCTTTTTCAGAAATTGACCAAGAGGGAGTGATTGAACCAGATACTGATGAACCACAGGACATGGGAGCGACTGACAATGTTGAGGTAAAGTATTCTGCTTTTCCATATTTATTTATTTATTTATTTTTAATCAGAACAGTTAACAGTTTATTAAAGAGATTCCAGGCTTGGAGAATAACTAAACTTTTAACACAGACTGTGTCCGTATGTTTCCTCAGGTCACAGAGGAGATGATGGACCAGGCCAATGAGAAGAAGATAGCAGCTATTAATGCTCTAGGAGAAGGTGGGTTGATATTGTGCTTGCAGAGACAGTTTCTGTACTGATACACAAGGTAAACAGAGCTAAAGACTGGGTTTAATGTATGATCTTTAATACCTGTTTCTATTTTTTTTCTTGCAGGGGATCTGCAGAAAGCTCTGGATCTTTTTACAGAAGCCATCAAGCTGAACCCTTGTGTAGCCATCATGTACGCCAAGAGGGCAAGGTGAGAGTCTTTCATTCAGGTTGTTTGTGGCAGATCATCAAAGTATTATTCAGCCAAGCCACTGTTTTATTCCTCAAAATAATCAATAACATTTAAGTGCTTAATGTTAAGGACTGACACACTTCTCTCTGCTTCATGACGGCTCTTTTGTTTACACTGTGTGTGAGTGTAATCACCCTCTTCGTGTTAGTGTTTTCATCCAGATGAAGAAACCCAACGCAGCCATCAGAGACTGTGACAGAGCCATCAGCATCAACCCAGACTCTGCACAGCCGTACAAGTGGAGGGGAAAAGCTCACAGGTACATTTCTACGTTATAGGTGCTTTCAGATATGTAAAGTTGGCCAAGAGGTAACGTTACACCTTAACACATGCAGGATATAACCAAACCCTCAGTGTAAACACTTCAAAGTATAACACAGCTCAACGTGTTCGGCAACTGATGTTTGATATTTCATCAGCGGAGCTAACTTTGGGTTACAGCAGGGAATAATCACTATAATCATATAATGTGATCTATCGAGCTTTGGTGACCAAAGACGACCTGACCCAGATTCTCACAATGTCACTGCTGCTACAACACACGTCTCCAAAGCAACCAGTTGAACTATGGTGTGAAATAACACACAATAAACTGGCCGACACTAACATTATAATCACCATTTGTGAATAAAGTTCAGCTGTGATCAAAGCTCGCCTTGTGTTTTTCCGCCTTTTTCAAAAACATGAGAGGAGCGCAGATGGATGACGTCTCTCTGTTTTGCATTTTTTTCACATCTTATCACTTCGACTCACCAGACTCTCATCTCACCAGCTGACATGCCTCAAAACTGATCTCAGTCTGACACAGATTGTAGCAGAGATTTTATGTGACTGATCTCACAGTGTGAGAAGATTGTCATCATGAAAGAGTATAAGGGCCTTTTGTCACTGAATTTTTTTTTTATTCTTTTTTTGACACCATGCAGTTTTTCTATCTGCCTTTCATGCTGCTTGTACCAACTTGTTGGTGAACTAATAGTGTCATATTTTGCTTGTTATCTCGTGTGTGTGTGTGTGTGTGTGTGTGTGTGTGTGTGTGTGTGTGTGTGTGTGTGTGTGTGTGTGTGTGCGTGTGCGTGTGTGCGCGCGCTGCAGGCTGCTGGGCCACTGGGAGGAGGCAGCCAGGGACCTGGCCACAGCCTGTAAACTGGATTATGATGAGGACGCCAGTGCGATGCTGAAGGAGGTCCAGCCGAGGGTACAGTAAAGTTTAATATAGTAAAGGAGTAAAAAGTTGTTTCCATTAGTTTGTAGTAACTGTGATGCAGATGTGTCATATTAATGTGTGCAAGCTGAGAAGAGGAGTTGGGTTCACGTGATGCTGATACACGGTTTGATCGGTCTCCAGAAGCTCGTAATGACTGACAGGAAATCAAAGATGCAAAGATTCTCCCAGATGTGAGTTTGCGGTACGTTATTCTCATCATGCTTCTCTTTGTTTTCAGGCTAATAAAATCATGGAGCACAGACGCAAATACGAGCGCAAGAGGGAAGAGAAGGACATCAAGGAGAAACAGGAGCGGTTAAAGAAAGCCAGAGAGGAGCATGCACGAGCTCAGAGGGTGAGTGAAGAGTTTCCCTGCATTTGATTGAAAGTTAGAACACAGTATTTCCTATTACAGACTCAGAAAAATACAAGAAATGGCCCTTTTTAAAGTAAGAGTTCCTGCTCACACACACTTAATCCTGAATGGTTTCTTTTGTCTCTCAATAGGAGGAGGAAGCCAGACAATTTGGTGGAGGATTTTTCCCAGGTAGGAGAGTGAAAGCATGCTGGTTCACTGACATACACTCCAAATGTCCTTATAGGAGAGGGAAATGGAAAAAATACTTTTTTTTTCAAGCCACTTATCAGACAGACGTAACAACACCTGTAAGTGCAATAATTAGTGCTGCCACAGTGAATCAGTGTCATTGTCGCTCTGCAGGTCCTGCTGGATTCCCAGGCGGAGCCCCTCCTGGCATGCCTGGTCTCGGTGAACTCTTGAAGGATCCTGAGGTGCTCAACGCCATGAAGGTGACTTTAACCGCTCAGCACATCCCTCCACTTCCACTGCTATGTCTCATGTTTAAAGTTGTAGGAAATACGCTTATTCTCCTTGCTGAGAGTTGGATGAGAAGTTTCATGTCTGTACAGAAATACGAAGCTCAGCCAAGAGACAGTTAAAAAACTCACCAGCACCTCTAAAGCTCACTTATGAACATGATATATAAAAATCAATGTGTAGGAACGTCACAGCACATAACCAGACAACTCAGTGTTTATGTTTTCTCATTCACATTGAGATGAGTCTTTTGGAGTTCACAAGTATCATCATCACTGCTGACACAGAGAGGAGGAACATGTTTTAATCCCACACTATAACGTGTATTTGAGCCTTTGGCACTGCAGCATGGAGATGGACTTAGATGAGATATCCTGTTGTTCACCCAGAGAGATTAAAAAGGTTGAAATCCTGTTTACACAGAACAGACCCAATGTACTCGCTCAGCTGCTGCACCATTAGAGGCAGACTAGAGAAGACAACGCTGTTTTTAATGTATTACTACCATCACTCAGTCTGTCTAACTGGGACATTGTTCTTGTTCATGTTCACCAATTCTGAACAGACCTGTGTGGACTTGTGAAGTTCTCTGAATAGGTTTGCTTTTCTCGACAGTCTGATCAATGTTACAGCTGCTGGTGCAGGTTAGGTGAAGAGCAAATGTAGACCTGCAGGTTTTATGAAAGACGGAAGGGTTGAATGGACTTCTCTGCGATCACCATTAAATTGAACTCTTAAGGAAAAGGTAGTCGTCAGTTAGATATAAGAATAGTTAATGTAAATTTGGGATATACTAGTAGATAGTGGGATGATACAGGGTTATAAGGTAACAAGATAAAGAGTCTTTTTTCCCTCATGGGACTTTAAAGGAAGAGTTTGAAATTTTGGGAAATGTGCTTTGTGTTATTCGTTTTTTTTGCCGAGAGCTGAGCTTGACTCATAGTTGTATATTAAGGGTTTACAGCGTAGCTGCGGAGCATACACATAACACATAGCCGCTGCAAGCTGACATTTACCTTGATAAAGCTCTCATGTATGAGGAAATATGTAGCAGGAGCCAGCGACCTGTTAGCTTAACTTTGCTCAAAGGCTGAAAATGGGGAAATGGCTAGCATGGAAGTGAGCTTTAGAGGTGCTGCTGGTAGGAGAATTTTGTTACCATTGGACAGAGCCAGGCTAGCCATTCCCCCCCGTTTCCAGTCTTTGTGCTAAGCTAAGCTAACTGGCTGCTGGCTACATATTTTGCATAAATAAGAGAGTGGTATCAATCTTTTCATGTAACACTTGGCAGGAGAGTAAATAGGCACATTTATGAAGTATTCCTTTGAACACTGATGGATTTTATTGCCCCTTGTATTTTGACATTACCTTGTCTTTTTTTTTTTTTTTTTTTTAAATGTTTTTCTGTATTCTACTTATCTGTATTTTGGTAATGCATGTAAATGTGAATCATGACTCTGTTTGCCTTCCATATTCAACTCCAGGACCCCGAGGTGATGACTGCCTTCCAGGATGTAGCACAGAACCCGGCCAACATCGCCAAGTACCAGAACAACCCCAAAATCATGGCCCTCGTCACCAAGCTGAGTGCCAAATTCGGAGCTCCACCACAGCCGTAGACGGGACAGGACCGGACCAAAGCGGAGAGGAGAAGGGGGGAACGGATGCGTGGTGAAACAATCTGGAGAGCCACAACGCTTTTCAACAATTATTCCACTGTGTGCAGATCAGACAGGGAAGCAGGCGACAGGTTAATCGATGTGATGTAGAGAAACTGGGGCAACTTTTAAAATGTTCTTAATCAGCCCGTCAGCACTTAACAATGTCTCAACAAAGCAACCCGATGGTTAGGAATCATGTCTTTATATTTAGACGACCCCTCTGACTCGTCTCAGACAGGACTTAACCACAAGTTGACATTTCTTAACCTGTATCTGGAAACGCTTAACTGGGAGCTCCTGCGCTAAGAGGCTAGCTAACAAACATTTTTACAGCCATTTAATAAGTGAGAATGGTTTAGCTACCTGTCTTTTCTTTCTCTGAACAGAGCTGAACTCACACAATGTTGGAACTTTTTGTCATCAGTTCTGTTATTATAAATGCAAAAAAGTTACTTATTATGATGTCTGACCCTGTTGGAAAAATGATTCACAATAATAAAACCTCTGTTGCTGTAAAGCAGGTTTGACATTCATTTGTAGTTCAGTTGGTCTTTCATTTCCTTCATTTTTCATCGGTGGCTATTAACTGGTGCAGTGGAAACGCAGACCTGTGTTTGTCTTTTAATTCATTTAAGAATTTAATCATTTATATTGATTATTTATAACACTGTTTAGGATTGTATCTGAAGGTAACAGCTTACTTTAATACTCAGTTGGCTAAAAATGACTCAGATGTGAATATAATGTTCTGTGATGCACTAAGACTAGAGACGTACTTCTTTGGTTATCCACACATGATAAACAGTGGCCTGTTTCATTAATAGTTGATTGAAAGTTCTGTTGCCTTAAAAAAGGCCTTAACACACCATTTCTGTCAGACTGCCACCTTTGTGTTTGAAGAACAGATCCATTCTGGTCCAACAGACTGAAATTGTGGAATTAAAACGGCACAATGAGCCGTGATTTTAATGCCTCTCCTGGTGTGGGGGCAGTGTTAGAACAGGGTTTTATTAATTGGGATTTACAGGAGCCTTGTATTTATCATTATCTACAGTAGATTTGTGAAAACAAATGTAAAAGTTTTGATGTAAATTATAAAAGTAATAACTTAGGCTTTCATCAGGGTGCCAAATACTTTTGCTGGAAGGCCAGATTTGGACCACTGGCCACTGTTTGCCTACCACTGGTGTTTAATAATTCAGAGGCTTTCATTGAGTTTTTTTTGTCACTTACCATCCAGGAGGATCTTTACTCAACTCTCTCTGATCTTTTGAGTTTAAATCCACAGTAAAGTTGTGGTGTATTTGGTGTGAACTGATGTGAATTGATGTGTTTTGAGTTTCAGCCTCTCATGTATCCTCATTAGAAGAAACTTTCTCATTAACAATTAGTCAGATTGATTGTTAGTAGTATTTTTTGTAATCTGTTACCTTTACAGTAATTTAACAAAAATGTCAAACATTCACAGGTTCCAAATTTCACAAATGTGAGGACTAACTGCTTTTCTGTTTTATGAAATTATTTGAATATATTTTGGACTGTTGGTCAGAAAAAACAAGCAATTTAAGAACATCACATTGGAAATGTATGATGTTTTTTTCTAAGATGTTTTGACATATAGACTCAAAGACTTATATAGTTATAGACTTCATTAAAAAAAGAAAAAATGGATGGATTAACTAATAATACAAATTGTTGTTAGCTTCAGCCCTAGTTCTCATATTTAAGTAACCAACTGTTCCTCGCTGTCTTTTAGTGAATAACAACACTGTTAGTTCCTTACTTGTTTTTAACAGAAATTGAGTATACAGTGCAAGTCTCTACAGGTGCAGTAATATAAATCAGACCCAGAGGGAAGAGTGGGTCACCAGGCCACTTAATCCGCCCGGGGCATCTGTCTCTCAGCCAGAGGATTACTGCTCTGTAACACACGCTCAGCCCTGGATCTCACCGGCTCTGAATCACAGCATCAGAGCTGATCTGAACAAGGAAATTCCTGTTACTGAAAACAGCTTTTCAGTTTCAGTGTCCACCCAAATGTAGTTTAAATGTTAACTAAGTCATAGTTGTGAAGGTGAGTCTTTGCAAATGTTGAGCCATTTTTATTGAATAGGATACAGCACAGTGAACCTTCTGAAACTCCTAAAAAAAATATCTTTTTTGTCACAACACTTGTGTTTATTTGTGTACTTACAACATACCAAAACAAAGACGTAGGAGTAAATAACTAGGATTACAAGCAGGAGGGTAAAGAGAAGCAGTGAGGGTGACGCTTAAGCCAAGAAAGAGGTCAATAATATTCCAACTAGTGTCCGTATCTGTGAAAACATAACAGAGAGAGAGAGAGAGAGAGAGAGAGAGAGAGAGAGAGGACACACCGTCAATACAGCTGTTCAGTTCAGGAAATATTCACAACTTTTCACTGTCTGAGGCTACTAGTGAACAACCAAAGTACACTGTCACTGTTGAATCTACAATTTAAGGTACTCACTTCTGAAACTCCCACTCCCTGTTGTCTAGAGGGCACACCTGTCTGGTTTTCAGCCAACGAGAAATACAGTGGAAATGGAACGCATGCTGTGGAAGACAAACAGGGCAGAAAGATATTTACATATATGCAGCGTATATCTCAGCATAACCAGATTAGGGCAACAGTCCATTTTAACTGTTTTTATTTTCGCCACATAAAAAACGTCCCCAATAAAAAACTTACATGATTAGTTGTATAATTCTTTATTTTTATAATTCTACTGAAGTTTTGTTTACATCAGCAATGGTTGTAAGTACAGGAGAAAATCAGGTCTACTTGCTCTTCTGTGCCTTTTTTGCTCTCCAGTAACTCAAAAACTGTTTATGCTAAACATACTGTTAGCATATATATACACTTTAATGCCGTTTCCTGTATTTCTATGAGATTTGCATAAATTTGCATATTAACTGAGACATTCCTGAAATGTTTTAATGCTTCCAAGATGGCTGACATGTCAAATACTACCCAATTCTTTGAAGGAAGATGCTGACTTTTCTTATTGGTAACAAATGCAATTTATTTAAGAATAAATTAACCTCCCCTGAAAATCCTATTTTTGCTGACCTCCAGTGTTTTAAAGGAAGTTCCCGTTTATTTGAACCTGATGTATTTCCCATAAATGTGGCAGTTGTGACTCTATGTTCTGCTAACTTTGCTCTCTGCAGCTCTGTTATTGAGATTCAGATTGAGATTCGGGTGAATGAGGCCTCGTGTGTAATGACGGTTATTGAGGCAACCTCCATCAGCCTCCAACTGCTTTTGAAATAAACAGGATTTTTACATGAATTGTTTCAAAAGTTTGAGAGTCTGAATGAAAGTAAACACAGGAACTAGCCGCCTGTAGCAGCATTATGGCTGACTGCATAGTGAACCACATCCGGGACAGTTTGCACGTCAGTTTGTTTACGTCTGACGTTGTAGCTCAGTGTCTGTTCATGCTAGAGAAGTAGTAACTTAGTAGATGAAATAAAATGGTTCAGGGCTGCAAGTTTCCAAATTGCAAGGATCAAATGACAAGATCCACACTGTGCAGTTTTCACGGAGTACCGCTGGATGATAAAGACACATATACTTTAATTCCTCACACAGTTACGTGTTGAAATCATATTTTTCTTACTGTGTGGAGCTGAACATTTAACCCAGACGGCCTTGTTCTTTTCTTCCAGTTGATTTTGTGAAACAGTCTCCAGGACGACTATGTTGATAAACACTGTAAATCCTTGTGTAGTAGTTACACAGCTGGGATTACTCTAATCCGTGGACTCTTCTAGATTTTCCAAGTCTGGCAGCAACAGGTCTGACTGCAGAAAAAGTTTTCCTCTTCGCTCGTCAGGAGAGCAGTACTGCAGGAACACCAGCAGTTTCTCTGAGGTAACTGTTACTGTACGTTGACTTTCCTGATGGTTCTGTTGCCTTTCTGCCTCTATTCTTCATTCTTCCTCTTTCATTTGTTCTATCTCCTCTCTGTATAATCTGGCTCAAATAGACACAGCTGGCCAGTCAAAGTGAAATGACTCATGATCATCCTCATAATAGTCCACGGGATAATCCATCATTGCACTTAGTTTTTTTTAGTTTCCTTGCAGTCTAAGTGCAGTGAAAGTCAGCCTCATATATGTAAGTAAACCGGCACACGCAGATGAATATATGGGTGGTCTGGTTAGCCGGCAGCCGGATGTAGTTCCCTATACAGTTAGCCATAATGCTGCTCGTTATACGCAAGGCCTCGTTGGCCCAAATCTCAATCCGAATCTCAATAAAGGAGCTGCAGAGAGCAAAGTTAGCAGGACAGAGTCACAACTATGGGAAATACATCGGGTTCAAATAAACTGGAACTTTCCTTTAACTTCTCACCTTGCTACAGTGATGTGAGTGTACTCCAGGACACTGTGACATCACTGTTGGGTGTTGTTACAGGCTACTTTTTCCCTCTGTTGTATAATGCAGGTAATTTTCGTTTTATTCACAAATGATTTGAGATTTCTGACACTGCTTCACTATGATGGAGGCGACTGAAATTTGTGTTTGTGATGCTTGCAAAATTAAAGTTGCATTTTTTTGCTTTTCCAGTAACGAGTTACTGGGGATAAACCACAGACCTTGTGAAAAGCTTTTATTGCTAGACTATTTTGTACTTGAGGTAAAAAAAAAAACAACAACCATAAGATGTTATTTCAGCCCACTCAATGTATTTCAGTTGATGGAAACTCACATTGCAGACACCCCAGGCTACAGTGCACTCCTCAGAGGTTGCAGAAGCTTGGTTGGCCTGGCACTCTATACCTGATGGAGGAAGGAGAAATGTGTCATAAGTACTGTTTCACAAACAGACATGTCTGATGAATGTCATTTACAGCTTCACAACTCATGAAAGCTCAACCTGGTCAAATGATTTATTCTTTTAATAGACAGGATAACCAAGTTACGGCTCTGTAACTCTGCTTACTGTAAATAAACTAAGAACATTTTTATGTGCCTGTACACTTTAAAGTTGGTAAATTCACCTTTAATTAGTGTACTTCACTATAGTTGAAATCACATCCTTTACAGAGTACAGGTGTTACCTTTGAGATTATAACTGTATCTCAGCTGTTGTGACTATCACATTCAAAAGGAGTTCTTTAACATCTACCATACTGTCGTATCCTCCCTACCATTGAGAGGAACAGCATACAGTTTGTTGATGTGAAGTTTCACAGAAGCTGCTCCTGACCAAATCATTAAGAGTTCACATAGTCTATTATGAAAGCAGTGTTGAATCCTAAACTGTGTGAAAGTGAACTTACAGAGATCCATGATGTGATTCCGACAGATTGCACAATTATCCACCACGATGTCCCAGGCCCACAGCGCCACAGCATTCCACTGGTGGGGAAAAAGGTACATATAAATGTCATTTTTAAGAAAATATTTTCATGCACAGCATACAACAGCTTTAGAGATTAACATCACCACCTAAACAATAAATTCTTATTTGGGAATTTGTAAACAAAATACGGAGATTTTAACTTTTTTTTGAGAGGATTTAGAAAACCAAATGCATGAAGTGGAAACTGTTGAAGGATTTGACTCAGAACAAAGCTTGACTATTTGACATGATGTCTACTACTACTTACAGAGGACGTCACAAAAAAACAAACAAACAAAAAACAGTGATGTGGATATCACTGATTCTTGATTTCACTTTCTATTTTGACAATTATTTTGCTAGTAGCTTTTTAACCAGAAGATACAGATTTGAAGATGTATCATAATTGTAAGTATATATATTTTAAGTTAAATTTCAGGGTCTAAGACATTGTGCCAACACTGATAGTGAAATTACTGACATTGTCATACTGTTCCATCTGATATTATATTATTTTTATACCACTACGAAATATAAATATGTGCGATATATAATTGATGAAGTTAACGTTATCCTTTAATCTGGGATTATCAAAATGTTTTGTTAACGTCAGTAACGTTGCCGTTCGTTAGTAAGTAAGCACGAAGTTCAATCATAATTTGTTATAGGTTGACTCACATTACTTTTGGGGTGGATCATAGATATACTACGGAGAGGAACGGTGTATATACTGTATATGTTATAACTTCAGGTATTGACTCCTTGTGGGAGCTATCAGCCTCAGGAAAGGCGGCTAAGCTAGGCTAATTTAACGTTAGCTCACCGAGAGCTTGGCTGTTAAATTAATGTTAACGCTTGGTTTACCGTTAAAATTGCTTTTCTGATTTGTTGATTAACGTAGCTACACTCTGGTTAGTTAGGGAAGGTTGGCTATTCATCGCTATAAGTTCTGGTTATTAAATCTTTAACGGTAACAAAAAAAAGAGAAGTGCACATTCATGCCCAGTTTGAGGCAGGCTAACAGCTAGCTAGCTAGCTAGCTAGCTTACTATCCTAACGATAACGAGTGAATTAGCGTTAGCATGCTAATGGCAGTGAGCTGTGTTAGCTGTCATTTAGGACTGCTGACAGATTGTACAGTTTCTTCACAACTCAACACCGAGTTACTGTATGTTTCCATACCTTCTTTACTTCAAACCGCTTCTTGCTCGCTCCACTGTTTGTGCCGCTCGGTGTATCTACATCCATAGCTGCTGCCATCTTGAACGAAGAAGTTCTGCGTGACCGCCCCGGAAGCAAAGCAGACATTTCCGTCACCCCAGCGCTTTAGTCGATTGTAGCAGTTTGTGACACAATATACTCACTCTGGAGAGGGGTTTGGTTATACTATGTCACGTTGCTTAACGTTAATTAAGTATTTATAATTTCAGCCGCATATGAGGTGTGTAAAGCATAAAAGGTTAGGTTCCACCGAGATTTGAACTCGGATCGCTGGATTCAGAGTCCAGAGTGCTAACCATTACACCATGGAACCACTGATTTGTGATCTTTACACTTTAGTTTTATATTGTTGGGAATAGCTATATGTATTTACGACTCATAAAAATGTTCTCTAGACATGCAAGTTATTTTTGTATGCGTCTATACGTATTTTTTTTAGGAAAATCCTGCGTAGTATGCCTTTAAGACATAAAAATACTCAGCTTTGAACAAAAATGTGTCTGATATGCTTTTTCTACAACAACAAAAACAAAATTTACCACTTTAAAATCCTTAAAATGGCATCTATTCCTTCTCCCTCATTAAAAGTCCAGAATCAATTGATATGCAAATTTTGTTTATTTTAAAAGTTTAACTGCTGAACACAAGATGTCTCCTACTTCACTGTAAAGTTCATTCTCAATGTTTGTGCACTGGAGGCTTCAAGTTTCCACATCACAATTGTGTAAATTGCATACTGGACCAGGATTGGATCAAAGCTATTTGTGATGTCAAAAATTATGCTCATAGGTCCACCACTTGAAATCAGATTTTCAGTGAGCAGAGAAACTTTCCATTTTCAGTAGATGAATGTGAAAACAGTCTTCTAGTGTCAGACTCTATATACATCATTCTGCACAGTGAAGGTCAAACATCCAATCGTAGGAACATGAAGAAAAACATTTTTGAGTAGAGGGGTACTTTAAAGGAAATTGAATTTAGGTCGTACAGCCACATTTCAGCTGAGGGGTAGTAGAGGACTAGGCAGCTGATTGTGACCAGAAGTGTAGACTATTGTAGTTTTTCCTGAGATGGCTTTGGCAGTTTGAACTAAATGTTAAATGAGACTATCTTGACCGTGTGTTGAAGACGTGGTTATGGTCACCATGTGTCAAACTAATCTTACCAATGTAACATGTACACCTCCTACAGGATTGGGAAGGGAATTGGTTGGGTACTCGGGTTGCTTCTGTCTTTTGTTTCTCCTTTTTTGCTGTGTTTATTATGCTTGGACAGCAAAGGGAGCATGTAAATCCCACACAGTTGTAATCTTGCACAGCAAAAAAGCCTCTTTACACTCAGCTGTCACACCGCAATAACAAATCCATTAACACGATGCCCAGGCTAATTGCAAAAAACTAGAAACTGACTACATCCAATTTGTTATAATGACTTATTACAGTGTCTTCTTTTTTGTCACTGTTGATGCCGCAGGTTTCCTCTGAGGCCGATTCTTGGTTGGTTTGGGCTGATTAGCTTTGGGCTTTGCAGGTTTAGCCTTAAGTCCAGGAACCTTTGAGAGGCTGAGTTTAGGGTTCTTCACTTTTGGACGTGTGGGGGCCACAGCAACTTTTTCGTCTGGACGTGAGCTGCTTTCAGGGCAGGACTTGAAGACATGGATGTCTCTGACCTTCTGACCTCTGAGCTCAGGAGGGTTTCCACAGGTGGCGATCACTTCCAAGCTCACATTCTCCATCCACCTGAGAAAGTTATTTCCAAAAAGGTTATGTCTGGCAAATTTTCTCTGCCAAATGATTTCCAAAACCCTAATTCCAGGGAAAATTTGTACTGACCTGCGTAGTGGCATCAGAGGACAGTCACACAGCAGGGGGTTGTCCTGCAGGTCGACCACCTCCAGGCCGGTGAGTGGGCTCAGGTCAGGAAGCTCCTCCAGCTGGTTCCCTCTCATAGTCAGAGCCCTCAGCCCTGGGCCCAGCCCTGCCAGAGCATCCTTGGACATCTGGATGGTGGTACAATTTAAAAAGCTGATCAGCAATACATTCTGCTTTTTGAGCTGTTGACATGGTTATGGCCTCAATATCATGAATAATATTAATCCAATACTTAATTTCACATAGTCATGCCTAAACTAGAGGCATAATTGTGTTATAATGCTCTGTATTTTAATATTTTTACACCAGAAATTAGATGGAGAAGGAATGGAGAGGCAGTGAAAGGAGGAACACAGGAGAAAACATAAACATGATGCAAAGGACACATGAAATGGGAAATGCTCTTCTGTTAGGTCGAACAGGCTTTTTCCTACTTTCTCCATGCCCATCTGGTTCATATAAAGCCTCTTCAGACTCTGGGATAGGGGCTGGAACGCATTCGGTCCCACCCAGCGAATTGAGTTGTGAGACAGTTTGAGCTCCTCCAGATTAGGGGCCGCAGACAGAGCATGGGTCGGCACCTCCGTTAGCTGATTTGAATCCAGGTGAAGTGTGCCTAGGAAAGCAGAGTCCAGAGCCCCCTTGGCAATAGCAGTTATGGTGTTATTGGTCAAGTAAAGCTCCATTAGTTTAGGGGTTACTGAGGACAGCAAACCTGTGGGCTCTAGTTTTGAGATGGTATTTTGCTCCAGGTGTAACATTAACAGACTTGGTAGGAGTGCCAGAGCTACAGGAGAGACACAAAGAGACAGAAAATATCTGTGTGTCAGTTTCCTGTGATTCTAATACATGTTCTTATATATATATGGACCATGTATATTCCTGTAATTTTAATTTATATACAACCAGATTTGACTTGACTGGCCACTGACCTGATCCAGGGAACTGTGCCAGCCGGTTCCCTTCCAGGTGAAGGTAAGTGAGCTCGGGGGCTCCTGCAAAGGCTTCAGGGTCCAAGGATGTGAGGTCATTGTCAGAAAGATACAAATAAAATAGGTTTTTCATTCCCCGGAAGGCACCGCCTTCGATCTCGTGGATTTTGCAGAATTCCAGGTGAAGAGAAACCACTTGGCTGGTGCCTGGGAAGCTGTTGGCAGGAAGGTAGTGGAAGTGGTTGCTACGGAGGTCAAGCAGCTGCGTCTTGGTGGGGAAGCCTCGTGGTACTTTGGTGTGACCCCGACCCTCACATGTGGCATGCTGGGCTTCAATCTGGGAGGGTCAAATCAGAATGGAACATTATAACAATACAACATAATGGGACTTATAAACAGCAGTGGAGTATTTAGGTCTTTTTCTTCAAAAAAAAGTAGCAATACCACAATGTAAAATACTTTTATAATTTATAATACCTATATATAATATTCAAAAACTTGCTTAAGCAAAAGAGCTGGAAATATTATTAGTAAAATATACTTAAAGTGGACCTTAAAGTGTAAACGCTAAAATGTAGTGTAACAGTAGCACAAGAGGAGACGAGTCAAAGTCAGCAAACTCTTTTCATAATGTCAGTTACACAGTAATAACTATATAAGGTTTACTACCATTAGCTAATATTAGCAACCTTAAGATACTGGTCATACCAGACCAAGTAGAGCTGCAACAGCAAAACCCCTATGTGTATTTAATCGATCAATGGTAGTTTTATTAATTATGAATTTAACTTTTCATTTTTAAGAAGAAGACTGTGTTATTTCTTTTTTAAAAAGTAGTATCAAAAGTAAACTGACTTATTATACAGAATGTGCTATATTATTATAAATTCAGGTTTATTTAACTTTGTTAATTGGTTCAGTAACATGTAGGCAGCATTCATAGTTGGTCAAGGAGGATATAATTTGAACTGCTTTACACTGTTGAGCAGTTTAATTAATTACATTGCACCATGTTTTATAAGTTGTATGTATGTGTGTGACATCTTGAATCTTGAAAAGTAACTATATCTGTCAGATAAATGTAGTGATCCTTTTGTCTCCATACATTTAGAACCCTATAATCTTAACAATCCAGTTATTCTAGTATCTGACTTTTAGCACACACTGTATATACCATGTAACATCAATTAACAGTTTCCTTCTGTTGCTGTGTTACAGAAAAGTAGCAAATGTTGGAGATGGTCTGTTATTTAATATGGGTGGAAATGCACAAAATCTGCTCCATAAAAGTGAAATATTGTTTCTGCCCCCAGAACTGTCTTCACACAAACAAAAATAAACCAAACTCACATCACAGTCACAGTTAACTGGACACTTGACTTTCTGCTTGGGCTTGACTGTGGGCAGGGGGCTTCCTGTGCTCTCATTGTCCTCCTCAAATTCATCCTTCAGTGTCTCCCCCCTGCTGCGGCAGCGCAGATCCAGAGGAGCGACCGCCTGCAGTGGCTCATCTGAGAGGTGAGGAGGTCCAGCACAGGCTCCAAGCAGCTTCACGCCACCGTTACGTGCCCACTCCCTCAGGGGCCGCATGTAGCAGTTACAGTAGATGGGGTTTCCTTCAAGAATAGTGATGGTCAACATGTATTAAAGATGACATCACTTTTAAAACTCTCATTTAAAATCACAAGAGTCACTTAAAAGACAAAAACATCAGAACACAATTGTACCCGTCAGGTTGAGGCTGGTCAGCTCTTTGGGGCCTGAGAGAGGCTCCAGGTAACGAAGCTGATTGTGGCTGAGGTCCAAGTGGGAGAGGAGCGGGGCGCGGGACAGAGCCTGGTCTGACAGGTCCTGAAGGGACATGTGGTTGAGGTAGAGGTGTGTCAGCTTTGCCATGGAGACTGATTCTTCCCCGAGGTAGATCATGGGGTTATAACTCATGTCCAGGCGCGTGACCTCACGGAGTCTTTACAAGGTAAAGAGAGTAAAGTAAAAAGTTGAATGACATATCTGTGAAACAGGTCACAAATATATGCTTTTATTCTTTAAAAAAAAGGATAAATAGTTAGTAATAGTAGTAATAGACAGCTGGGAACTGTAGTTTTTATTAAATGTGTGTATGTGTGTATTTTTTGGGGTTTATTTTCAGCTGCGGATTTGGTGCTCCAGTGAGTATTTACAGCAGCAGGATAGTATGTGGAATTGAGTCAAAATGAACTACAGTGTTCATGGTAATGAAGGAACGTTTTTGGACAAGAGTGGAGCTCTATGGCATAGAGGAATAATTTATATGAGGCTAGATGCACACATAATACTTGTTAGTAGAATCAGTCTTTGCTGGTTTTGGTCTTTTCATGAGATTTGTTGAAAATAAGAAAAATATAGAATATCACCAGACTTATCCTTTAAGGCGACGCCCGCATTATTACCTACTCATGATGCCCCATCTTGTAGAGGAGGTTGGGGAGTCAATAATAGGCGCTCATATGTCATTTCTGCCCCCTAGTGGATTTATCCGGCATTGGATGACATGAAAGACGAATGGACAGTCCACCACTTCTTTACTTATAAAAATGATATTCATCACTTTTATTTATATTGTCCAAAATTACAAAATTGCCACAGAGGGCTTAACAACACTCTCCAACCTTAGCTCCACAATTCAGACCAGAAAATACTGCAAAAATATCTTGGAATGGGAAAAAAAAAACTCAAGAAGCAACAGAGTGATCCTTCATCTCAGACATGCAATAAGTGTTGTATAAACAGAGTGGACAATTGCAATTTTCTGTCAGTAGCAAAAAGCTGTGTCATTTGTTCCTATGGTGACACTGCTGAGAAGTTGGGAGCACTGTTTTCCATTAGAATATTAAAATAACACTTGTATAATGCCCATAATAATCCTTCAGCTTGTCCTACCTGGTCATGGTCTGAGTGGGGAAGAACTGCAGCTCATTGTGGTCCAGGCTGAGTCGGTTGAGGGTGAACAGGCCAGCGAACGCCTCGGGTGCCAAGTTGTTAAGGGAGTTATGGCTAAGACGAAGCCACTTGATGTTTTGCAGGCCCTGGAGGAGAAGTCAGACTGTTGTGGGATCCTATTGCCAAAAATAATCATTCATTGTGAAGAGTGTGTAGCAGCTTATTGTGTCTGTGTTTGTGAATATGTGTGTGCTTATAAATGAGTCTGAATACCTGGAAGGCCATGTTGGGGATGTAAACCAGCTGGTTGTGGGTGAGGGCCAGCATGTTGAGGAAGCCAAGCTGTGTGAAGGCTCCAGGCTGGATCTCCTCCACACGGTTATGATCCAGATGCAGCTCCTTCAAGGAGGAGAGTCCGTCAAAGGACTCCTGCAACAGTCAGAGAGAAGGAGGGAATTAGAAATTAAGAAAATAATATCTTTTTTGAGCAAACATGAAACATTTGCCCCTTCCTCTTACCTGGTAAAGGATGTCAATTTTGTTGTGGGCCAGGTTTAGGGAGACCACACGACCCAGCATCCGGAAAGCACCCTCCTTCACCCTGATAATGTTGCAGCGCTGCAAGTTGAGGTGGGTGAGGTAAGGTGTGAGCACAAACGCCCCCCTGGGCAGCACCTGCAGGTTGTTATTCCTCAGGTCGAGTTTCACCGTAATCTGTGATTAAATAGAACGGATGATACATCTGAGGCAGAGGTGAAGCACAATTAAAGGATGGGACTGAAATAAGAACTGTATCTCTGATAATGATATATATTATCAGAGATACAATTGATGAGAAAGCCTAGAACAGTGCCTATAGAAAGTATTCACCTCTTTCAATTATGGCAAAGCTATAAGTTACATGAATATGCACCAGTCTTTGTTTTCCCATTAACTGTTGCTGCAGATCCCTTGAGCGAGACACATAACTTCTACTTGCTTCTATAGCTGTACAGCAGTTTGAATGGCATGCAGGACGTCCTAAAAAGTGAGTGCACATTTACAAAATTCCTTTTGGGTGGATAGAGATTCAAATACAAAAATGTCTGAAATGCACCAAGTAATCTGCAGCTGCTATTGAAAGTTTCCTTCCTCAAACAGTTGTGTGAAGTGAAAGAGAGGCACTACACCTTTGAATTTCTCACCTCATCTATAGTCGGGGGAACCTCCGTTAGGTTCTTGCCAACGCAGGCTACCGTGAGTTTGGTGCTGTCACAGCTGCACACTCTGGGACATTTTCCTGCTTCCACCAGAAAGCTTAGTGCTGAACTCACCAGTAAGACCACAGCAGAGAAGAAATTCATCTGTGCCAGTAAAACATGGGTTAGAAACATGACATCAAAAAAATCAAACATGCTGTCGAGACATTTCCACTAAAGTTAGCTGCTTAAAGAACTAAACAGCCTTAAAACAATTTTTTATGATGGATGCTATGATGTTCAAATTACATGTGATTATTTACTACCTATAAATACAAATAATTCATTACAATTAACATATGAAGCTGCTGAATGGAACTGTATCTTTCCGATGATGCACCTGATTTAAAAAATAATCAATAATAATACTATTTCATTATTTCTAATTTGCCATGAACTAATTTTTAGTTTATTTTTAAAAAAATAATTTAGTTTTTTAATTTAAACATTGCTTCTGTGATGTTTATTTCTAAAAGAAAAAAAAGGAAAAATAATTAAAAACATAGTACTGTTGGTTCTTCAAATACTGCATTTACTTCTTAATATTTCAAATCTGTACTACAACCACAACAGTGTCTGAACTGGAGGACAGACTTTAAAACCAAACTCACTGAAGAAAAAAAACTTGGCTTACCTTCACAAAGAATGTCACTGTCAAAGTTTGCCTGGTGACATAAATTAAAAAAAAAAAAAGGATTATAAGTGAATCCGCTGGTTTGCTTCAGTTATCTTTCACTCGGAGTGTGTCCAGCACTTGAGTCTGGGGTCCAGCAGGCTAACAAACAAGGCTTTGGTAAATTCTTTTGCAGTGACCCCTGATCCCTGCGCCCCCTCACTGCAAATTAACACCTTGGCATTACATTTTCTGTCCAGTTAGAGGCTGAAACACCGGGAGCAAGAACTGTATTTGTTGGCCACAATGATTGCATTTGTAGATATGATTAACTGACTATTCTTGGTTTGTAACATTGATACCATAAAAAATTGCAATGTTGAATAAAAGATTTATCAGTGGCATCAGGGCTTTTTACTTATTTGACCTCAGTATCAGAGTTTAATTCATCCATAAACCCACTCTGCTGATTCAAATGCACCATCTCTACCAGAAGTTGCACGTTACAGAAGTAAATAAAAATGAACATGTATAATATGCAAAGATTGCAGAAGACATCCAACACTCAAATTATCTTTATTTTTGCAACGCAAACCCAAAAAACATCTGCGGTTTGTGTCTCGTTAACAGCAGAAAATACATTTCATCCCTTTTAACTGTTCTACTGTACTTTACAGTCCTAATTTCATAATATTTACCAGTCAATAGATATTTTAATAACATATTTGACCATATTCATGAATTTAATAAACATTTAATATAAAACAGCTGAATAGTAAAAGGTAAATATGAAATAGAAAATGTACAATAGCTGATGCATCGAGCCCAAATCAGTCCTGATCAGAGGAAACACTGACATGATTTGATCTAATGTGCATCAGAGTGTAATCTGTGCTTCAGTCACAGACAACACACACATTTTAGATTATGTGGGGAATGAAGGCGTTCCTTACAACGAAGGTGAGGAACAAAGTCGTCAGTGCTGTCCTGTAGTTATACGAGTGTACATGAAGCTACTCAGTTAGTCCACACCATAAGAGCATAATCTACTTCAAAACAAAGCATTCAAATCCATCCAGAGTCCAGAATAAGGTGTGTCGCTGAACTTGTGAAGAAGTCAGCGGTGATGCAGCGGGGTGCACCTGACTGTGTGTTCTGTTCTTTTCAAGTGCTGCTCTACTCCATTTGCTTCAAATGAGGGCCCATGTGTGCTGTTTTCCAAAAGGTCCATCAGTCAAGATTCAGTCTGTATGTGTGTGTGTGTGTATCCACAGTCCTCAGCTCTCAGACCTGACTCTCTGCAGTGTTGACTGGAGGTTGTTTCTGGCATTGTAACATGAGTCCAGGGCCTTGTTGTTTCTGTGAATGATAGACAACGTCAATATAGATACATATAGACACACAACTTCAGATTTTTAAAATATATTGTATTATTCGTCCATTTTTCTTACTGCCAACAAAATCCTTGAAAAACCAAACAGGCAATGAATTGATCCCACTAACCAGTACTGTCTGTTTACCCATTCCAACACCAAAGTAAGCAACCACCAGAGTGTGTATACCACCGTTATTACACACACCAAGTGCAAAAACATTAGTGTATGTGCTTTATTCCTGATTGTATGGTACGATGTTTTGTACCTGGAGGCTGCCTGCTGATTGGCTCATTCTGTCACGTCCTTACCGGGACATGAAGGCCTCCAGCACAGCCACGCTCTCTTTGGGGAAGTAGTCCTGTCGTACGACGTGCTCCAAGGCCTGGAGGTGGCCGGGAACCACGAGCACAGGCTTCACCTTGTCCTCACTCTGAGACGCAGGAGACAGGACCAGAGGAAAGAAAATGCAAAATGTAGGGAAAAGACCCATGTGAGAAATGCAGAGAAAAGAAAGGTAACAAAAGGCATCAGACAGTGACATCGAAGGAAGACGTATTACTGTATCTTAGTCTAACTTTGATGAACATGTGCAGATTACCTTAAGAAGTCCGAGCAGCACTAACAAAGATGATACAAAGCTGTAGCCTTGGAAGGAAGGAGTGGAAAAAGCTTTCTTCAGAAGAGCATCTGTGAAGGAAAAATCAACAAAGTTATATTCTAACACTGTCAACAAAAAATAAAATAATGAATAGAAAGCATGTACTATTGTACTATTCAAAGTGTCTCACCGATACTGTCCAACACTGCATTCTTAACATCATTATTCTCCTCCTTGTACACTGATGCAATCTTGAGGAAGGCTTCGGCTGTTTTTGCAGCATCTGTCACATCCACCTAGTCACAGAGAAAGGACGAAATATTTACTGATTTAATGATGATAATGTGTTTATTTACATCAAGTATAAATTCTAAAATCCTTTACTATATACGAAGGCATTTCTTTTCGCCTTTAGTAGATCTCATAAACAGATCGATGTAAGTCTGAGGGTGAAAACTAAAGTTGTTTTCGTGGAGTCATCCCTGTGGTTACCTGCTGCTCGATCAGCAACGCTCTCTTGGCCCCCAGTTTGAGCAGTTTGTCTGGAGATGGAAAGCTGAGGAAGGAGGAGACATCCGGCGGCCGGGGTGCTGATACAGGAGTGGACAACTGCAAAGGGAAGGGGAGAGGAGAGATGTTAGGATGCTAATTTTATATATTTTTTTGCTCTTTTAGAAGTTGACAAAAGCCAACCTTTGGTCACATGAGGCGTTTTAAAGATGGATGTCATGCAGCTGCAGCATCAAACTTGCTTAAACTTAACTCATGTGCTACAGGTAACTAATGATACACTTTTTTTTTGCCCATTAGGCAGAATTATGAGTGGTCTGGTTTTTATCACATGTTTATCTGACCTTGTTGCTGCTTTCCTCTTCCTCCTCTTCTTCCTCTTCCTCCTCTACCTCCTCCTCATCCACCTCCTCATCATCGTCATCCTCTTCCTCATCGTCGTCCTCGTCATCGTCTTCTGGTTCACCTTCATCGTCACTGAGGCGAATCAAAATACAGCTCGTTAGTGAAGTTTTATCTTTTTCCTGGGATGAGAATTTTCACTGCGTATTTGTGTAATAACTATATAAACCTGGACTGAATTTGCATCAGTAAGGTCAATTGTTCTCTCACAGTCCAAACACACACACAAATACATAAACACACACGCACACGCACACACACACAGATCAGGTGAACTGGTGACTCATCATAGACTAGCAGCCTGTCCTGCTTCTCACCAAATGCATGCTGGGATAGGTTCCAGGTGCACACAACTCTGAACACGATGAAAAGACAGACAGACTTTCTTTAAGACCCGTGACGTGATTACCTGAGTGATCCTAGAAGCTCGGCCTTGTTGATGCCTTCCAGGGCGTCTTTCAGAGCTTTGCAGCCATCTTCTCCCAGACAGTTACCTGCAAACCAAAGAGAACATTTATGCAGTGTAGTGAGGGGAACCAAATAAAACAATTTTTTAAAAAAAGGCATCTCCTCAGACTACTTTGAGAAAGGATGACAGCTAATTGTGGGTTTGTACCATTTAGGTCCAGTTTCTCCAGCTGGTCTTTGTCCTTCACTGCTTGTGCCACAGCCAGAGCAGCTTCCTCTGTAATCTCACCGAATGATAGATTGAGCTCCTGTTAAACATAATGGGATATTTGATCAGGAGGGAGAAAAAGTCAAACAAAAACTGAGAGAAAGGATGGATGGAGAGAGAGAGAGCGAGAGAGAGAGATGATCGAAGTCCAAAGGAGTTTGTGTGTGTGTGTCTTTCTACTTATTTCCATTCAGATTGTTTCATTACATGGATCACATTCTGGCATCAACACATATCTTAAAATCTGTCTCCTCTACTCACTCACCTTCAGGATTGGTAGTCCCTCTGATACAGTTTTTGCAATAGCTGTGGCTCCAGCTGGCCGCACCAGGCAGTCCCCAAAGTTTATCACCTGGATGCTGCGTAGGTGTTTCAGGGCCTGTGAAAGAGCCCCAATACTCGTTATCATTATTTGAATAGAGCTAAAGGAGGGTGAATATTGATCTCATGTTTATCAGGCAGCCAGAAACACAAGTCCAAATGAATACCAATGTTGCTCTGAGTCTGTGGGATTATAAAAAGGTGGTAATGTTATTACAGTCTGCGTTTTTCAGTTTGTTGTGGAGTTCTTCTGCCCTCAAGTGGCCAAATATAAAAAATAAAAAAAAATTTCAACCATGAGCTTTTTCATTGTCAGCAATCTACCAACAAGCCAAAAGTCACCATGCAGATCTCTGATGTCACCATACCTGAGCCATGGCGGTAGCCCCCTTCTCAGTGAAGGTGTTGTCGTTGAGGTTGAGGATGCGGAGGTTTGGGTTGTGCTGCATTGCCGTGGCCAGGGCTGTCACACCGGGATGATTGATGCCATTCTGGGGCATATGAACCTCCTCCAGGCTGCCCATCAACTGGGAACACAAATAATAGTTGTAAGATACAAATTACACAGCCACACTGCACCTCTACACAGAGGACAGCAGCAGTTTATTTGCAATAACAGATTTTGACAGCTTTGAAGAACAGTGAAATTATCAGGTCAAGTAGTTAAAAGACTCTCTGACAACATAACTACATTCATATAAACTGTTCTGAGATCAGTGTTTGAAATTAACAATGCAACATACTCCAGTAAGGCGAGCTGTAGTCAAATCTGTCACAGTGGTTGAAAGTTGTTTGCTCAACAACTGTTGTGATGGAACCAAAATGTGACAATGTGGCCTTTATCATCAGAGTGCACTTTGCTGCTATGTTTCCACAGAGCACTCTGCAAGTCTACAAGTAGAGTGTTCAAAGCTCAGGGAGGAGTCAGTCTTCTACCTGGAAGGCTTGAGCGAGGGCAGTAGCTCCATCGTTCTCCAGTCGGTTCCTCCCTGCAACAAACACCTTCAGGCTGAGGGGGGCGCCGTCTGCACTAGACTTTTTATGGCAATCGGTCAATGCAGCAGCCAAGATCTGAGGAGTTCATAAACAGATGAGTTACACTCTGACGACATTCAATTAAACATCATCAATCTTAAAAAGACGTTCTCACGACTTACTTTCCCACCTCCGATGCCCATGCCACAGTTGTTGAGCCGCAGCTCCTGCAATGTGTAGCAAGCGTTGCTCTTCAGCAACCTCTCGATGCCTTTCACCCCATCTGGTCCAAAGGCGTTGTCACTGAGGTCTAGAACAGTCAGCTTGGCGCCCGCCAGCATCAGAGCATCACCCAGTGAATTCTTCACAAAGACAGAAAGAGTAAAATGAAATAAGAATGAGTAAAGAAGTGTCCTCTCTGTGAAAGTGTCGAAAGATGTTGAAATTAGATTTTACTGAAAATAAATCCAAACAAAGAAGTTCAAAATAAAGAGAACACGAACTTTGACTGCACTACGAGTTACAGCTGTGTTACAGCAACAACATCAAAAAATGTGTGCAGCATTTCAACGAGTTCTGACTGGAAGCCTAAACTTGTTTTTGCATGGACAGTAATGTAGAGGAGCTGGTGCATTACCAGAGCAGGAGGGATCTCAGAGCGCAGGCGGCCTGTGAACATGTCACTCCAGTAACAGCGCTGAAAGAGAGAGAATAAAAATCTCCAATATGTTCCATAAAAGACAACTAATTAACTACTGACCATAATCATGTTAAGCCTACTGTACAATATGTTAGAGCTGAAATGAAAAATCAAAACAAAGTCGACACTACAGTATCATAAAAGTGATGAATTTGACTTTAAGATCCAAACAGGAATGATAAAAAGAGTGAAGAGTAAAAAGTCCAAACCTTGAACTCGCTCTTTGTCTCTAGGGCTTTGGCGATGGCCTGTGCTGCTGCCACACCTACAGTGTTTCCCTCCAACCTCAGAGCCTGTAGACCCTCAAAGTCCTGGATATCCTTCACTATCTCCTCCACTGAAGAGGGGGAAAAGGGGAAAAAGTTAAAGGTTGAGGAAGAGACAGGGGAGATTAGAATGGGATGGTGATTCAAATTAGAACGCAAGCATGAAAAAACATTACAGCCAAGACTGAAGTGCGTTTTACCAAATCAAGCCTCACTGGACATGAGGTTTGTTGGTGCACAGTGACAGCTGACACTCACCTGATTGGGCATCATCCAGCTTTCTTCCCTGGCCTTTGTAGCTAAGCTCTCCATCCTCTACTCCAGTCTTGGCCAGAGAGTCAGCCAACTGTGCAACAATGTCTGTCGCCATGGGAACACCTGGGGGACAAACACAATTAACTTTTTATTCTGCTTCATAATAATGATAGTGCTTGCTACCAATTCTGTCCTGCGACAAGAACTAGTACTTATTACCAAATAAGAACCAAACACTGCCTCCTTATAGAAGGCATTTAAACTCTAAAACATGCAGTAATGTACGAACAGTACAGGTTTTAACCACCACGTTTTTTCTGAAAAGCTTGGTCCACCTTTCTACTACACAAAACAGCTGACAGTGCTGTTTCGCTGAGGGAAAATCCACCCAAAAATTGTATTCAGATCTACTGTACGACATTACAATACAGCTAAAATTCAATTTACTGATTCAAACATGTCTCTTTGTACGCTGAACAGTACAGACTGTAGAGATTTCATCTAGGTTAGAGACAAATCATGAATCCTCTGTAGACACTGTAATAGTGTTATGTGGGGAGTATGAGCACATATTGTGCTCATGTAGCTGAAGCTATGGTGAATATGAGCACATATTCACCACAGCTTCATTTGGTTGAAGTCAGAAGCTTTAATTCGTTGTTCAATTAACTAAGTCTCAAAAAAGTATGGCAAGACAGGCGTTTTTATTCGTACACACCGACTTCACGGTCTACAATCATCACGATAGAAAGTTGTTTTGGGGTAGATTTTCTCTGCAGCCCCGTGGGCTTGAGTTAGCTGAATGCTGCTAACGTTATGCTAACACAAACAGTTTGATATCTGACTAGTGAAGACGACTGTCGGGTCAGTAGCATATCATGTACCGTTACGTTTACTAGACACTTAACAAACCTAGTCTGGTGGTTATGAGTTTACAAGCTGGGAAATGTACGTTATTAAACTAGCTAGCAGAGAGCATGGCTCGGCCTCTCCATGGCCATCTGAAAACCGCTGACTAACGTTACCGGCGCAGCACTCAGCCTGACCTCACCGGTCCTCGGTAAAGTTCGTTACTACAGTGTCTATAAGCGGATCCATGACTTAGTCCGCTCCCAACAGGAATTAAAATCACCATTACCACAACACTTCTGTGCTTGTTGAATCCAGTCGAGTGACACACTCCCGCTCGCCCTGACGTTCAAAAGCACACACTACCCAGCCTGACGACCGGAGAGATAGGAGACAAGGGACTTGTAGTTCAATCAGAGATGGGAGGCAGAGGATTTGTAGTTCTACCAGAGGTACGAAACACGGGATTTCTAGTTCATTCAGAGGTAGGAGAAGAGATTTATAGTTTAATCTGTGGTAGGAGACAAGGAATTCGTAGTTCAATCAGACTGCGACGGTGTGTTCACGGGCTCCTACAGACCTTCTACGTGCAGTATGTGGGAAATAGGCTTACTGTAGGTTATCATTGTCTCTTCGTGGAGAAATTTACAAAATGGACTTGTAATCATTAATTTGCTGTTTTTTTTTATTCCATAGGACTTTCTTATATTTCTGACACACCAGAGCTGGATAATAATCCATCGGCAACCGAGGTGCAACATCAGTCAAGCTTTATACTGCACTGCACAACCAGCAGTGGTGGAAGAAGAATTCAGATCCTTTACTTAAAAATCCCCTCCAGACATGTATTAAGACATGTAAAAAAATACTCTGCTTGGAACAATAGTGTGTGTACGATATGGTTTTTCCATGAAACATGTATAATTACCATTTTAAAATCCTTGAAAATCCTTCTCTCTCACTAAAAATCTATGAATATGCAAATATATTTCATTTCAAAAGTTTTCCTGCTGGACACAAGATGTCTCCTACTTCACTGTAAAGTTCATTCTCAGTGTGCATTGGAGGCTTCAAGTTTCCACATCACACTTTTGTATATTGAATAATGGACCAGGATTGGCTCCAAAGTATTTGTGATGTCATAAATCATGCTCGAAGGTATACCCCTTAAAATTGGATTTTCAATGAGCTCAGAGAAACTTTCCACTTTCAGCAGATGACTGTGAAAACAGCCTTCTGGTGTCAAACTCTGAATATGCATCATTCTGCACAGTGAAGCTCTAACATCCACCTGAAGGAACAAGAAGAGTAGACGCAGCCTTTAAGTAAAAGTACCAATACAGCAATATAAAAATACTTCATTAAAAGTAAAAGTCCTGCATATAAAATCTTGCTTAAGTAAAACTACATAAGTATTAGCAGCAAAATGTAAAGCATTAAAGTAAAAGTAGTGGTTTGGTCCCTCTGGCTGATATATTAATATATATGACATCATTAGACATTAATACTGAAGTTTAAGGTGAGAGAGGAAGGAGCCTGTGTGTGCAAAGAGTGTGTGAGCAGCACTGTGAATAAAGAGATGTTATTCCTGCAGAAACCCCACTCCAGACAGGGAAAACAGGATATTGGCGTACTGTCTGTGAGGCCATGCATCTTCCTCTCTTAATCTATCTTCTGATGACCGTAGGCACACCATATCGTTTCAGTTAGATTTTGCATGTCTAGTTGTTGTTTGCATCTTAGTTAACTAAAAAGGTCCTCCTGTTTTCACTGGCTCTCCTCTCCGCTCTTCCTTGTGGGCTACCAAGCATCTGTTAAGACCACTATGAAAGACCTTGGGGCAAGGTCCAGTCCCAGGCCAGGACCAGGATCTGCACTCTCGCGACTCCCTCACATGCCAGTCTACCCTTGACCTCTCCTTGCACCCCACAGACTGATCCCTCAGTGACTACTTCCCTCTACCTCTCATCCAAGTCCCACCCGGGCCGGGACAGGGACCAACGGAATGAGTCCCCCCTCGGATGAGGCAGGGAACCCTGGAGAGGGCCTCATCTCAGAAGAGGTAAAGACTGATGATGCTGTGTGATAAATTTGAGGGGTCGTGAGATATTTAATGGGAGAGGGAAAAAAAACAAAGCTCTGATACACAAATCTGTTTTCAGTTTTTGGACTTTTTCTTAGAGGGAACTAATCACCATTTGGTGGAGCTGTTAACAACTCACAGACATCTGAAATGTGACTCTGACTACACACTGCTTTTTGTAAGATGCAAAAAGCCAAAAAGGTTGGAAACCACTGGTTTCATCTTTAACAATGTGTTGTATTTTAAAGCTTGTTATATTATCCATTGTGTCAAATCTTCATCTGAAAAGTAACTAAAGCTGACAAAGAAATGTAGTGGAGTAGAAAGTATATTTTTCTCTGAAATGTAGTGGAGTGGAAGTATAAAGTAGCATCAAATACTCAAGTAAAGTACAAGTACCTCAAAATGTCTGAATATTGAAAATAGAATCTAATCTTTACCTCAGTTGGAGATCTTGGGGAGGTGGAATTACAAATATTAGCTATCATGTCCCAAATTGAGACAGGTAAATCCAAAGTCAAATCTCAAGTCCACTCCAAGTCCTAAACTTTTGGGTTGTGTCCTAAATAAGTCACTATGCTCCCTTCACCAAAGCAATTTCACTTTAAGGTTTTGCGGGAAATCTCCAGAATATACCAGTGTATTAAATTTGGTGAAGGGTGCATACTTGTTTAAGACTAAAGCTTAATCTGGTGAGAACATATGAGCGGATCTGGCTGAAATATCTCAAATGTGACATCAATGAGAAAGAATGATGGTATGGAAGAAAGCTCTCATAGATACATTTAATCCCAGTGAAATTGCATGACATGGGTTTGGTTAAGAATGATCTATGTGGGGCATGCTGGTCCTGAGGGTTTAAGGCACTGGCTATGAACCACAATGTCCCCAGTTCCAGTCTGGCCAGGATACCTTTATGTCATTTGCCAATTTTCTCTCCCTGCATTTCCTGTCATCTCTCTACTTTCTCGAATAGGAGCATAAAATCCCCCCAAATAAAGGAATGCTTATGTTGGAAAAGCTTTAAGCAAAACAGTTCTTACATAGAATTTGGGATTGTCCCATTGTTCCTACGTTTTGTACACTACTAATACTGTCATTTTACATTACATGATCTTACATTTTCTTCAGTTTTTCTGTTGAGTCAAATTGTAAATGTAAATGAAACCATAAAGAAAATGCAATGAAATCACAAAAGAATGAACTTTTAAACTCAATTTTAAGCCATTATGGACGAGAAGTCCATGAAGTGATCTGTGTCACCCAGAGGTGAGACAGACAAAATGTTGGATAAGCTTGTTCCATTATGAGTTATGAATATCTAATAAACAATTCATCAGTTTAATACTGTTGTGAATATATTCTTAATATGTAAGTATATAACTTGAACCAGTTAACACATCAGTTAATGCACTTTCGCCTACAACAGTTTCAGTTCTTCTCCTAATTTGTCTAGTACAGACTTCATAGATAACATCATGACCATTTTCAGTTCTCCTATGGAGGAGCCCACATGCAAAACTGACCCCCAGATGACATGTCTCGCCCTGTCTCCAACAGTTTATGTTCTCTATCTTCCTTTTTACAAATATGATGCTGAACTTCCTTTAACCTTAGCTGATGAGTCTGCTGATGTTGCAGAATTGCAGTACAAAACTGGAACAATTCATCATAATTTGTGTAAAATAGTAACACATACACAGTGTAATGATCATTTTTATTACAAGAACCACCTCTTTGTCCTTGTCCGTTAACTTGGAATGACACCATAGTAGGAAAAATATGTTTTTTTATCCAGCCCTTCAACCCGGAACAGAAGGATCAGATCTCTCTAAGAGAAAGACATTATCACCATCCCATTTGTAATTCATTACTGGGGAAGGTTGGTCCCAAATATCAAGTGGAAAAAGGTTTGGACCTTATCTTCAAGATACTTGATCACAAACAAACCTCGAGATGTCTGTTTCAAACTTCTCCATCGATGCTATCCAGCGAATCACTGCAAAAAATAAGAAATGACATTGATAGTGGTTGCTCTTTCTGTGGACTTGACAGTGAAACAACCATACACATGTTTTGGAGCTGTCCTTATACTGTTATTTTTTTTGGAAAGAATTTGCTCAATATATTTGTTGTAACATTTCTGTCCAATTTTCATTCAGTATTATATTATGAATCTTTTTTTTTATCTCAGCAAAATTTCACATTCACAAAAGTGCATCTTATATCAAACAATTATTTATTTTTTTATCATTATTATATATATATTATTTTTATTTTTATTTTTTTATAAATGGAATGCAACAATATATGCAAACTATTCAGCACTCTATAAACCCCAAAGCCTTAAAAACTTTTCTTTCGCTATATAATTCATTTACCCCTTAACGCTTGGCATATATGTTTATTATTGTTCAGTTTTTCCAAAAAAATACCAAAAAGGTCGCCTTCAGTCCAAAATGGCGGAGGCGTAGCTCTGCTGCTGTTCGACCAATCAGCTGTCAGTTGTTATCGACGTAGTTCATCGGTGTTTGGTTTGTGTCCGGGAAGTGCTGCCTGACAGATTGTACTCAGGGTGAAAGCTCATAGACATCTTAAAGGGCCAGTGTTCGGATATGTAGCGGGCTTATGGATGTACTGGGGCTGCTGGGAATCGAAACTTAACCGGGGACTGGGAAGTAAGACGCGGAGCTCCAGCGGCTCTCCTCCTCGTCGCTGTTTATCAGCGACAGGACTAAACTACCTCTCTCTTAACTGCTGAACAGTTGTTCTGTCTGTTTCCGCTCGCACACAGAATGACACGCGTTTAAACTTTGCTTGGCTTCAATGAACTTCCTTTCTTTGTCAGGTAGGTGTGTTTAGAAGTTGGCCCAGTCGCGCCATGATAGCTAGAGAAGCATGTAGACTCGGGGACAAACATGCTGGATAAATAATTTAAAACCAGTGAGAACATGAGTGTCAACACGATGTGACGAGCCCGTGACAGTTTATTGCTTTCTGCTGTCGAAGCAAGTGGGCGTGCACGAGCTACATTTCACGTTCTTGTGCACCATCAACATCACAACAGTCAGCCTTTGCCACTCATTCACTTTGTTTATCTTTCCCCAGTGAACAGCCATGGATCCTGCCAGACAGAAACGCAAAGAGGAGATAAGCAAAGCTCTGACATTCATACAGTGAGATGATGTTTAGTTTTTCCTTATTTGAGGGCACACTGTCAGAAAGTGAAGGCTGCCCTGCCTCTGACTGTCTCATATCCTTGATAACTAAGCTGCTTTAATACTTTTCTCAACAACTTTACTTTTTGTGTTCCAGGTCTTCGTTGGCTTATCCAGAGCCTGAGGGCTACCAGGTACTAGCTTGTCTCTACCGTCTCTTCACTTTTTGTCTGTTGGTTTCAAGCACATTTTAATGAACTCAGTCATAAGTTGATACTGAAGTCACAGACCTCCCACGGCTCTCCCTGAAACTCTATTCTGGTCTCTTCTGGCCTACCATCTGTCTTTTCATTCTCAACTATATGTAAATCAAGGACTTTTTTTAACTCTCAGGACATTTCTACATTTGCACATTCTCTTATCTGAGTCGGTTTGATTTGTACTGCTACTGTCATGCATGCAGTGATAGCTTCTTTTAAAAAAATTATATCAATGCAGCAGTGAAAGAAACACACTGATGTTTTACTTAAATACCACAGTGTAGTTATTTTACACTGTTAAAACACACACATTCAAAATTATACTTGACTAAGTGTAAAAGCACACATTATGCAGAAGACCCCTTTTCAGTTTTGGAACCCTCAAGGTCCCAAAAAATTATATTTTTGTATCCTATGTGCACAAGATAATACATTTGTGTGCACAAGTTATTATCTTGTTCAACAAGATTAAAAAATGTTATATAGAACTTTGAAGGGCCACCTGTTAGTTTTGTTGCAGGACAAGTTACTTCATGTTAATCCCAGCATAGCTTTGCACAACTCCAGCCCGAGTCAGTGTAATCAGACACAATAGCTTTTATACGTTTATTGAATTTTTTGTATGCAAAATCAAAGTTACCATAGTTACTGTAGTTGTAATTGTAAATAAATGTAGTGGAGTAAAAAGTACAATATTTCTGAATTTCAGTGGACTGAAGGTATAAAGTAGCATAAACTGGAAATACTCAAGTAAAATACAAATACTTCAAAACTGTACATGTATACTACTTGAGTAAATGCTCTTAGTTACTCTCCACCGCTGATACATCAGTCATAATAGGGCTGCATCATCAATCAATCAAGGTTTTGGGACACACCAATATCTCTCTACATTCCTTCTTATCACCCTCCCAGGACTTCCTGACCCAGTTAGTGTGCAACCTACTCGATGAGGGCAACGCCTTCTTCAGAGACAGAGACTGGGAGCAGGCAGTAAGGGAGTTCAGTGAAGGCCTGAATGTCTCACACTACGCTGCAGCAGAGGACATCCAGATCCCCGGAGTTCTACTGGAGAGCCTTTATGTCAACCGGGCTGCCGCCTACCAGAGTATGGTGAGATACGTTTTCTGCTGTGCGTTTCTGAGACGGCGTGTCATTCAGCAAAACAATCAAACAGATTCTTTCTGTGTGCATTAGTGCAGCTCAGACAGATGCTTGTGAAGATGTAGGCAGGTGTTTGGGAAATGTATGCCGCTGTATGACACACCGAAACTTGAGCCGAGCATGAGTCAGCCAGCTGTGGAACCAGATGAACATGTAGTAATCCATAATAAATGCTGCTTGAAGGAATTTATCAGTTTGTGATACATTTATAATGAGAAATGTTATGAGCATATAATTTGTAATATATAATTTCGCAGTGTGAGATATACTGTAGAGCTAAAATCAGTATTTTGTGTTTTTCTCTACTGAGAATACAGGCCTGTTTTACTGCTGTTTGTACAACACTGATGTAAAAAAGCCTTTAACAGCAGAATGAAACAATAATAACTTGTTGTCTGAGTCAATAAATTTGAGTGAACGCAGGTTTCATTCCTTAAATTTGCAATGTTTTTTAGCCCCGCTGTTGTTGTTGTTGGGTTACTCTTTTACTGTGCCTTCAGTTTGGCAGGAATTGTATAATTAGATTTGTTCCAGTCTGAACTGGACAGGAAGTGCAATGAGCAGGTCTGTGGCTCATAATGCTGGAATATAATCGATCATCCAGCCAAGCCCACAGTCTACACACAGATACTTCCATAACTGCACTCAAGTGTAAAAAAAAACTCTAACAACACAACATTTTAGTGATTTCACTGCTGTAAAAATACTTAAAAATGTAAAATGTCTGGTTTTATCCATAAACTACCTCAGACTTAATAATTCCTAAAGCAGATATCAAATTCAATGCACCATTGGATTTGGAAAAACAGAACCTTTGACCTGCAACACTCAATGTTCTCTGATGTATTGTAAGCAAGAAAAAAATCAAAAAATAAAACCATTTACATGTCAGTTCAGGCAAAAGACCATTCAGAATTATTTGTAAATTCCTGAGTTCAGAAGTCAAATTTTATAATTTAAACTTATTAGATGATGTCAGTAATGTACCAGCAAGAAAAGGTATCAAGTGTGACTGACGGTGCTTTCTGCATATTGCTTCTTGCAGTTGTAAGGAACAGATCAAAGAGTTTGGACTCATTAATAAATGGACAATAAACTCAGCATATAACTTGCTAATTTTCATTATATCATCAAAAGAGGATTTTCTGTCTTCACCACACCTCACACCTAAACTGTGGAGCTGTTACCAGATAACAATACCAATCTGATTTACTACCCCTAAAAGAATTTGTCCAGCATGAAATCAGTTAGACGTGTTTATCAGCAGTACCCGGCCACAGAGCTTAAACCCGCATACCAAAAAAGCTCCTCAATAGCTGCACCAAGTTGAAAACTTTTCATGATGTCCTTGATTTTCTTGTGTTTTCCACAGGGGGAGTATGATCACGGCGTGAAGGACTGCGACAAAGCTTTGGAAGTGTGTAAGGACAGTCGCAGGGCTCTGTACAGGAAGGCACTTTGTTTGAAGGAGCTTGGGAATTACAAGGAGGCCTACAACTGCACCACGAACTATCTGCTCATTACTCGTCTGGTGAGAGTAGATGCTGATAGATCCAAGAAAATGCTGTCAAAATCCAAATGTAAATCTGCTATTGTCATTGTAATGGGAAATTGCTGATCACTCAATAAACACACAAAGAGAGCATTGTCAGGTTATGAAATAATGTAATTAAATAATACAATCAGAAGTATAATGCATCATAGTTCTGGAGACAAAGATACATACCACCTAGCTATCTTCTTTGTCTGAAAGGTTGGCACTGAACCAATCCCTTAAATACTACTCGTACAGAATTTAAGACGTCTGTTTACTAACCTTACAGGTCAGCAACCAACCCTCAGATAGAAACACAAGTCAAAAGTTCAACTAACCTAGGAACAGTCTTTCTTCACGGCCATATATGACAGTACATAAGTATGCACCAAGTAGCATCACAAAATAACATTACTACTATATTAAATTAAGGACAAACCACACTATCCTCTAAAAGCTTATCAGTTTTACACATAAACATCTACATAACTGTTGTTTATCTTATCACTGACTCAGGTAAGGGTACAGCAGAATAAACTTAACTGTTAAACACACAACTGCCTCATCTTACACAGCAAAGAACTAAGTTTAGAATAGACACAGCACAGAGGAATTTAAAACATGTGTGAAACACAAACTAACACTAAACTGAACTTAAACACTATCTGAAACATGTATCATATGTTCAAGAAATACATTAAATGATAACCTATTATTCAGTTTTCTTTTACATCATGCATAGCAACACTGCCTTATAGAGAAAGAGGATGTACAAAAGATTATGAGGGGAAATTTTCACTCGGTTTAAATGTCTCACTTTTTAAAGCCAACCATGAGCTTCATATTTGTGGCTTTGTTTCAGATATCCTGACAACTATTGGATGGATCACTATGAAATTTCATTCACACATAATGCCACGCATTAGACTTTGTCTTGTTTTCAAGGCTTTTAGTCGTATCTCATGGCCTTCATAGCAGATAGTTTGCTCAGTTACCATGAAAACATTCATCTCTATTACTTTTTTTTGACAAAATCAAAAAGATGATTATCTCTCATCTTGGTTTGGAGAAATACTAAAATTTGTGCAGTTTTACAGTGTCTTTTTTAGCATTGGTTGCATGAACAGTAAATGGATTTTTCAAAGCAAGATAAATGGAAAAAATGAGAAATACAACTTTTGTGCATCAGTTTCATGCACCACATGGTAAATTTCAGACTCCTAGCTTGTGCAAATGGATCATTTGTCTTTTTTTTGTTGTGTTTAACTCTTCACAGGACAAACAGGTGAATGAGCTCGCACAGGAGCTGGCCGTCCATCTGGGACTAAAAAATCGAAAGCCCTACGTCAGTGCAAAGGTTAGTAAAATGATAATTGTTTATATTTTTTTTTACTGAGGAATACGAGTGAATAATGTTAAAGCATCAGTCTTCACCTCTGACTAGGGTGGACATGGAGAAAATCTTATATGACAGTGTACAGTATATATCGTAAAGACAAATCTCTGATTGTTGACAAATTTCTGTAGTCTCACAGTGTATATTGTAAGGTGAGAGTTGCAGGAGTCTGTGTCTGCATTCTGCCCAAGAGAGGTCAAAAGAGCAGAGTGTCAGAGCAGTGCTGAGAATAAGGAGGTGTTATTCTTGCGGAAACCCCACTTCAGATTGTAAAGTTGGGATTTAACACACTGTCTGTGAGGGATGGTTTCTGTCTCTGTTTACTACAGCCAATGTTTGGATCTATTATCTGGTGAATGGTCTCTGACCTTCTTAATGAGGAACGGCTCCACACTATAATATGTTTAATGATCTATAATGTTCATTTGCAGATCTAATGATAAGCCATTCTGACCTGTTTTCAACAATTAGTAATTAGAACCGCTGCTAATGATGGGTTTGGGGCTTTTTCAGGGGACATTATACTTCTGTCTCAATGAGCTGAACAAAAAGAAGATCTGTGTTTAAAATAGGTCTTTGTCTGAACAGCCACTATTGTAAAGATGGCCTTTTAACCTTCTTTCCACATTAGCTTCTTATGATAGCATCCTTACATATATCTTTGAATATTATAATGTATGCATGTGCCACGTAACAGACTTCTAGGAGGAGAAGAGACCTCTTAAAAACATTTTACTGATCATAATAATTTATTGTGTTATTATTATTATTATTATTATTATTATTATTATTATTATTTTATCCAGTGATTAGAGACACTGGAAGATGGTACTCATTCTTGCTCACCCACTAGTGCGCTATAACCTTTGTGTAAATCCTTGACAAACCTGACAGCCGAGCTGATAGGCAGGAGGTGATGTAGTAGTCTTAGCAACTCAAGCTGCACGGCAGTACTTGTGAACGGTTAAATAGCACCAAACCAATAGGAACAGTATTTCATTGGACCGTAGCCTAGGCCCCTAAGCAGTGCCCAGATTGACACATTAGATTTTGGATTCCATCAGAACCAGCTAACAATATATATCACCATATTGCCCAACTCTAACCCAGACGTAATGCAGATTCGTCCTTATCTGCTTTTTTTTTCTATCATGTCCATTTTAATAACTTGTCTTTTTCAGGAAGGTGGACTTACTACGAGAGTGTCTGCGAATGGAAACATGACTGCTGAAAGCATCCAGGCAAGTTCTACTTTGTTTCTATCATTCACCACCATACACTCAAATAATAAAAAAATTAGATTTCCTACAAAGTTCCAAATCACAACGCACACCAACAAACAGATTTTAAACCTTTCAGCTGACTGTGATTTAGTATCACAGAATGCCTGTTTTCCTGTTTTGTTGATGTGTTTTTGCCTTCACTCATCTTCTCAGATATTCTCTGATTCTCGTCAGACATTCATTTTATCAGTGCTTGATAGTATTTCAAATCCTTTCTCTCATCTACAGGTGCCCGGTGCGAATTTAGGAAATGGTGTAAATCCTCTAAGTGGCATAGCACCAGGTGTGAATTCTTCATCAGAATTGATTTGCATTAACAATACAGGCATCATGTGTCTCCACGTCTGTTTTCATGATTAAGTTCTTGAAAACAAAATCAAGATCTACATAAATGAGTTGTTTTCTTCCCTCCTGCTTCTCCTCAGTCAGCTTTCCCGGCATGCCTCATTCCTCCCGTCCCTCCACAACTCCCAACTGCCGCCAGCCTGCTGTCGCCATAGTACCTGACAAGCTGGACACTTTGGAGGACTCTGAGCTGATGGGAGATGACTTGGACAGCCTGCTCGATGAGCAGGTGCCAGCTGAGGTAAAGTCAGTGTTTGTGCTGTGTTTGTCCTTGCAGACCAGTAAAGTAACTTTTTTCACTGATAATGGATGAAGGTTGCCTTGGTTGCAGACGATGACTAAACTTGAAGGTCAGAAAAAGCATAAAATATTACATAAATTATGTCCAAGTCTTGAAATGTTTGGGAATTTCACATATTGCACACTTTTCTGTTCATTTCAGAGCATTAAATCAATGTCAAGACTTAAATTTTGCTTTGGATTAAGTTATTATTTTGTGGTGATGCAGTGAAAACGTGGACTTCTCTAAATGGGAAGCTCCAATATGTGATATTTTGAGACATGGCTGCTTTGCCAAACAGCTATTGATTGAAAATCAAATGCAGAAGACAAAAACAGTATTGGCAAACATAGAAGTCATGAAACTGCTCATGTGCATTTGTTTGCATTTTCAATTTAACTTGAGAAATCAAGTTCAGCTTTAATCTTACACAGTCTTCAGACCAGTGAGGCCAATGTTTAACTGAGTAGATTCTGTTATGTTATGCCAAAACTAATCTGGGATTAGTTTGTTTATATTTTCCTCTCATTTATTTTTAAGTGACTCCAATGTTGACAAGTTGCGTGTGTTAATCAACTCATAGATGATACTTATGGTCTGTTTTGCATCTGCACTACATTTAAGGATGTAGTCTAGAGGGGAAGGGGGTGGACACAAGGGAGAGAGTAGGAGTTACTGGTCAAAGGCTCTGAGCTGTAAATAATAGAAATGCCTTATAAGAATATATATATATATATTGTACCAGCCGCTCAAAAGAAGCAAAGTTTATGTCAATATGGAGGTTGTACAATGAGGTGATTTCCACATTATGACCACATACCAAAAGCTTCATTCATAGTTACTGTCAAGAGATAAATCATGAGTATATATTTTTTTAATGTAGATGTAGATTCTCATTTCACTTGTTTGTTTTAGTGAATAAAAAAAAAACAGAATCATGTTGATATTGTCAGCCAACATCTGTCAAAACCTTAAAATCAAATCATAAAATTCAGTCATTGTGACACTTTGTTGCAGCTTTTTCATTCACCTTCACTCAAGTTTCTTTCTCCGTGTCCACATCCAGGCAGCATTCTCACTCCCAGGCAGGACATCCACTTGCACACACGCCGTCCCTTCAGTCCTGCCCGCCCCAACACCCCAGCTACCCCCGGCCTTCTTCAACTCAGCCGTCAGCCAGCTTAACTCCCTGGACTCCCTCACAAGTGGTGGGCGCAGCGCACTTGATGCCCTGGATGACCTTTCGCCCTTGCAGGGTCTGGATGCCTTAGACAGCTTCTCTCCTGTAGTCGCAGGCGCTCCAAACCTTAGTCTGACCTCTGCAGCACTGGATGCTTTGGATGGCCTTGATTCTCTGGATGACTTCTTGGATACGGTGCCAAGCGCTGATATTGTGGAGGAAGTTAATGAGTCCAAAACAGAACTGGACACAAAGGAAAAGTCCCTCGATGATTTGCTAGATGAGCTAGATCCCCTGGAGGCAGTCTCTGATCCAAGTGGTCAGAGCGGTTATGTCCCAAAAATTGGTGTGAAAACTGTGGACCAGCTCGACTCCCTTGATGCCCTGGACTCATTTCCCTCCATGGAAGGAGGTGGGGCAGCTTTGCCAGCAGTCTCCATTGGGGGAATGGGCTTAGACTCCCTTTCCGATTTCAGCTCCACCGGTGATTATAATTTATTGGTGACTCATTATATATATAGAACTACAGCAGTGGTTCCCTACCTTTTTACCTTGTGGTCCCTTAAAATGAAGCAATGTATATTTGTGACGCCTCTTGAGTTGTGACTGGAGAGTGATGGTTTTTCTTCTTGGATTGTTTCATTTGAAGGATTTTTAGAACTATGAAGAACTGAAAGAATGCAATATTTTACATTCAAAAAAAACCCAAAAAATTGTAAAATGCAAAAAAATAAACACATCGAGTGACCCCTTAGATTTCTTTTTGTTTTTCTTGGGAACCACATACCTTTCATGCAGTGTATGTTTCATGTCAACTTTTAAGGAAGGAAACACATTGAGCATTTCATGACCCATCTACAAATCTGTTGTCTCCCCTACTTAAAAGACCGTATTCATGCACGTTTTAGTCCATTTAATACAAATAGCATACACATTATATATAACTTGTAATTTATTTTCTTTCATTGCTCCTCAGGTATCGCAGGCTCTCACAGTGCTGTGGCTCCAGCAATACGTTCTCCAAAGAACACTTACAAAGTAAGACTTATTCTCTGACTTGTGTTACCAGCTGTTTTTGTCTGTTTTGTTTGGATTAACTGAAATCTTACTCTTAACATGACAATGAAGGAGAGGAGTAACCAAGCTTCAGTTGCAGTCTCCAACCCTCTGTCCAACACCCACGAATTCATGCAGGCCTGCTCTGTCTGTTTCCCTCGGGAAGGTATGTTAGCAGTCCAGCCCTGTTTCAAACATTCAGCAAGGTGCAGCTACAGTAACTGTAGTGTAGTAAGAAATCATACTGATGATTTACTATCCAGGTGGGTTAATACCATTTAATCTTCCCTGTTTTGAGCATATCCTAAAAGCAACTTGTAGTTTAATTTGCATCATGAAGATAAGCAAAAATTGCGACACCCTTTAAAGGTCAAAGGTCGATCAAAATGCAAAGATTAATCTGGATATCAGTGAAGAAAGCAGAAACAAATCTTAAATCGTGCAAATGTTTATTTGCATATTTTCACAAATGTACATCTTCAGAAACAGAATCATCCAACTTTTTACCAACTGAATATCTTCCAATTTGAAAAAATATTCTCCTCCTCCCCACTTTTTGTGTTCAGGTCAAGGGATATATACTTTTGTTCACAAGCCAGATCTGATCCACAGCTGTAAGCAAGACATTCTGTTATGCAGACGAAAGGCAGGTTTTTCTTCAGAGTGGACCAGAGTGCGACCGCTTCCTACCTGGACGTCCTTCACTGGACCATTTGTACTTTGCAGAGGTAAGGATCTCAAAATCATAGTTGATTACTATCAAAATCTTTTCTGGTGAAATGTTCATTGCTCATTATCGTAGTTTTACCAACTAACATGTATCATGACAACATAGCTAATTCGTTTTGTTGAATCACAGTGTTCAGACTCTTTGTTTTATTGATTACTGTCGAGCATGCGAAGGGTTGGGGTCACAGATCTGAAAAGTAAGACTGAACTTAGTAATTTCAACAGTGGTGGTCACAATTTCCTTTCTTCAAAGACAGCCAGACAGAAATGTACATGGATGTTATATAGTGTTTGACATGCTAATTTATTTGAACATACCTTTGGAATGTAAGCAGAGGAGTCAATGCCTCAGGTTATCACGCTGGAGGTTAAGGTCACACATTTCTCGTACATTTTATGGCCTGACTAGACTGTTGGTCTGACGTTGATGGGGAAACTGTAGTTAATCATTTACTGACAGGCTCCAAAAGGGAGAACTACCTCCACAGCAGCTTCACCTAATGCTGGGTATTGTTTCAAATTTTACAATACAGCTGCTAGTAAAATACCTAGTTACGAAAACGATACTTTTAAGGATACCTTAGTTTGAGGAGCATAAACATGTTATACTATTCTGTTGGTCCACCAATTTAGTCCAAATACCATATTATTAGATGGATTGCTGTGAAATTAGATACAGATATCTATGGTCAGACTTCTTATGTAAAAAGTTATCAGTTTGTCCAGTACTTTGGTTTATGACCAAATGCCTGCAAAACATATGGCACTGTTCTTGACACGCGTACTTGCCCTGATGAAGGCCCCAATGGCTGCATAGGCATGTTTTTAACTATGACTAAGTAGCCATGAAATATTAAAGGCTTTTTAAATGTACCCTCTTGAGTGCCTCAGACCTTTTCAATTACTCTAAACTAGTAGGATCCCCAAACTGAAGAGTACCAGAGGGATACCTTTCTACGCCCAAGCAGCACTCCATACATCTGTTTTTTAACTGACATATGACTCTGCCTGTTTAAATTTCATAATTGTAGTTGTGTCCATGAAGGCTTTTAGGGTTTAAAGGCATCCAGCATTCTTGTGAGGACTTGGTAGTTTTGGGGAAGTTATATATTTATATTTTTCCCTTTGCTAGCAAGGTAACTGTCTTCCACTGTGATTGGTCAGACACAGCCAAGTGTGAGGCAACTGTTGACAGATGAATTCATGCCAGTCTCTTAACTACTGAAGTTCAATGGCAGTTAAAAAGGGAACTTGCAATAAAAATGTGAGTTTTTAAAGTATTTTCTTACATGTCCAGAGCTGCTGAAGTCTGGGGATTTGGGCCTCTGTAAGTATGGAGAGAAATGCAACTTTGCCTTCAACCAGTTCGAGATTGACGTTTGGGCAGAAGAGAGAAAGGGGACACTGGACAGAAAGCTGCTGTTTGAACCGGCAGAAGTCAAACTGGACCCAGTAAACAGTATCATACGCCTTATACAGGAACATAAGGGCATGTTCATGTTCCTCTGTCAGGTTAGTACTGACACTAGCACTTACTAGCACTAGCACATAGTTTATATAATTATCATTTTCAAACATTTTAGGTACTCTGGTCTCTTGAAATGAAGTTGTATAAAAATTACATATTACCTAAAAATTATAAGGAAATACTTACAGAAATATACAACTTTATACAGCAATAATACAACCATGTCTGGAGTTACTGCTCAGTAATATTGTAAAACAGTAAGGGAACTACACAGATACTTGGTACCTGTTTTACCTTTTTTTAAGCAGGTAAATCCTATTGAGGTCTCATTTTTTTGTGGATTATAAGTGACTTAATAATCAATCAATAAATACATACATATATACATACATACATAAATGCTGGTATAAATACATAAATAAATGTTCCAAATAATAAATAAAAGAATTTAATTAATAAAAGCTGTGATCTAATGAGGAATAAACAATATAATTTCTTTTCTATATTCCTGAAAATTTATACATTTTATTTATGTATTTCTACATTCCACTGTTATTACATCCATGTATCTTTTTTTATTTATTTATGTATTTCTCTATTTCTATTTTTATTTACTTCTGTGTATCTGTTTCAGTTTTTTTCTGTAAATCCACAATTCTATTTTTTATGTATTAGTCAACCTAGAATAGGTGTACATCTATACTACGTTGAATTTATCTATTAATATTCATTTGATTAGACACTGATCCTCTTAATCTCCAAATGTGTCTGTTTCTTTACTGTTGTTGGTCCTTTTTTTTCTTTTGGTTTCACCTTCTTTTATTTCTATGTTTCTGTCTCTGTAGAAATGCTATGACAGTAAACCTAGGATCATCAGCAAGCGCTGCAGAGACAATCACACAGTCTGCTCTAACTTGGATACCCGCCACACCTTTGATGCCAATAAGTGAGCGTGTTAACGGCATACATGTCACTTTGTGTCCTCACCCACTTATGCTAAGTCTTTAAACACACTTTGATTCCCCTGCATGCTCGACAGGTGTTTGGCATTTGTAGTGAGGACCACCAGTGTGAACTACAGAAAGATCCGCCCACTGAGCATCCAGTGCCAATTGGATTTGTGCCGCCAAAGCATCCGGTACGGCTGCCAGAGAGAGGACAGCTGCTACTATGCCCACTCCGTCATCGAGCTCAAAACCTGGAGGGTGCAGCAAGACACAGGTGCAGACACGTGCAGTAGAAAGAGTTATTTGTTCTCTTGAGTGAAGTGAAACACTGACGTAATGCTAATTTTATGTGGTGGTGAGATGGCAAAATGTGCAGTGCTTATGAAAACAAACACATTTGATTCACATGTGATTTTTTTTAAGCTGCACTAATCAAATTGCCAAAAAATACATTTTAATACTGCTTGGCTTGAAGATTTTTTTTTCTTTTTTGTTGATCAGAATTAAAAGTCATTATTTAATCCACTGAGACTCAGGGTTGTAAAAATAAACATTTTTAGAGGTGATGTTATAGGGGAGTATACCCATCAATACTTCATAAGATGGCAATACCTTGTAGTGTTTTTGTCAAAATGAGAGGGGACACATGTGTGTTTGTGTTTGTGTATGTGTTTTATTTACAGGTATCAGTCCTGATGAGATTGTAAAAGTATCCACAAAATATCATGACAACTCAAGCAAAGGGAAAGTGAATAGAGTAAGAAACAATTTTGGCATTCTTGCAATTATATGTAGCAATCAGAGTATTGTGTAATTTCATAGAAATATGTGTAATTATTGGCTAACCTAAACCTAGTTAAATTTAAGTAAACCTAGTTTTGAGATTTTTATATTGTTGATTTTGTCATATGAAATGTGAAAGAATGTTGTTGAATGTTTATTACTCTTATCTTTACTATCGTTTAATTGGAAACAGTTGTCTGCTGGTGGAAATAGTGGGAACAAACCAAGAGGAGGAGGAGGAGTCGGGAAGAGTCTTAACATGAAGATGAAGTTTGCCTGTGTTCAGTGCTGGCGGGACGGTCTGATCAGTGAGCCAGACAAAACCCTCAAGTACTGCAACGCCAAGGCCAGGCACACGTGAGTAAAAAGAATATATTTGCATAGTTCCTCACAAGTTGGGAAAATAATGGAAAATGTCTCTAATAATTTCAGTTCAACTACAGAAATGTTCTATAAACAACCATATTACAGATAGATCCTATAAAATATCAGCTAAAGACTCCCAAGTGTTGCTTGCTTCAAATAAAAAGGTTAAAGGTTACATAGAAAACTGATTAAATCACAGTAAGTCATATTCATTTTTCCATCCATCCATTTTCCGTCTCTTATCCTGGCCTGGGTCGCCGTGGCAGCAGAGTAAGCAAAGTAGCCCAAATGACATTCACACTAGCCAGGCCCTCCAGCCCTTCTTTGAGAATCCCGAGGCATTCCCAGGCCACATGTGATTTACGATCTCTCCAGTGTGTTCTGGGTCTGTCCTGGGGTCTCCTCCCAGTCCTCCCAGTCCTCCCAGTCGGAAGTGTCCAGGATTCCTCCAGAGGGAGGTGTCCAGGAGTTATCCTAGTCAAACGCCTCAATATTCCTTTCCAAATGCCTGACATCCTGTATTTATCTCTAAATAAAGGTGAGGCCAGACACCCTGCCAACCAAAATCTAATTTCAGCCACTTGTATCTGCAATCTCATTGTTTCAGTCATTACCCGCCTTACCCAGACAGTGACTCACTCAGTGGCTTTTATTATGTCAGATTACATCAATGAATCATGAGGAAATTCTTCAAATAACAAATTGCTGGTACAAATAATGAATGTGTACATCATCAATTAATGAATATTCACAGCAAATACATGTAAAACCCAACCTTCAAATAATAAATATCCATATCTGATAACGAAAAGCTCAATTAACAAATACACATTGCAATTAATAAAAAGCCAAACATCATAAACAGATGAGTCAAGCAACAAAGAATCAAATAATGAATACAGAGGTAGAATAATCAGTTTAGTCAGTCATTAAATAAGAAAAACAGGGTCCAAAAAGCCTCCACATAAATCAATTACAGCTCCAGATCCTTTCTTCCTTTAAGGTCTATGTCTAGCTTTCACCACTAGATGTCACAGTTTCATTATTTCAGAATTTAATTAGTGTGGAGGTTCTTTTTTGGACTGTTGCTTGAGTTTTTAATCATTAGATGTTAGGATTCATTGCTGTTATCTGACAAAAAAAAGCTTCCGTAGTTTTCAGCAAAAAAAACTCCACAAATATCCACTGTACACTACCTGCTCAGCACCAAATGACAAACGGACACCATTCGGACTAGCTGATGAACATAGTGGAATATTTAGCAACTAAAGAGACACATATTTCCCACAGGAGTTGATAGAGAACAAAAACAGAGCTAAATGAGAGTGAATATTAGACTCCCTCCTTCACGTGGACAGAAACATGACACCAAATGAATGATAATGTTGCTCAGTAATGGCTGGATTTCAAAATCATCAAACTAACAATTTTGCCATATCAATTTTGTTTTCACAACTTGTTTCCGCTGCCTTTAGGTGGCCAAAAAAATCAGTTAATGCCGGTTTAAGTCACTTTGTCACTGTCTGGCATTATTGATATCATTATAACAGTTGTTAACAGTTATCAGTTGGTCTTCCTTAAATTCATATCTGTGGGCAACACATTACTCTCACAAGCAAAAACAGAAGCACTTATCTGTATTTCAGTAAGGCATTTCTCATAGATTAAAAAACAAACATTCACCAGCAGAACAAACAACTATCCCTGAGCTTGCAAGATCACATTATCACTGCAATTATATAAGTAGAGAAGGTCCTTTATATAGCCTTGAACCTGCTCAGTCGTATACAGTGTCTTTTAAATAAGAAAAAGCAGCCGTTCACGCCCCCCACCCCACTCCCCACCCATGATTGGAGACATGTGTTAATACGATGTAACAGCTCTAACGGATGTTTGGTTGCTCACTAATCATCGGTGCACTCAGTGTTTCTTTCCTCTTCTTGTGTCATCATCTTCAGGTGGACTAAAGAGAGACGGACACTGCTGGTGAAGTCCTTGGAGAGAAGTAAATGGGTTCAGGTCCGACCGCTGCCACATGCCAAAAACTTCCCAGTGCAGTATGATGTAGGTTTGCTTCTTCAGCTCTTATGCTCTTTAATAAAACCAGAACTTTAAACCAAGGACAGACTTTCCCACAGAGATGAAGTATTTTTCCCAATATTTTTGCATTTCTCTTTAACCGTATCTGATGCTTTAAAATTGAAATCTGCTGCTGTTGCTGATTATTGTGACTCTTGCAAGTTTGTACTTGCAGGTGTGATCTGTGTTTAACAGCATTAAGTTTTCTCCTGACAGATATGCATCCAGATTTTAGAGAAAAGGAAATGTAACTACGCAGGGAACTGCACCTTTGCCCACAGCCAAGAGGAGAAGGAGATGTGGATGTATATGAAGAATAATGACTGTGAGTTATTAAAAAAGTGCTTTTAAATCACTTCAACTGCAGGAAAACCTACCTACCATAACAAAGCTGTGCTTGAAAAGCTACTAATGTATCTGGCCTGTCTGGTCCCTTTTTTCATGTATTTCAAGTATTCGGTCATGAACTAAACCAACCAAAGTATTTGACAAAGTGAGATTTGGCCTGTTGATGGTGCTGGATGAATATTTATTCCCTGTTGAATATAACATTTGGTTTCTTTTTGACTTATGACCTAAAAGTGGTTCATTATTACACTATTTTTAACTTCACTAAAACAGAACATCATCTAGTGGAGTATGTTGTGATTATACATTGTCACCTGCTATTTCTCTCTCTTCACATCATTTTTGGTTTTGAAATTTTGCTAAAATGAACAGAAACCTAGAGGGAAATATGTAAATGCATAATCTTATTTGAAGAGCACAGCGCCTGATGGTTTGGTTGGTGATAACAGATTTTTATCTGTGCCTGTAGTGCGGGATATACAACAGATGTATGACATGTGGCTGACATTAACCACCCAAAACCGACAAGCTGATGGAGCCATGCTCAGCCAGTCCGTCCCAGAAGAGAAATACATCGTCATGCCAACTGACTATGCTGAACCAATGGTAGTGTAGTAGTTTAATTTAAAAAAATGTGTTTCCTGACTGCATCTGTAAGCAAGAAGATGACCATGATACTTCCTGTTTGTATCTTAGAGTGGCTTCCACTGCCGTCTGTGTGGTAAACACAGTAACAGCGAGCGGCAGTGGCAGCAGCACATCTCCACTGAGAAGCACAAGGACCGTGTATTCAGCTGTGAGGGAGAAGACGAGGCTCTGACGTGGAGCTACCGCTTCCCTGGCACATGCTTCGAACTCTGCTCCAAGTAAGAGCTCTTCCAACACCAGTTTCCCTCTATAAATTCACTCAGCGTAAAAAATAACTAACCAATGAATTCAGCTCGTTGGGAATCCAGTGGCTATGGGTGTGTTGTTACTTTGAATGGCAGGACCAGCTGTGGAAATATCGTCCATAAAACTTAACAAGATATATTCTCAACAGCTGTTGCCAGTGTTTCTAACTACTCTTAATAATGGACTTGTCATCTGGATTTAGCTGCTTCACAATAGGAAGAGCAATGCATGCAGTGCTGTATTTTAGGCAGTAATGAGGATACTTTCAAAAATAATGCCATGAACAGTTTTATTTATGAATTTACTCCACAGCTCAGTAAACAGAAAAAATCTAAATGAAATCAATATCTGGTGTGAGCAGGTTTGCCTTTAAAACAGCAGCAGTTCTCCTCGCTTCACCTGCACACAGTTTTTCAATGCTTTGGTCGCTCCTGCATCTTGGAGAAGTTGCCGCAGTTCCTCTGTGGATTTATGCATCTCAGCTGCTTCTGTCTCTTCATGTAATCACAGACTGACTCTTGTTGAATGATGAGATCAGGGCTCTGTGGGGGTCAGACCATCTGTTGGAGGACTCCTTGTTCTTCTTGTTGATAAAGATAGTTCTTAATGACTGGCTGTATGTTTGGGGTTGTTGTCATGCTGCAGAATAAATCTGGGACCAATCAGATGCCTCCCTGATGGTGTTGCATCATGGATACGAATCTAAACATCTAAAGAGCTTAAAACTTTCACACATATATTGTAGCTACTAAGTGTAGCTGCTCACAAAAACATACAAAATAATATTATATTTGAACCGTGTACCTAAGTTAATCAAACAATAAAGCATAATCTGTACTTGAACCCCACCTCCTCAACAAAAGGAGTCTGAACTGAGTCTAAATGAAACACGTGTAACAGTTCAGGGAATTAATACTGGAAGTAGAATGGGGGGAAATACAAGTCAGATTGGCTCAGGTTGTAATGTGTTGGAGGCTCAGATGAATGTTGGATTGTGAGTGTCCGTGAGGGGAAAAAATGAGAAAGCCATGACAAACGTTTGAAAAGCTTTCTTGGCCTTTTTGCATTGTATAAATTTTATATCTACTGCTTTGCTTAATACTGAATTTTCACACTAAAAATATTGGATTTCTATCTTAAAGCTGCTGTAATCCATAATTAGGTTTTTGATTGGGAATTAACAACAGTGTCAAAACAGAGTGTGAACGAAACTGAGAAAAAGCCACATTTTGTATGTCAATGATTAACAGGTTGGATGGTGCCTGTCCTGACGGTGTGAGCTGTGACTACGCCCACAGTCCTGAGGAGCTGCAGGAGTGGACCGAGAGACGAGACTTCCTGCGACAGAAACTGGCCAAAGCCCGGGAAGACATGCTCATCATGCCTGATGAGTTTGACTTTGGGAAGTACAACTTTCTACTTCAAGACTAAGAAGATTTTTTTTTTTTCTTTTGAAAAATGAACTTTGTGAGCCATTTTTGTGACTGTCAAACTATCATTTTAGTGTATTAAGAGTTTTCACAACTAAAACCAAAATCAACAAATGACGTGAGCAAACAGCACTCCGTACAATTTGCCAAAAGATCATTTGAAATATGAAGCACTTGTATTTCCTTTCCAAAACATACCATGTACTCTTGACTTGAAATTGGTAAATATTTTAAATTTCTTCTAATTATAGTGTATGGACGTTTTTCAGAACTTTTGCTCATGTCTGTTCAGCTAAAACATCAATATCGGTAAATAAAAAACACTCAATGCTGTGAAACTAAGGCTCATGTTGACGCCACTCTGAAAAACACAGCAGTCACACACACTGTTCATCACAGATTATTCATAATGGGTTCATATCATATTTACATGTATTTCATATATATAACCTTACATGCAGCCATTATGTGCTCTCATCCATGTGATGTCTGTACAAAATGTTGTGAAATTGTTTTGTTCGTTTCTGTTCTGTTTGTGTCCTTGTAAGCAGGGAGTATTATCAAGTGCTTTCATTGCAAAGGCCACTTAACTACTGTAAACATGGGGCATCTCATTTTAATCATATACTGATAAGTGGAATATTTCCAGATGTTTGCTTTAATATCAGAGAGGATTTTCAAAGCCTTAACTATCCATTAAATACTCCCCACAACCTGATTTCTCAAGTTTCTCACCATTCAGAACAAATAAAAACGATCATGTTCTGATCAGATTTGTACTCTTGTAGAGACATAATGTGTTTTGATTCAATTTTCAGTATTTTTATTTAGGACATACTGTACAATCAAAAAAAAACCACTAGAGGTGGCATAAAAGATGAACAAGACGAGCACAGAAAGATCTTTTACAGTGGTGTGTCAATGAAAAGTACAGATGGTGACAAATGAAAGGAAAAACCAACATAAAGTGTCTTAGTAAGGTATTGGGCCACCATGTGCTGCCAGAACAGCCTCAATACTCCTTGGCATCGATTCTACAAGTCTCTGGAGCTCTTCTGGAGGGATGAACACCATTCGTCAAAGAGATATTCCCTCATTTGGTGTTTTGATGATGGTGGTTGAGAGCGCTGTCTAACATGTCAGTCCAAAATCTCCCATAGGTGTTCAATTGGGTTGAGATCTGGTGACTGTGAAGGCCATAGCATATGATTCACATCATTTTCATACTCATCAAACCTTTCAGTGACCCCTTGTGCCCTGTGTATTGGGCCATTGTCATCCTGGAAGAGACCACTCCTATCAGGATAGAAATGTTTCATCATAGGATAAAGGTGTTCAACTCTGTATTGATTTTTAGTGACCCTTCCAACTAAGGGGACAAGTGGACCCAAACCATGCCATCAAAATGCCCCCCACAGCATAACAGAGCCACCAGATCCCCTCACTGTAGGGGGTCAAACATTCAGACCTGTACCAGTTTTTCATGAATTTGTCACTCATCTGTATACCTCTGTGTGTGTTACATGCCAGAAATGTTTATGTGGAAGTGTCACTGCTAAGGAATTGTGTGGGAAGAAGAAGGTACCCCTACAGCAACAAGCCTGCCAAGTCCTTTATGCTAGATGCAGACACACTGCACCTTTAATACCTGAAGTACAATTAGCTAAAATGTAGGTCTATGTACGACATTTTACTCATAACACTTTGAATGCAGTACTTTTACATGTTTTACCTCTTCCAGCACTGTAAGTGATGACAATTGGCCTTTTTCACAGCGGACATTTTGTACAAATCGCCCACTGATAACATTAATATTGGCTCCGTTGTCTCTCAGTAGATGTGTGTCAGCCATGACAGAGTCACAGTGATCCTGCAGTTTTCATTTTATTATTTACACGTGTGCTTTTCTTATTGGGGTATGTCTTCCGTGAAATATTTCTTTCTGTTTTTTAATGTCGTCACCTTTTCAGTGCATGACTCAACCAGCTCACTAGATGGCGCGGGGAGTTCGGGATGTCCTGTCCTCGAGCCCGAGTTTGGCCTCCCCCGTCTGCACGTGCAGCCGTGCGTGGAGAGTACTGTGCTCTGCAGCACAGAGTTGTTGTTGTCGTTATTTTCGTTAGAGCCCGCCCCCTGCTTTGTCATTGGCTCTGCGGTGTGACTGACAGGTTCCTGCTGGACTGTCATCGAATCAGCAGCGTGTGAGAGGCGTGGCTTCCCCTGCTCATTATGATACAAGTTGTTTGGACACATGCAGGCGTCCCCGTGATATGACCCTCTGCAAAGTTGGTTAGAAGTAAAAGAAGTCAGCAGCACACCCTCAGTATCACTGTTCCTCACGTAGTCGGACTCGTCTTTTAGACATCAGCAGATACTTGTATCGTTCATCATGACAACAACCAACCAAATGTTTTTTGGAGATAGGAGCGACGTTCCTGATCTCCTCAAGTCCTTGGCTGACTATCCTGTCTCCTTCCCTGCCTTTGATGACACAGGTAAGAAGAATATTTTCTCATTTTCTTTCAAGCAGAGCAGTTCAGTTTATCTTATATTGTAAGCTGTAGCAGACTTGTGTCAAGCAGTGGTGGGATGTAAATACTCATTTACGCATTTCTGAGATACTTTTACTCTACTTAAGTATTTCCATTTTATGCTACTTTACTCCTGTTCTACTACTTTCTTTTTATCACTAACTATGCCTGCTTTTTACTTACTACCCTTTACTTATTTTTTACTTATATGCCTTTTTTGGTTACTTATATTACTGTTTGACTTATTTCACTAACTATGTAAAGTTAAGTTGGCTTTGAGTCTAAGAATTTAATTTCTGGTAATTATGTTGCATCGTTATCAAGTATATGGCAAAAAGTATATGAGTTATTTTGCTGTCAACACTTTTGAATGCAGGACTTTTACTCATAATGGAATATTTCACACTTTCACTGCTTTTATTTTAGTAAAATATCTCAATTCTTCCTCCAATATTGGTGTAAAGTACTACTACAATATACTAGCAGACAACTTCCCAGTTCCTGCGGCAGTCACCGTTTAAACGAGCAGCTATCGATGAATACATTATCACATTGATTGCTTTAGTTTAAAGTGATGATGATTGTATGTTGAAGATGTCCCTGATGCAGATTCATGCCTCTGTGGTAATGTGTCCGGCTGCTCTGACCACATGCACAGGTGATCAAATGCAGTGAGCTGTTTAATGTCAGTAGACTGTCTGTGCTGTTTGCACTCACGATATGTCAGCCAACAACTGATGCAACAACACTGAAACAATCTTCACTCAAGGTTTCATCACATCATCAGTTTCTTTTATGCACTTGGTTCTTGATCGTAAATGACTCGGCCACACAGAGAATGCCTCTTTCCTTACTTTAAGCAAGTTATAGCATGCTGTTGTTTTTAAGATTTCAAGACATTAAGTAAAGAAACCAGAAATCCTTAATAGACATAACCTGAAAATATTCAGCTTGCATAGTTTGGATGTTATGTCAGCGTTTGTATGCACTCTGCTGCGTTTTCACTGATAGTGGCTATTATATGTCCCATCCACAGTAATGTAATTCATTCTTCCAACTTATACTCGCCCTTTGTGCATGTGTTTATTATCAGTGATTTAGACACATTTGAATGCATCACTGGATCGACAGTTTTATTGTATTGTTTGTTGTGCCAATAATGTGACGTGACACTGATGAGCCACCTTGTTGTCTTGCCCTTTCCTTTATTTGCGATCAATAATGATTGCATATTGTTTTCATCAGTCTCTTGGTGACACCCTGTTATTTCTTTCTCACCTGTTTCTTGTGTTCAGCTTGTCTTTAAGCAGCATTATCAGTGTAGAGTCTTTAATAACAGCTTGCTATAATGCATCATTATTATTTATTTTGAAATTAAGACAGAAGTAAAAACAATCAATTTTCTGCTGCGGCCAGCACCAGAAGATTAATCATTGCATTATTTTTCTCCCTGTGATTATGTCTTGCAGTGTCTCACAGGGAAGCTTTGAGCCCTTATTACTGCATTTTCTCACCATGCTACACATTCACACTGTGGTGTTTGTAAAAATCATTTAACAGCAAAGCCTCTCCTGCTGTGGACAGGACGCTGAAATAAAACTGCTGTTAAAGTCTTTGTGTTTTGCTTAGATAGTCTGAATCTTAATGCAGTATGCAAACAAAACCTTCTTATTCTCATTTGTCCTGAAACAGAAGTTAGACCATGAGGCCAGCTCCTGTCTGTGCTGCTTCATGAGTGTAAATACGTTTCCAGTAATGTGAACGGACAGTAGAGGGCACTGAGAAGTGTTTATCGGCAGAGCCAGCAGATGTTTGCATATTCTGTATGTACACACAGCAGAGCACAATGAGCACAATGCCTGTCCTGTTGGGTTTTTTTTTTTCAATAAGCTCTGCAGGATATTTAACCAGTAACTATGAATGACAGCTTTGCATACTGTGAACTGGTTTTCAGCATCAGTATAAGTGAGGTACCACACTATATTTAAGAAATATTTGTGGTGTTACACACACAACCAGACTGGTGCAGTTACCACATGGCACCTGACAAAGAGAGCCACACTATGTACCAGTTTCATACTTCATACTAATTCTAAGCAAGTTTTGAGTATGTGGTGCCTACACTAGAAATAAAGTATACTCAAAACAGTTAATAAATGATAGATTTTTAGTGTGCTATTGATGTACACTATTCTCCTACAATGCAATGCAAAAAACATTAAAACAATTTGCAGGTGGCAGTTAGACAGCCCAAAGAAAATCTTGGAAAAGAAAAGCATTTCATCATTAGAAAAGCGTCTGGCTTTCTCTTTGTGAAATTAAACTCTCAGTAAAAACACTTAAGTACATTGATTTCTTGTGCACTAACTGCAAAACCAATATACTATGACAATAAGGGATGCACTGATCCGACTTTTTCAATCCTGATACTGATACCTGGGCTTTGGGTATCGGCTGATACCAGTGTTTAATTAATAAGCTGTGTGTCTCACTGTGTGGACGAGACTGGGATCGTTCTTTGATGTATAAGACAACATCACGCTTGAATTAAACTTTTCTTTCCTAACTTTGTAAAACAAAATGTAACAGATAAATACATAGATATAAATTTACTGAATTGTTATTTTTTTATTTGATACCAGATCGGCCCATTGTCACTGATACCTGATCCAGCTATTTGCCTCAGTATCAGACCGATATCTTATATCCGTATTGATGCATCTCTAGTGACGACTGGTATGGAGAACTGTATATGGTGTTAGTAAGTAGTATGGAGTTTGGACACAGCTGTAGTCAGAGAAATGTTATATCTTAATATTTGACAGTTTTTAGGAAAAATAAATAAATAAAAGGGATTTAGTAGTCTCCATCAGCACTACATACAGTACAATGTAGAAAAGCCTTGAAATAACATTTGGACTGTAATGTAGGGAGACACAATTTACAGAAAATATAATTGGACAGTTAAATGAATACATTCTCTCTCTCTCACACACACAGTATATCTAAAACTCTGGCTTCTTGACCCTGTATAGGTAACAGGGTGAATGGTTCACATGGTGGTTTTAACTGGTACATAGCATGTAACCAGGATGAATACAATGGGACGTTTGATGCATGTTATTGACTCGCGCTATTTCCCATCCCTCTACACTTTACACTATCCACTTGCTAAAAAAACGAACTTGGGTGTAACATCATTGCGCCAAGTCAAACTGTTACCGTGTGGTCATTGTGGTGAACTTGTGAAAAAACAGACATTTAGTGGTGAGGCGGGGTGATGTGCGGTTTGAACATTGTGTACATGAACAGAAATATCTTGCTGAAGAGAACGAGACACTCGCGCGCTCACTGCATGGATGCAGGAGAGGACTCACGGTCGCGTGCGATGTTTCTAGCGCGTGCACGGAAAACGTGAGATGTTTCTCTTGTTGTGGGCGTTTGATGCGGAAGATTTTAACAGGACGTGTGAAATAATGAGTTCATAGGACGACGTGAGTTATATGTTTACATCCACAAATCAAATATTAGACTAATACTTTACAATTAAATGAATTATAAATTAACATGTGGTCAAGATATTACAGTTTCATGTAAACATCTAAATGATAACATAATAGCTGTCTGGTGAAGTACCTGTACCTGCCAGCTGTTAGAAGGAATAGCGCGTGGCCTGCTCCAGCTCGCATTGGTCCGCACGTGCTGAATCCACGCCCCCTGACAGATTGTACATTCACGTGCGGGCGGGGGGCACGTGTTTGTCCACGAGTGACTTCTTGTGGAGGCCGGGTAGGTTGCAAGGAAACAGAAACTCCTTGCACGAGCGCTGTATTTATTATTTATTTGTTTATTTATTGCGGGGGGCGTGCACGAGAGTTTGTGCAGGTGCAGACTTTCAAGTTGTGCAAATTTAATTTGCTTCACCTGGACGGTCTCTGCATTTCTTTCCTGCAATTTGCATGCGCGAGTAGTGACACTTTCCACTTAAAATGTATTGATATTCTGGCTGCACGAGACAGTATGTTCTCATTGCGGTGCACGTTCCCTACGTATGGACTGCACAGGCTTCTCCATGCACACAGTGAGCCTCCATGTGGACAGTAAGCGGCCAATGAGCCGTCGTGGAGCTACCACACAGACAAACAAAGGCGCACACGCAGCTGCTGAAATACATATTCACATGGACAGCGTTGACAGCCAATCAGCTTCTACTATACCCCGAGTGGGCGGGTACCGGACTCATGAATTTCTAACAAGCGCTCTCGGTGAACACGGAGGACACAAAAGGCGTCTGTGTGGTGTTGTTTTTGCATCCAAAAGCGTTAACAGAGGCAAACAAGCCAGAAAAGCAGCAGAAGTAAAATAAGCGACCGTCGGGTTCAGTTTGTTTCTGTTGTTTCCCGTTAGAGGAAGCAGCTCTCGGTACCGCAGGAACATCGTTTCGGTCTGAGGTTGACAGGGAACAATGTCTGGCAAAACCGCGGTGGCAGTTGGACTTCAACCCGGCAGTAACGATAACGTCGCTGCAGAGGCTCCACAGAAGTCCTTTCCTTTTGTTTTAAAGAAGATTATGGACATTCCCCCTCCTAACATCCTGGAGGAAGGAGACGATGGTAAGACCGAAACCTCGCGTTCAGTTTTACGAGTTTGTTTCTATCTGTTCTGAGTTTTGCCTCCGAAGCTATTTACGCACACAGATGTGCATAAACTAATATGTTTATATCGCGTACTGTCAGTTATAAAATGGGCGAAATGACGGCTGTTAATCTGGAGAGATTAGGACGGACATGCCATATGTTGCACGGCTCCAGCTTCATCCGAGGCTGCGAGGAAACAAAAAAGAACAAAAAGTTCCAACTCCTCTGAGCTGCTCTCCCAGCAGCGCAGCCAGACTGTAAACACACTTGAGGATACAGACACTGCTCGGCTTCTCATTGCACACATTTGTCTGATGTTATTTGTTCCCTAGTTTGTGTCATGGTGTTTTGTGTTCTTGGGGAGCTTGTGTGGAACAAGCAGGTTCCCCCTCCTGTATTTCTGCACCGTTTCTCGTTTATTCTCTGGTTTCCTCTAAACCTCTTTCTAGCTTTTATTTCACGGAGGCATCTACTCGCTTAATTTCAAACATATTGACAGACTCTTAGCTTGTTACCTTCCTTTATTAACCCCCTTTTTTTTGTCAGATATCACAACACCACCACACTTCCTCCCCCCCTTTTCCCACCCTTCCTCTTTCCACCAGTTAATAAGCTTTTCCTGTGTGTGCGCATGAGACTCTCTGAAAGGACTCTTGTAGTCATGTATACACATTCCTCTCACAGCAGGCATCCATTTATTTAACCCTCCTGTCTTTTCAATGCAGAAATCGAGAAAGAGAAGCTGTGCTCGTCCGAGGATGTGGAGGGAGGCGGGGCTGGGGCAGCCAGTGCCGTTGGAGGTTCCAGAGGAGGTGGTGGCAGCGGCGGAGGGGTATCAGCCTCCCTGACCCCAGCCATTTGGGAGAAGACCATTCCCTATGATGGGGAGACCTTCCACCTGGAGTACATGGACCTGGATGAGTTTCTCCTGGAGAACGGGATCCCTGTGAGCCTGGAGGAGGAGGAGCTGCAGAAGACTCTGACCTCAGTGGGAGGAAAAGGCAAATGCATCCCCAAGGTTACTGCTACGGCTACTACTACTACTCCTTCTACTCCAGCTACGGCTGCAGCCTCCGTGTCTGCCCCAGCATCTCCCCCCTCTGCCTCCGCCACCTCTACGGTCACCTCAGATCCAGAGGAACCGGTGACAGTCACTACACTGCAACCAGCTAATTTAGAGGATGAAGAAGAAGAAGAAGAGGAAGAAGAAGAGGAATCTTTGCCTGAGGAGGCAGCACCAGTTGAAGCAGTGGAAGTAAAGGAGAAGAAAACAAGTGAGTAATTTAGATTTATGGGGTTTATATTTGTTAAACATTTGGTCGCTGAGGGGAGTCTTTGTGGATGTGTTTTTGACATACGGTTCCTCTTTATTTATATTTATTTCAGATAACAACAGTTCCTCTTTATTTATGATGTCAGATAACTAGTGTTTGTTTATTTTATTCTTTTCTGTTCTTCATTATATCACCAATTACTATTAGACTGAATCACTTTAGAAAAACAATTTCTGCAGGCACAGACTCTTAAATGATGTATTTATAAGCTGAATTCTGGACATTGAGGCATGTCTTTCATTTCAGCTGCAGCCTGTAGTTATATAGGTAAAGTTGTACTGTGTAGTTTAAGTAGGTGTTGCTGTAACATGAACTAAGAACAGCGTATATTGACTCAAGGCCAAGACACTGACCTTTGAGCACACATAGCTTTTATATGTTTGGCACATGGCCACTACTACTACTACTACTACTACTACTACTACTGCTGCTACTATTATTACCACTACTCACCTGTTAATACCTCCTATCTCTCAAATTTTTCATAAAAACCTGAAACTAAAAGTTTTTCAGCGCTTTGTTGAGCAAATATATAAGCTCAACCACAATCAAAATGCAACGCTCTAATGCAAAGATCAAATTCACAACCTTCAGTGGGAAAAATCAACCGCCCTTGAATCCCTGAAAATGTTTCTTCAGCAGAACGTTGAAGACATGCAGACCTGTATTCTGTTCTTTGGTACATGTAGAGACCCCGCACATAGGAGCCCAAACATGCAGCTGTTAATTTTTGCTGGAAAAAAAATCACATTCCCAGTTGACTTATTTTTTCTTCCCACCTGCATTCCATAAAGACCCGCCCTACTCTGCCTCTGATTGGCTAGTACTCGTTGCCTTCGTCGATTAGGTTAGTTATGTTGGTTAGGTTTAGGCATGAGGAGTGAGATGGTTTAACCTGAGGCGCCAGATGGTTTGTTACACAGAACCATCTGAGAAGTCGGTTTGGAAAAGGGGAGGCACTTTCAAGAAATACTTGGTAGGTGATTGGATGAACCGTCAGTCTATCACCGTCTATCATGGGGTGCCGCACCTTAACCAGGCCGTTAGCTGCCAGTAGTTCTTCATAGGACGCTGATTGGTCTGAAGCACTATCACTGAATATGAAGGCCAATCAGAGGCAGAGTACGGCAGGTCTTCACAGAATGCAGGTGGGGAAAAAAATGACACATACCAAAGACAGGTGAGTTACTCATTATGTTAGTATGTAATGCAGCCCCGTACAACAAAACAGTAACTAAAGGCTTAAAAATTACCTCCCTGATGCAAACTCAATAGAAATCTATAACATTACAAGCTGGTGATTTTTTGGAGTATTGGTTTGAATTACAATATACAGTTACAACTTTTCATGTAGAGCTGCAAATTATGTCTTTAGTTCATAGATAAACAACAAGAATCTTTAACAAAAATCTTGAAGTTGTGTCCAAAGCAATGTCAGATGTTTTGTTTTTCCTGACTAAATTGAAAAACAAAATAAAAATCAATCAATCAATTTCAAATCAAATCAAATCAAATCAATTTGCATAGCACTCTTCATGCAAATACAATGTAACACAAAGTGCTTAACACAATAAAAACAATACAATCAATAAAACCCCCCTTCAATCCCATCCACGCACAAACAATAAATGACTATGGTTAGTTGTGTTTTGTTGAGAGCGGCCTCTCATATCAAATTATACTTTTTCTCACCATACCTGTAGATCGTAACGCCAGCGAGCGTAGAACACCCTCCCCCATCGACCCAGACGCCATCGAGGTGGATGTTAATTTCCAGCCGGATCCCACAGACCTGGTCCTGTCCAGCGTGCCGGGGGGAGAGCTGTTCAACCCGCGTAAACACAAGTTCTCTGACGAGGAGCTCAAACCGCAGCCCATGATCAAGAAGGCCAAGAAAGTCTTTGTTCCTGAGGAACAGAAGGTAGGCTGATATAATCGTATCTTCAAGGCAAGAAGAAACAATAAATTTCATAATAAGCAAAAGATTGATATACAGACGGATGATAAATGAAATTAATGCCTCCATCAGGGCCTGAGGGCTTACTGAATGGTGTTGGCTATGAGATTCACAGTCACCAGATCTGAACCCAGCTGTAGACTTATGGGAGATTTGGGAGCAACATGTTAAAATCAGACTTGAATTGTGGTATTAATGCGATGTATGAGAGTTTCATTGTGTTTCAGGGCACATTTAAGGTGCAGCTCAGTGCTCTGGTCAGTCAAGATTAAAGCATTTGCAAACAGTGATGATTTGTTGTCTGTGGATTAGAGATAAAAGATGGGGGGGATGGTTTAACAACACAGATGTTCATCTATTTCAAATCCCTTCCTAATGTTGGTCAACCACATCTCTCCCTTTTTGTTTTAATTTTTAAAATCTCTTTCTCATTTCACTTTCACTCTCACTCCCTCAGGATGACAAATACTGGTCCAGGAGAAAGAAGAATAACGTGGCAGCCAAGCGTTCTCGCGACGCAAGGCGGCTGAAGGAGAACCAGATCACGGTGCGCGCCTCCTTCCTGGAGCGGGAGAATGCTGCACTGCGGCAGCAAGTGGCCGAGCTGCGGAAGGACTGTGGCCGCTGCAAGAACATCCTGGCCCGATATGAGGCTAAGTACGGCCCGCTGTAAAAGAACTTAGAATGAAATCCAAGAAGTGTCAAATGAGACAAAAGCAAAACTTCCTTCCCCGCAGAATTCAACACAGACACAAACACCAAGGGAATCAAAATTTGCACTGTTGTCTTTGCTGACCTCCAGTCACTGTGTCAAGCTCCAGCTACACCCGACGCTGGAGTCTTGGATGCACACTGGCAGGCAGCGAGGCAGTCTGGGAGCGGTGGTCACAGGAAGGCCCGTGGAGAGCGCCTGGCTCCTACACTCTGAGAGGAAAGGGGACGATACTCCCATGGTCAAACACACATGGAAAATATGGTCTGTTTAAAGACGATTTCAAGAAAATCAGGAAATATGAAAAGAGCAGGCTGGTACAAAAGAATCACAGGCTTTTAAATACAACACACATCAGTTTTTTATCACTGCACAGCACTTCTTCTTAGTGGACCAAAGCATGAGTAACGTCAGTTGTCTATTTAGAACGGTGCACACTTCCCGTCCCTCACTTTTTTCCTTGTGTTGCACTTATGTTTGTATCTGTACGTCCTTTTTAAAATACTCCGGCTGAGGCTCAGAAGAAGGATGATGATTCACTCATCACTGGATAGGAGAGGAACAGATGAATAAAGGAGCAGGAGACAGATTCACAGTTGTACTTCAGCCTGAGGAGAGGGGAAGCAATGACCTCAGGTCAGCAGAGGAAAAAAGGAGGAGAGTCTGTTAGTGGCTTGATTCAGTCACAGTTCTTCCTTCTTGTAACCCACATGCACGCCTCTGTGCGCACAAAAAAAACTATTTGTGTGTATAGCCATCTCCCTGCACCACATAGATGTGCGTAATCCAGTGTGTAATCCATTTGTTTTGCACTTTTTCTTTAAAAAAAAAACAAACGACAAAACACACATGGTGTGTAAAGATTATAGCAGTGGCAGGTGTCTACCTTATTAACCACAACCAGTGTGGGAGACACAGTAGCTTATTAAGAAAAAAAAAACATGCATGACCCACAGTTTCAAGCTACTGTGATTCAGTTTCCTTTTCTACTAACCTCAGATCAGCTTCCAGAGCCCCACACAGGATTTTATTAAAGCAGACAGATTTGGGGTTTTCTGTAAAAGATTTTAAAATTTAGAGAATGAGCAGTAGTGTTTTAGTCCTGCAGATTACTGTCGAAGGATTAGGTTTTGATGATATCCAGGGCCCTCACAGGTGGAGGGATATGTTTATATGTAGGGATGTTTATTTTACTGCACACTGCAAGTAGAGGGCGCTAGAGCCACTGCGTGCCGAGTCATGGTGTAGTGATGGCTGGATTGTTTTTTTTTTCTCTAAAGATTTATCCAGGCCCGAGGTTGACTGCTTCTGAATCTTGTAAATAAATGATTGTCTCACAGTCTTTATTTCCTAAGACAGGGATTCTGACTGTGTGTTTATTAACCCAATGCTATTCCTTATATTTGCCAAATAGTCAATGAGTGCTGTATTTATTCTGATGGTAATAATGCATCTGTTGATTGTGATGTACAACAATATGTCAGATTATTCTATTTCCTTTTGAGGAACAATACTTCTAATGAAACCAATGACTAAGCAGGGACTTCAATGGGTAAACTGTGCTTTTGGATGTTTGTTTTAAAAACAGATTTATATAGTTATACGGGATTCTTCTCTCTCTCTTTCTCTATCTCTCTCTCCCTCTCTCTCCCTCTCTCTCTCTCTCTCTCTCTCTCTCTCTCTCTCTATACATATATATATATATATATATACGGTATATACATGTGTCTGAACATGCAAAGGAGAAGACACACTCTCATTTACCTCATCCAACACTTCCTATTTTGAAAGGTTAAGAGTTTAGTAGGGCTACAAAGCAGTGTTGGTTGAAGCAGACAGCACATACAACACAGCTTAGTTCCATTTGGCAAAACCTTGAATCTGAGTCGATCAATTGAGTTATCTCTTGCCAAAGCGGCTGAGCCTGTGTCTAAATTAGTAAATACATTACAGACTGTTATAGGACTCTATATCTCAAGTGTCTTTGGCTGATGCAGATTTTGTGATCGGTCAGCTTGTGCTCATAATCGCCGTAATCCTGGAAAGAGACTATATGTGGCAATAATACTCTGTTATGTAATGCTTGTTTCATTTCAGTGATGATGTTGTATGTAAAATTGCAATGGCGTACTAAATAGAAAATGCCCATTTGTGCTTCCAGTTTAGATCCTATGTAGTCTAGGATCCTAATGCATGAAACCCAGTAAAATCTGTCTCGTTTTTTTTTTTTTTTTTCTTATTGAATATTTTACACCAAGTGTACTTATGTCTGTAAACCATCACTGAAAACTAGACATGTTTTTGGATGGGTAGATTGATGGTCTGTTGTACAGTTCTGTCAAAAGATAAAGCAGAACATCTGTGCCACGATGACTCATATAATAGCGCCACTTCTCCTTGTGCAGTCAGTGCTTGATCTTGGGGGCGAACATCAGCTGAAAACGGCATCTTTTGATCACTGTGTGGATTATTTTCTACTTACTAAAGATTGATCTATATCTAGATACACTGGATCAGTTGGTGCTTTTCTGTTTTCTTGATAGATTCTGTGTTTATTTCAGTTTTCTGATGGTGTAGTATAACAGACATTTCATTTTTGCATTGACATTCAAACCTGACATACACTGCATTATGCTGTTTATATGTCAATGTAGTGGATGAATGCAAACGTCTAGTTCTTTTTTAACAAAATTGAAATTGTTGTGCATACAGCTGATTAAAGGTACTGGCTGAGAGTCTTTTTAGCAGACAATAAATCCAGATCATTTATAAAACAGCATACAGTATGTAGCAAACCTTTTTTTTTTTTTTTGATTCGAAGCGCCTCATGGAACTGGCTTGTAACTCTCAAACATGCAGGCTGCAGATTCTCCAGGTATACACACCATTAGGGAAGGAAAACAATAGCTGCAGCTTGTAGACCTACAGATGTAGACATGTCTGTCTCCACCTAAAGGCAAAGACATTAATTGCAATTGAAAACACCTGCGCCACCTGTAGGCAATATTGTTTTCTTCGTGTTCAAGGTAATTACACAAAATGTCAGCCCAACATGAAGCTTTGACAGAGACCTCATTCATTCATTATCAAAAAAATTGAGCACTTAAATGTTAATTGTTTGTAGAAATAGTCACCTGTCCAGAGAGACATATTTTACCAATAAATAACAGCTACATCTGGATGTTAAAATCCATTAAATATGTAAAATATCAAATGTCACGCACAGAATGTAAATAAAGAAAACTGCAGTAGCACCACTCTGCCTGGAGGTGGCGCATGTGGGAAATTTGCGTTATTGTTTTCTTTACCTGCAGATGTTGCAGATGTGCATGTCTACATCTGCAGATTGGAACAGCTGTTTGCAGGTTCTGGATTTAAAACAGTTGACAGTGGTTTTGGGTGCTTCGCTTCAATGATACTATGTCCTTGTTTACTATTTAAAGTAGCTACAATACTCCTGAAAAGAATATTTAAACGTCTCTATTGAGAACAGTTCTAAAGTTTGATTTGTTTTTTGGTGTTTTTGCTTTCTTTTCTCTTTTTATATAAACGTATGTTTTTGTTGGGTGTTTTGTATTCTGTGTCCTAACCATGTACAAGATACATGAAACTGCAGTACTGTGTCCTAACTGTATCTTGTATCATGCATATGAAATAAATTGAGATTTAATGACATGTGGGCTCTCAGTTTGACCTTGCTTGAGTCATCGACCAGCTGCAGCGGCTCCGATGGGAGGCACACTGCTGCTGAGAGACAAAGAAACAATAGAAGCACAGTTTGTGAACAAATGGAGGCGTCTTCTTCATCCTTAACCTCATCTTTGATGCACACGTGGACACCCCCCAAAGTGCACATGTAACACACACAAAATGTTGGTTTTGTTTTTCTCTCAGACGCTGTGTTGTTTTTTTCACTGTCCCTTCCTCGCCTCGGTCCTGCTGCTCATCAGTATTCCAGAGGAGTAGGAGATGTTGCGTAATGATCACATCCACACACAAGGGAGCAGCGTTGCGTAACAGCAGCAGCCTCAAAGACCAGCAGGATGTGAGTGTGTTTGTGGGGAGGGGGGAGGGGTTGGAGAAAGGAGAAAGGAAAGTGAGGAAGCAAGGGAGGGGTTCTGGGAATTGGGAGGGAAGACAAGGAGAGGAAAGGTGATAGGAAGGATGCAGGGGAGAGAGGAGAGTGGAAAGCAGGGGGTGAAGGAGAATGGGATGGAGGGGAGTGGAAGGGGGGACGGGGCTGAAGTGCTGAGGTGGGGCAAACAAGATGGCAAAAGGATGGACAGAGAGAGAGATGGAGGAGAACGGATGCAGTTAAAGAGCGAAGACGTGTGAGCCGAGGGAGGGAGGGAGGGAGGGAGGGAGATGGGATGCAGTGAGTGGGTGATGAAGATGTGGAGGAGAGCCAAGGAGCAGCCCAGCCATGCATGTTAATGTCACACCACTACATGTTACTATAGAAAGCACAGCCCCCCGTGTGTTTGCCTCACATGAGCCAGCCAACCTTACAGCATGGCTGCATCTGACAGACACTAAAGACACAGCACAGCACAGACAGAGCGCTGGATGATGAAATATAAAGTAATATCTGCTGGGATGGGTCCAGTTGAGGTGGGTGGTGAGCAATCTGGCTCCTCACCATTTGAGAATTTCATCTTTGTTTTGAATTATTGATCAAACGTCACTTGAATTTGTTTACTGCAATAAGAGGGCATGATGCTCCGGCATTTCAATCTGAGGCTTTTTCACAGGAACGCAGGGATCCACTTTTCATAATCTTTGATCTACAATATGTTCCACATTAACCGTGTATGACACACATAGGAAACTAAGAGGTGGATTTATCTATGTGCAAGCTGAAGACTCATGTCACACCGCATTTAGTCACATAGCTCTGCATACCCATAGACAATGAGGACGACACAATTAGCTTATTTTCCATGCTTATTTTTTGCCAATCTGTTTTTATTACAAACTTAAAAAAGAATCTGATACAATAAGAAACTGCAGTAGTAACTCCCCATTCCCGAGGGGCAGCACAGAAACAGGTCATTGCATTTCAGTAGTGAAAGATTCATTATACATCTACAGGGTGTACAGATCAGATACAAAATAGGAAAAATAATAAAATACAGGCAGGAAAGAAAGCACTATATTTATACATCATCTGAACTTTTAATTATATCTATTTTACTCTTAAATGTTAAATTTTACATAGAAAATAAACTTCTTTTATGACAATGAAATATTCCAAAGTGCAAAATAAAACGCACACATTGATATAAGCAAAAGGACATCAGAATACAAAATTCTTGTTTTGTTTTTTTTTCTCTTCATTAATTCTCAACCCTGATTGTAGAATAGCCTGCGTTTAGAGCTGATTTGCGGCGTATTTAAAACACGGATCTGTTTACTTCTTTTCAAGTGTAAAAACACAAAAACCGCTTCTTAAAAGGAGGCTAACCAGCTTTTAAAATAATCACTGACATCCTCAGACCTCTCACCTGCAGAGCCAGATTTGTATGCAGAAGAAATTGAACGACACCTCGTTTGCACTGAATAATCTGACAGCTGAGGAAAAAGAAAAAGAAAAAAAGGAAAAAGGAGTCACTTGGACATTTTGGACATGCATGTGACTAAAAATCTCTCCAAGACTTTTAAACACACAATAAAAATGACAAGTTCCTCCGTTTATTTTCCACAGGCCATCTCAACCAGGGTTGACTAACTACAGATCTGAATCACATTCACAGCACATTCATTTCCTTCATCCTTCCAAACCTGCTGTAACACTGTACTTCCTATTGATGAGATAGGAATACTGGATTTTTTTCTCAGGGCGTAGAGAGGTAGAAACCCCTTGAATCCTTCAGGGTAATTTAAATTATGGCATTACATTGCACTGAAGAAGGGCAAGCATCTGTGTAAGCAAAGACAGTCTGGGATATGGCTATATTATCGAGACCAAAGGACCAGGCTGATGGGGAGAGGATGACACGTTTGGGGAGGGAAAAAAAATGAGGTGAGATTAAGTTAAATTAAATAGGAAATATGAAATGTGTGGGGGGGTTTTTTGTTTGCGGGAGGATATACCTGATGAAGCTCGGACAGACTGAAACGTTGCAGGCTAATAAATGTTTCAGCAGTGAGCGAGACAGTGTGCGGGAGTTTTTCCCTCATCGTTTGTGGGAAATTTTGCTCACATAAAATCTGAGTTTAGCTACTGTGGTAGCATACAGGCAAGTGAGTAGTGTTAATGTGCAACTGTTTTTTTTCCTTTTTAAAAACGAAGGAGAAAGGAATCAGCAATGGACAAAAAAAAAAATAGAATGATATGCAGTGAATTCATATGAAAAAAGGGAAGATGGACATTGCAATCAAAAATGAATCTGAAAAGTGGAGATTTTTGGTTTAAATGTACTGCCTATGAGAACAGGGAGTAGTGTTGTCAGACTGCCACGGGAGCACAGAAAAAGTGATATTAGCCATCTTTTCCTACACAAACCCACTGTAAACATTCACTTCTTAAAAACTCCAAATCCAACTTGAAGAGTGAATACATTTACCCGTCTTATTAGACAAATGCTGTACAAGGTACAATACACATTCAATACTTTACTCTGTACATCTTTATTTTTGTCTCAGTTTGCATATATTCACGTTATTTTTCTGAAAAAATAACTTCAGCATGTAAGAAACTAAACAAAGAATCTGAACATAAGAACTTTCTATATACATATTCCTGGACTTGTAATTTCTTACTTATACAAATGTAAGTGACAATTTGCAAAAAAAACAAAAAACAAAAAAACAAAAACAAAGAAAAGAATAGAAATATTGGAAATAAATTACAAAACAAAAATTGTAAATGCATCTTTCCCTCACAAATTGTAACATTTACAGAGAAGTGTACCTCCCCACCCGTCCCCTTGAAAAGAAAAATAATGAAAAAAAAAAAAGAAAGAAAGAAAACTTGCATGCATATGACAAGCTGTCACATCGCAATACCAGCGTGAGCACAAGTCAAGGGTCCTTGGGTCATTGTATACAAAAACATTTATGGATACAAGTCTAGAAAACATTCACATAAACGGACATGACTGACAGCATCTCCTCACTTCAATTTAGCTCCTCTTTGAATCTCTAAAGCGTTTCGTGACGGCTGAATTCAATGTGCAAAGGGCAAAGGAATGGGAGAACGTTTAGCTCTTGTGTCTGTGGGCGACACACAGCAACAGGAGCCCAGTAATAAAGTGCCGGACAGCTCGAACGGACATCTGGGGGGAGGAGGGGGGGTTACCCTTCCCTGTAGTGACTACAGTAACCTACATGTTAGAAACAGCAGACTTGCAGAGATCTGACAAGCTCTCCGATAAAGCGACAAAAGCCACACATCAATAAAGAACATTCATCTTTGTCCAAATCACTGCAACTGGGAAAAAGAGACGGAACAAGCTGCACTGTACTGTTCTGCTGCTTTCTCTTTGTAACAACCGGAGGAACAGAGATCACTGAAGAATTTCAAGAGGCGAGAGAATAGTGGGAGCCTTTGGCTTCAATACCATTTAAGCTCACCAGAAACGTGCTCTGGGTTTTAAAGTGTTGCTCTCTAAGCGAATACACCCCGGACACCAGAGGCAACACAACTCTCTAGCTGCATCCCTCTCTTGTTTTTCCTCTGTCTTCCCTTCTCTATCAGCTCCCTCTCTCCTCTCTGTGCAGAGGAAAACCACTCCTTCATAGTCAAAGTCATGCTAAGCCATTTATCACAATCCCTACTGCTTAACTGCTGCATCCCCTCCCCCTCACCCCCTTCTCCGCCTGTTCACCTTCACACACTGCTGACTGGAATTGTGTGTGTGCAGATATTTCTGTGTATGTGCTGCCCATTTGTATAGATTTATGACGCCATAACTTGCATCTGTGTGTGTGTGTGTGTGTGTGTGTATAACTGAGGTATCAGCAAATGGTTATTGTCTTAAAATGCAAAGATTCATTTGCCTCCCACATTCACCAAGGTTTCCCTGACCTTCTCAGCTGCAGTTTCCCCCTGACAGGTACAATACATTCCACTACATCGCTCCCTCAACACCCCAACGCTCCCTCTTCCTGCTCCCTCCTCTGCGCTCACTTCATTTAAACCCACGTCATGTACACATTCCAGCTGACGATAAACTGCTTTTAATATCCACCCGGTGACAACAACAGAGTCAAATTGTGTCTGCGCACGAGTGCGTTTCAAGGGTAACGGGCCCACCGTACAAACAATGAGTCTCCGGCTCACGCTGAGCCACAACAAAACAGAACAGGACTACACACACACAGAGACAGCAGAGCCCCCCTCTCTGTATTTGTGGCAAGTAGGGCAGAGCAGATTGCAGAGCAAAGTGCTGAGCTTTCCACAGCCGTCGTTCCCTGCAGGACTTGGCGAGGTCCTTTTTCACAGCATGACAGTGCAGTGCAAAATGGAGCTATACTAGATCAGGGTCCATTAGACTACAAGTCCAAAAAAAAACAAAACAAAAGAAGTCTCTCGCATTAACATTCAATGCAAAATAATAAACACAAGAGATTGGCAACGACTCCAGGTAGAAAAGGAACTTAACCCCAACCCACTCCTGTCATCAAAGCCAACACAGAACGTGACGAGTAACAGCAGTGGACAAAAGTGCAGGGTGGGGTTGAGGGTTATGAAGGAACAAAACAAGTCACATGAAATATTCAGTGGACGTGGTATTTTAAATCTTTGTAGTAAAACTAATTCTTAGCTTGTATTAGTATTAGAACAATTTGTTAGAAAAACTGAAAATATCTGGAGCATCACTGTCCTATACTCAACTCCTCCTACAACAATTCTTATTATCATAACAAATGAAGGCTTAGTTGGCCAGCACAACAGGCTGGAAGGACTGGCTGGGATATTGCAGGTTGTAGCTTCCTAAACCCTCGACGAACGGCGGCTTCTCCATGTAGGAGATCCCTCCGCTGCTGCCAATGATGCCCACGCTCTGTGCTGGAGGAGGGCTGGAGAAGGGGTCAAAGGACGGATGGGTGTTGACATTGTGGGGGGGTTGGAAAGGGCTGGCATGAGGTTGCATGGGCTGGGTGTCAGCGTCGAAGTAAAGGGGGCCGGGGGAACCTGGGTAGACAAACTCTTTGGCGTTGGGGGAGAGCTGGCTTGGGATGGGACCTCCGAGGGAGTGCAAGGAGAGAGACAGCGGCTTGTGCTTAAGCAGCTCAGGAGCCGAGATGGTGGTAGGAGAGCGGGTGAGCATCCTCTGGGCGGGCGGTACGCCGACCGCGACGCTGGAGTTACCTGCCGACCCGGCCCCGCTGCACTTCTTCATCTTGGTCGAGCCAAATTTAGTGGCGGCGAAGCTGGCGGTGGTGAAGGTGATGGGTTGGGGACGGGCAGCGGGGAGAGCGGAGGGCGGCTGCTGAGTGGAGAGGTAGGGCAGCCCTCCGCTGGGAGGAGAAGGGGTGGAGGTGTTGGAGGAGTGGGCAGCAGGGTCGGTGGGCGTGCTGGAGCTGGGGTAGCTGAAGAGCCCGGGGCAGGACGGGGCGGACAGAGGTGTGGGAGAGCTAGAGAGCGATGGCATGAGGGCAGGAGATGCCTGGCTTCCAATTGGCACGAACACCTGAGCGTCTGGATTGAAACCCAGACTCTTTGCCTCCTCCGCCTCTGGGTCTCCTTTACCCTCTCTCATCACCCCCTCCACCCTCTCGCTGTCACATCCGAGGCCTGGAGGATCCTCCAGGTAGAGCACCTTCACCGCCCCCTTCTCTCCAATCTGGTAGGATACCTCGTAAGGGTCGATCCACACGCTGAGCTCTGCAGGGACATTTGCACGCACCTCCTCCGTGTCAAGTCCGCTTCTCTTGGCGGCTAACTCCACCACGGGGTCTCTTGGTGCTCCAAGGTGAATGCAGCGGAAGGCAGAACCCCGAAGAGGGGCTTCAGGATACCAGTGACCCTCAAAACGAGACACCAGTATCCTCTCCAGCTCCTCCCCAAACAGGTCAGCTCGACGCCGAGGCAGCTTGTTGTACAGGTAGGACACGATGAAGTTGAGGGCGACCTTCACTTCCAGATGCATGGCTGCACCAGGTTAGCGCCGTCTTGGGAGCAAAGTGTTTGAGATGATGGTGCTGAAACTGAGGCAACGCAACTGCAACAAGGGGTTTTTCCTCTGGCTTACTGTAAAGTGTATGATTTTTTTATTGTCACCATGGTAAAGGCACCTTGAAGGCAGGGGCAGCAGGTTGCAGGCCGTTTGTTGTTGTCGTCGTCACAGATGTTGAACAATGTTTTCAGGTCCTGTGAAGAAGAAAACAGAAGAAAGCAGTCATTTTACCTTGTAAGAACCAGAGGAAGATTTGAGGAGAGATGAAGGGAAATGAATCAAAAGAAAAGGAGTTATGCAGCTGTACAGTTAATCTTAGTAACATTTTATGGGGGAAAAAAAGCCTCATTTGTATGGAGGCTGGAGTGTGCCACCAAAATAAATAGCCTTTTTCAGGGATTAATTATAATTGATTATTGTGTACATTTGAACAAGTGCTTACATTGTCTTTTTGTCTAAGTTACATACTGTGGTTAAAGAAAACTCATACTGGAATTTACATATTATTGAGTTTTTTTTAAATAACAATTTTGTTCTTTTTCTCCAAAAATTGTAAAACTCAACAAACATAAAACATAAATTCCATCACAATAAAGAAATACAGCAAATTAAGGCACTTCTGGTCACAATTAACCAAAAAACAATGGATGAGATCCTGGTGGAAAAGTTTTGTAAATGTATCAGCTTAATTGATACATATGATCATTCCAGTGGCACACTCCAGCCTCCATACAGGTCACGACCCTAATAAAAGCAAGAAATACGCACATCTGCAGGTATGAGACCAGTGGGAGTGTCACTGCCTGATACAATATAGATTGAGACATTTCTATACTGGCCTCTGAGGTGTAACATTGATTCAAGTAAGAAACTCGACAGTCTAATTTATAGTGGAATGACTTCAAAGCCATAAAAAATAGATTAAACAGCTTGTGGAGGCGGTTTCAAAAGCCCAGCATAAAGCCTTTAGGAATCAAATTAAAAACACACAGCAATTATAAATGTACTATTTTATATTTAGTTTTTTTTTTTTTTAATCAAGTGCAGGATGTACTGATGGCTGTAACAGATGCTGTGTTGTGGGCTTCATAAATCCTTTATAATCTGAATCCGATCGCATGGAGCGCCTCCTGCTTAATGCTTTAGCACAGTCACTCTGGGTCCACTCACCACCACGTAGAGTCCAACTCAACGAAAGATTATTAAGCAAAAAGGAAAAAAAAACAACAGCATAAGACTCACTAAGGAAGAATTATAAAATGGCAGGACAGTTGGTCGAGCCCACAGAACACCATTTCCCACCATGCAGTGCACACGATCACCCCCCCTTCTCCCTCCCCCCTGCACACACACACACAAACAATTCACTCACATTCACTTCCCTGCCAGATGGGGATTCGGCTGCTAAGATTAGAAAGACGCCTCCGATTAAAGACAATTCTAATGTTATTACAGATAAAGCTGCGCAGCCTGCAGGGATTCGGGAGTGACAGCTCAAGACGGGATTTACATTTTCCTCTCACATGAAAAAAGGTGACATTGAAGGATAAGACGGGGGTTGGCCAGAGTGGGCTATAAATAGGGCCCCATTTTGCATCATCTGTGAAGCAAATTCCTCTCCGCCACCTGAGCTAAAGATGAGTTAAAGTGATTGAATAAAAAGGATCTCTGAGCTCAGGAGGATCCGCCGGTCCATGACCTGCAACAGCCATCATTACTAAAAACCTTGAGTGCAGACACAGCTAAGCTACCTACAGCATCCGCTGCGTTTTGTACCTCTCATTATTAAAAGGCAACAGCAACATACCCAAGATCCAATGTCATCCAATGACATTAGAGGAATAGCTCACTTAAAAATGTGCAGGCTTGTTCTTTCAGGAGCACAATAAACGCTCTGAAATCATAAACCACGGCTTGCAGTTTTTAATAAAAACATCCTAATCTTTCAGGTTCAGAAACCCCCTCCCCGGCCCCCCCCCCTCATTGTGTTCTTATTTGTATTCTTCACCTGCAGATTTGCTTCACAGCTTGAAGGATCCGTTTCTGCAGGCCTATTGTTGCAAGTGCAGGATCTATAGAGCTATTTTTGTTTACATGGACTCATTATCAGTGCTGCAAATGTGCCACACAGCATACACTGCATGTCAGGTTTCCTCTCTCAAGCACTAGACGTACACATGAAGTCGTACATATATGACTGCAAAAGCCCATTTTTACATATTATAAATGAAGGTAAGAGTAACATTTACAGGCCTGCATGAACTAATTGGTTGCCACGTACACATAAAACCTCAATATAATAATAGAGCATGAATATTATTGTGATTTTTCCTTTTGTCTGGTTGATTGCACCTCATTTCAGTTTTCTCCCAACAGAACTATAAACTGTTTGTTATTTATAGACCCCTTAAAGTGGGAATATCTACCTGCCAAATAATGGGAAGCAAATATGCAAGCAAGAGTGTGAGATTGGAGAAATATCATCCAGGTTTTGCTTTGCATGGGTGATGAGAAGCTCAGATAATAAGGCAGCAGGGTCTACCTGGGGATTACTGCCATATGTCAGTCAGAAGGCACTGGAGCAGAAAGGACACTGCTTTAGCTGACATGCAACTGGAGAATCCCTCCTTGCCAAATTGTCGCTGTAAATTAAATTATGAAGCTAATTAAGTGGTGAACAGCCTACGAGCTCTGACGAGTGAAGATGAGAGTACCTCCTCAGCATAAACAACCTCAACAATAAACATGACAGCTGCACAGGCTCACTTCAGCTAATATAAACGGAGGAAGACAAAAACAAAAGCCGAGTCTTTCTTCAATGGCTGAACCAGTGCAGTCATTCATTTTCAGTCAGCGCTGTTTTGATGGATGTCCATCAAAACACAGGCAACCTGCTGTTGACAATGAACAGCGTGTGATGATGTTAAAACCCTTTGTAAGAAATGACAGTTAATTACTTACCTATCGTTACTGATGATGTCCTAGCTTGACTTCTACTCCTGCGTTTCTATTTTAATTCCCTTGTGTTGTTTCGGATGTGTCAAGTCGTCGGTGTTGAGAAGCTGACCAGTAGATATTTTTCACCTCAGTATTGTTGATTTTTTTTTTTTTTTTTAACGCTGTCCTTTTTCTCAGATGGCTGACGGGGTTCCCAGTTTGTCTTCAGCTGACACTTTGCATGGAGGCTCCAGAGAAACTTTACTGTTTGACAACCCGGCGTATTTATACACTGTGACTCGCCCACACCCCCGTGACGGCAGGAACTACTTTTCTCGTATGATGATAGCTGCTGCTTTATTGTTATCTTTTACAAATCATCTCTGCTTTTTTTCGTCTGTCAGCAAATCATTAAAACCGTCCATATGGGCTGTGTGTGTTTTTAAACCCTGTGCATTAACCCACAGACTGATTTAAAAACATAAACAAAAACAAACCTGTCGCTCCTCACTTTCTGGACACAATGTCGATTCATATAGTTTTAAAACAGCAGCGACGACAAATACACTGAAAATATGGACGTTTTTTACCATCATATAATATCCAAGTTCACCTAGCAGGCTCTAGCTTATTTGGCGGATGGATATTTGTAGTTCCCCCTCGGTGCTGAACAATTTGCTAAAAATATAAGCGGTGATAGCAACAGAGTCTCTATTGGCTGAGACGGGAGGAACCACAGATTATTGGGCGTCAGCGGCCATTCAGCATCTAAAGCAACCTGACTTTTACCAAGGGCTTGTGGGAAATTGCGTTCTTATAGTTTAATGATATGTTTTTAATTTTTTTAAATTTTATTTTATTTAATTATCAACATACAGCATGGTAGACATATATTAAAAACATAGGCTAAGCAGATAATGCCATGGGATCTAACACTGACAGAAATCATAAATCAGCTCACAAATGTCATTCAGGGTACATAAATTCATGGTTTTAATAGCTTTCTTATTTTTAGAATACAGGATCGATATTTGATTTCATTTTCAAAAATTAAAAAAGATGGTTTATGGTTGGAAAACTTAGATTTATCGATATGTGATTTTGCAAGTAATAAAATCAAATTGATGATATAGTATTGATTTGCTTTGGTAGAAGTCCAAACAATGCATTTTCATAGAATTTTCAGAATCAATATATTGGGAAATATATGTACAGACATCTTGCCAAAAAATACAAGCGTGGGGACAAAACCAAAATAAATGACATAAATCTTCTCGAACCAATTGACAAAGTAAGCAGTCCACATCAATGTCCTTTTGATATGTGATGATTGGAGGATTAAATAACTGGACATGCTGTAGATGCTTTAAGTAATTTTTGTTGAGCAGGCTTTATTATGCATTCACACATTTTCTTCACCATAGGATGGCACCTATCTTATGAATAAGATCAATTCACCAAACCTGAAGTTCAGATCTATTTTTCACAACATAACATACCAGAATAGGTTTAAATTTGATATTTGGGATGATCATACAAAAAGAAATAAAAATTTGTGTGTATTGTTATTATATATTTTTTATTCTATATCTTATTTTAGAATATAAACAAGATCAAATGTTTGTCCCACATGAGCATTTTTACTCACTTGACTATTTGACCATTAATCTCACACATGTGTAAAATTTTACCAAAACTTAACTATTCCTTTTCATGTGAAGAGTCTTGCTTCAGAAGCAGCATTCATCGCTGGCATATTATTGTGAATTATTGACACCAGAGTTTGGACTCATTTGAAATATATTTGCTAAATATTTTTCTAAAACAGGGTATTTTTGAGCATTATGCAATATATTTCAGGTAGAGAATATCTTCAAAATAAGCAAGAGTTGAAAATGACCCCTCAGGTGAACTGAGTACAAAGTAAACCTGTAAAAAAAAGAGTTGTTTTTACATCTGTTAATGTTAATGTCCTTCAGCTACTCTATTTAATTCTTTACATAAAGATGCAAATGTTGCAATAAAAAACACATATTCATTATGTATATAGCTTGTGGGTAAGAAAAGGATGAGATTTATGTGAAATATATGTTGTTATGTGTTATCAGGATGTAGGCAACTGGAAACTGGCATACAGATGTCACATAGAAACTTAATTTTCAAAAATGTCAATAGAGAGTTTAAAAATGATCACAAATAATTACAAAACAAACTGAGTGGTATTATGTATTTGATTTTACACTTTATATCACTGCATGGTCTTATCATTAGGTTACAAACAAATCTACAACATGTGACACATAAATGTTTTTTTTAGACTTGCAGCTTTACCAACAACAACAAAAACAACAACAACAATAATAACAACAACACATTTATTTAATTAGATTTTATTTTACCATACAAAATGTAAAGTGTAAAAAGTGTAAAAACAAAACAAACAAAAAAGAAACCCCCAACAAAACAAAACAATAAAATGTAATTTTTTCCCTCACTTTCTTTATTGTACACATGTTCATATGCAGAGGTTCATAGACAATAGAAAACGAAAACAAAACAAACAAAGATTACATTTTGCATTTTACAGTGCGAGAGTTTGTGTTACATACATTAATAAAGCTTGATTCCTGACAATTTTCTTATGAATATGAAAATATGGAAAATAATAAACAGTTGTGTGATATGCAGCATGTTGTTTTCAATCTGATCTTGACTAAAATAAAGCATTACATCAAACATCTATTTCAACATTCGTGTGAAGTTTCTTTTTTAGGAAGTTGGTTACACCAGTCCAGAACATTCTTGTATATACACAGTGAAAAATAGATGGGAAATACTGTCTTTTTCTAGTCCACCAAAATCACACTTATGATCAATATCCAGTCTGAATCTTTCTAACACAAGTTTTACAGGATAAATTATATGCAATATCTTAAAATACACTTCCTTAAACTTGTTATTGAACTAGTATTTATCACAAATGTTCCAGTGCTTTCTCTCATTGTGTATCATTAAATAAAGAAGACCAAAAACATCTAGATGATAGGAGAGTGTGGTCCTAATATGTTTGTTAGAGCACTTCCCTTTCAATAAAACAATAAAATGTTAAATAACGGGCTCCTATAAACCCGTTGACGTCACAGCGGTGCGACACTCATCTTTGTCAGTGAACAAAATGGCGTCTTACTGTTTGACTGTCACTAGGCTGCGGGTAAGAAAACGTTATATAACTTTTACAGAGCTGTTTAAACTATGTTGCTGTCGAGGACGTGTGTGACAACAGAGATGTTGTGTGGTGTGGTTCAGTCGCCGTCGCTCACGGTCGACCGTAGAGAAAGAGTGAGCATCGAGCCGCCGCCGGTCAGGTCACCGTGTCCCCATTTGACTCCTAACAGTGACGCATGTAACCGTTATAAACCGTGTCTGACCCGACATGAACACATATTAAGCCATATTATGGTTGATATTGTGTTAGTTTCGGTCAACATCAGCTGAATTGTGGCTGTAAACGGCCCTGAGTTTCCTAATGTTTGCAAGGTGATCGCAAGGTTACGGAGTTATCTTAACGCGTACACAACGACTGCTGAGATCTATTTAAAGCAGCGTGTTTATGTTGATGTTTGGGTTGTATTTGTTCATTTAAATAGCTCAAAGCATTAAGTAAACAACAGTTTACAAAAGTCTCTAAACAAGTGCGTCGCATTGGCTGCCAGTGATAATGCAGCATTAATTCCCTCACATAACAGACCTACTTTCCATCACTCAGTGTTTCTACTGAGCACAAGGCAGCAGAAAACTGTGATTTAAGTGTGTTTTGATTTGTTGTCTGCTGGGGGAGGTTTTTTGTTGATTTTGTTGGTGCTTCATCAAACTATTATCAAAATATTTTTATTGAAATTTAAGAATAGAAATCAACAAACAAGTATTTTCACATCAACATTTACCCCACATGCTTTGCTATAAATAAAGATAATCTGATATTAATAGAAAATTACAGGTTGAAGAATATACCAGTTTTATTGAATATTACATATGCTAATGGAGATTTGAAATGTGTTAAAAATGTTTGCCAGATACAATATAATTTTATGGTTAAGTCTCGAGGAGTGTGCTTGAGTTGTCAGAGTATGAGATGTGCCATTTCCTCCTCTAGTTAACCTTTATGAGATAATGTCTCAGTGTTTTTCCATCTGAAGAGAAGCAGTTACCAAGCAAGCAATGTAGTAAAGGCCAAAGTCTCAGCTTGATTCAATTTAGCCTATACTTTGTCTCACCTTTTACATAAATGTTGAGTTATATTATTTGGCTCAGTATGAATTAGATAGCATTCATTGCATTGCGTTGACATTATATACAAACTATGCTCTCGGGCAGGTTCTTCATCGACTACCTGCATCTGTTACCTGTTCCTGGTCCAAACACTGAACATGCTGCCCAGTAGTTTGCCAGTGTGTTACTGTGTCCTCGTTCACACACACCTGAGTACTGTTTGTATCACTGGGTGGAGATTAAATGAGATTCTCTTCATGCAGGCGTAAACCAAAACAAACCTAATCTTTATGTTGCAAAGGCAATGAACATACTTAAAACTCCTGTTTCTGCAGATGAAGTTGCTGAAAAAGATCTACTGTCTAACTGTTTAGGCTGTTTGATCACTGATCAATGCTGCCTGAGAAAAATCAACATCTTCTGGAGCTATGAAAACACAACCTACAAGAAAATTTTCCACTGCTGCTGGTTTGTTTACACTGGTCTTTTTTGGAGCTCTCTGCTGGTTTTCTTTGCTTAGACATGTTTACACGGGGTAATCACATTACCTGTGATTTCCTGACAATCATTTTATCACAGCGGGTTATGCTTAACATGGCATTGTAACATTTTTTTACGAAGTGCATGTCATTAAAAATGTCATTAATTGCATCTTTCATAGTATCTGGATCGAACAAATGGATTTGCAGTGATAAGTACAGGCGTAAAGGTGTTGTATTGGTCCCAACACCGATTTTACAGACAGTATGTGTGTACCTCTAGTGCTCATATATAGTTAACAATGTAGGAGATTGTTGAATGCAGTCTGTGTATCAGACAATCAGGCACAGTCCAGCGGGTGAGGCTAACCCCTGCAACATGAGCTGAATAAACTTTCACCCAGTTTTCTCCGAGCACAGTGACTTTCCACTGAACATCAACACTGCAGGAGAGAAATGAAGCAAGTGAACAAAGCTGGTTTAAAGATGTCCCTCATGTATCCCATAGGATCACTTATTAACATGACAGGTTTAAATCCAGTCCTATAATGCTCAAATGTATGGCTTTGCAGACAGTGGCAAAATAATACAACAATCAAAAACTTATGGCAGTGTCCTGATTAAACATCTAATATTTAGACTAATATTGAGTTTCTGCCAGAATATTGATGCGATATATAATGTATTTTACTACATAATTAAGCTGCACATTACACACCATCATTACATTAAAGCTGATGAAAAATGATGGTTTCTGTTAGTGTCTACAGGGAGATTAGCATCAGTCTGAAATTATTTTAGCAGATAGGTTTGTACAGTAGTTCAACGGCATGTTTTCATTACAAACATGAACAAAATCCTGACATTTTCAAATCCAGTTCTCACAGGGGAAAAAAAGCTGAAAATGGTTGCCAAAATGGAGGCTCTAGTACTGATCTTGCAGAGTTGGAAGGGACATTGCTAGTGTGATATTTTCTCTCTGATATATTGTCAGTGTCTATGTCAAACCAACCTGACTAAATTAGCCTTTTGGGACCACAATTCTTCTTCTGTCTTTCTGTGGGCCATATTTTTTTTACTGGTGCCATTGTCCAGTGCAAGATTATATTTTAACTATCCTCACCAGTGATCCCATTCTTGCACAATTATTTGCCTCCCTCCTCTCCTGTACCTAGTTATTATATAACTCATAATGCAATGTGCTGGTCCTAAACTGTACAATAAAGCTTTTTTTATGGTTTTAGTTCTCTAAATTGTCTTTTGTTTCCCCTGGTCTAGCTGGCCCTTGGAACCGGGGCAAGGCGCATTCATGTCACCGCAGCCTTCAGCGCCAAGGCCAAAGTGGCCATGAGCCGCTTTGAGCCTGGCTCCAGCATTAACTATGGGAAGATGCACGAGAACATCAACATTGTACGCAAGAGGTCAGCTGTTGCCCTTTTCAGAGACGCACTTACACACAGAGTCCCTGTTGAACACAGTTTGGCTCATGAGAACTGGCTGCTCTTTATTACAGCTACACAGTAAATCTTGTGACATTTACAGTGTTGAAGTGTCGGAGTCAGCAGGGCCCACAGAGCTAACTTTGGATGACCTGGTGCCCTCTTACTGAGCTGACCGACGGCTGTAATCCAGGAATAGGAAAAGCCTTTTCTCTGGTTGTTGTATGATGTTATATGAGATGAAATATTATCCCCCAAATGTTTTCTATCACAATAAGCCATAATTACATAGTTGGAAAAAATATTTGTGTAGATATTAGAAATTAGATTTATTAGGCCAAACTGATGAAAGCAGGGAAGCATGAGACTAGGATCTCACAAGGTCAAATTGATGTTAAACTGAAATATTTATTTAATTTTTGTATCAAGGGGAACATTTTTTATATCTGACTCTATAAACACTCAGTGTCCAACACAACACCATTTTTACCACATCTTCCCACCAATCCCCTCCACCAGGCTCAACAGGCCTCTCACTCTGTCCGAGAAGATTGTGTACGGTCACCTGGATGATCCAGTCGGGCAGGAGATCGACCGCGGCCGCACCTATCTGCGCCTGCGTCCAGACCGTGTGGCTATGCAGGATGCTACAGCTCAGATGGCAATGCTTCAGTTCATCAGCAGTGGTCTGCCCAAGGTGGCTGTGCCCTCCACCATCCACTGTGATCACCTGATTGAGGCCCAGATTGGAGGGGCTCAGGACCTGCAGAGGGCTAAGGTGAGGACAGGAAGATGGATGTAGTCAGAGAGAGGTTAATGAGGTCATTCAGGTCATTGATACTGGAGGAAATAAGGAGGAAATGATGGGTAAGAGGGAAGAAATGAAGGCTTATATTAGATCGCTTGCTAACAGTAAGTATTTCAGTGTAGTGCAGTGTTCATCAATACAGATTATAAGAAGGACTAATGCAAGTAAGATGTCAACTTGCGGTAATTGATCACAAATTGCAGACGCTGGAAGAAAAAAAAATCTCTTCTGTTACTTTTTTTCACCCAATCAGATGCGTGTTTTTATGCCTCCCTTCTTTTTCAGTGTAATCAGGTCAGATACTTCCTCAAGTGACAGAGAGTCTTGATGGTCTGACGTGCTTAATACTACAAAACAAATAGTAAGAGACTGCTTTTAGTTGACTGATTTGGAAATAACAAAACTATTTGTTGCATGTAATGGTGATTTCAGGTTAAGGTGACTGGAGCTGGTTCAGGCTCTTACAGCCACACATACACACACACACACACACACACAATTCTGGCTTTTGTCTCAGTGTATTATGAGAGTTTGGCAGCGACTGCATCAAGAGCAAATCTCTTTCAGCTAGTGTTTATACACTAGATAACCTTAATACTATATATTGCAGTATATTTTGAAATGACAGAATTGCATATCGTCTTGAACTAAGTTTTCATGGTTGATTATAAAATAAGTTCATTTTAAATTTTCTGTCAAGGTCAAGGCAGATTCTGGCAAGTCTACGAACATTTTAACATCATTTGGGCAGGATGTGATTCTCAGTCAGAAGGGATTCATGTGGTTACAGAAGCAGCCGCCTTAAACTGTTCTGTGAACACAGCAGATACTCAGTGTGGTGCAAAATCTGACCATTTGATCAAATTGTCTGGTTGAACACATACCAGTCATTTCTCTTTCTGTCGAGGGGTCAGGTTGAATAGCGAGATTAAGGATTACGTGCTGCAGCCATGTGTATTATTTTATAGTTACATGAAGGATATTCATGTATGTAAATGACTTCAACTACCTTAACTCCTCCCTCCTTCCTCCCTAATTACTCTTAACGCAGGAAGTGAACGAGGAAGTTTACAACTTCCTTTCAACTGCTGGAGCCAAATATGGAGTTGGCTTCTGGAAACCAGGCTCTGGGATCATCCATCAGGTATAGTACACTGAAACATAATGATGCTATAAATGGCTTTTTTAAACTTTTCTACACCTCACAGTATCTCAGCAGTCCACAGAATCTTGAACTCCCAAGAGGAAAATGTGTTACTGACTGTGAATGTTGCTCTACTTGAATAGATCATCCTGGAGAACTATGCCTATCCTGGAGTGATGCTGATTGGTACAGACTCCCACACACCCAATGGTGGTGGCCTGGGTAGCATCTGTATCGGAGTTGGTGGAGCTGATGCTGTGGATGTGATGGCTGGAATCCCTTGGGAGCTCAAGTGTCCCAAAGTGAGTTCTTGGCATCATTTTGTAAATGTATTTTAATCTCATTGACTTTCATAATTTCTACCCCGTTTTCAACCACTGATCTCCACAAATGTCTCTTATCTCTTTCCGTTTGTTAAAGCCTGTATGTGTTTGTCCTTCAGGTGATTGGAGTGAGGCTGACAGGCACCCTGTCTGGCTGGACCTCTCCGAAGGACGTCATCCTGAAGGTGGCTGGCATCCTGACTGTAAAGGGCGGCACTGGGGCCATTGTGGAGTATCACGGGCCTGGAGTTGATTCCATCTCCTGCACTGGTAAGGATCAGATACATTGAAAGATATGTAACGATGCTAAAAAGCGTTCTCTATGTCCAGATATGAAAATCTAAGAAAGGAAGAACAACAACTGCTTCATCCACCATATTTTACTTGATTAGAGATTACATTTCTTTAACCTGGTGCATCATGATTCAAGGTTACAATGACACCTTTAATTTTTTCAGGAATGGCCACCATCTGTAACATGGGTGCTGAGATTGGAGCAACCACGTCCATTTTCCCATACAACCATCGCATGAAGACGTACCTGGAGAAAACTGGCCGTGGGGGTCAGTCTCTTGCTGTTAGTTTCTGTGTGTATAGTCTCTTAAGTTTACTCACTGTGTTTCAACTCTATCTTTGTCTCCTTCTCTCCTTCTATAGAGATCGCCTCTTTGGCTGATCAGTTCAAGGATGACTTGGTCCCAGATAAAGGCTGTGAATACGACCAGACCATTGAGATTAACCTGAGTGAGGTGAGTTAAAACACTTTGGATTCCTGTCATTTAATATCAGACATTATTATTGTCCCAAATCCATACTACATACTAATTCTATACAGCATGTACTTCATACTAATCATCTGTATGTAATCATTTTTGTTTTCTTAAGATTGCTCATTCTCCTTCACTCACATACGTTTGTCTTGTCTTGTTTTGTATGGTTATGATGGTGAATTAGGCTTCTTAATGTAATAATATGTTTTCAAATTCAGAAAACAATATTTATAGCATATCCAAATATGCACCACATTATGACCGTCCTTCATGATGCCTTGTTTCTTTTTTCTTCTAACAGCTGAAGCCCCACATCAACGGACCTTTCACCCCGGACCTGGCCCACCCTGTGTCTGAGATCGGGGCTATTGCTCAGAAGAGCGGCTGGCCCCTGGAGGTTAAAGTTGGTCAGTATTTGTGTATAACCTTACAATTTTTAATATGTAATGCTTTGTCTAGTGAAATTTGATATTTCTTTCTTTGTTCCTACCAGCTGTGTTATTGACCAGATATGATCCGGTCACATTACAGCTGTGTCATGTAGCGAGTGACTTACCAGAATGAGCACTGAATGCGATGTAATTCCAGTCATTGACAGAATGACTGGAGTGTAGTAACGATGATCAAGATGTGCCATTACAGACCTGCTTGTCTTTTGTGTCTTTTCCTCTTCAACAATTTTCCTTCCATTTCGTATGCAAGGTGTGTTATTAAAAATAGATGCTTCCGTTCTGCCACTGTAACCGTATACTCCCTTGTTCTCAGTTCTCCTCTTACAAACATTTAACTTGTCTCTCGCAGGTCTGATTGGCAGCTGCACCAACTCGAGCTACGAGGACATGGGCAGAGCGGCCTCTCTGGCCAAGCAGGCTCTGGATAAAGGTCTGAAGTGCAAGGCCCAGTTCACAGTCACCCCTGGTTCTGAACAGATCCGTGCCACCATCGAGAGGGACGGATATGTGAGTCCAAATCTCACATAACAAAGTTAAATTTAGGGAGTGACCCATAGTATTCGGGTAGTTTGTCCTAGTCTGTTTTTTTTTATTTACAGTATATATATTGTGTGAAAGATGCAGGAAACAGTTTCTTCAAATTCATGTTGTCCCTCTTTCAGGCCAAGATCCTGAGTGATGTTGGTGGAATTGTACTCGCCAATGCTTGTGGACCCTGCATTGGACAGTGGGACAGGTATGCACTTCATTTGTAAAGGTTTATTTTGCCCCACTAGCAGCAGAGTCAGTCTGGACCTGTTCTGTCCAGAACATATCTTGCCATTGTCACAAAGTTTTGACCTTTTGTCTGGCACTGCAGTCAGATCAGTATTTCTTCTTGACCGACACTGGTTCATGAAGAGCAATTATGATAGCTAATGACTGGATTTCCATGAAATGCACTGTGAATGATGACCTTTCCTCTAGCACTACTACTGGCTCAAATTTCTCACAAAAAATAGTAGTGTAAAGAGCAGATTGGTGTGAAATGCTCACCATATCTCTTCTCCTTTTGGGTACTTGACAGGATTTCCTCAGGCACAATTGCAGGCCAAATGACAAATTTAAATACAATATATCTCACAGTCTCATTAGCGGACTGCTATGAAATTTGCTGAGCATATTTATGCTTCAAAGAGGATGATTTTAATGACCCCCGGGCTTTTTTTTAAGTGAGGGTCTCAGAGTATCAAATGTAAAGTTCCTCTGAGTGTTGCAAGTAAAATGAAATGCATCAAGCTAACATGCGTTATGTTTTGACTCTCTTCAGGAAGGACGTGAAAAAAGGAGAGAAGAATACCATCGTCACTTCCTTCAACAGGAACTTCACTGCCAGGAATGATGCTAACCCCGCTACTCATGCTTTTGTCACCTCTCCTGAGGTAAGAAGTCCTGCAGGTTAATTGTCGAGCAAAATACAAGCACAGCAATTCATGATTACCATAATTATATGGGCATCAAGACTTACAGTAGCTCATACACACAGCATAGTGGATGTGTATCAGTACTTTACAATAAAACCCTTGTTTGTGTATTCCTTGGTGACTTTGTTGATCTAAACTGATCTAAATATATAATATATTTTACTGTTTGGTAAATGCCTGTTATGTCATTTAATGTAGATTGTCACTGCCTTGGCCATTGCCGGAACCCTCAACTTCAACCCCGAGACGGACTACCTGACTGCTCCTAATGGAGAGAAGTTCAAGCTGGAGCCCCCCACTGGTGATGAGCTCCCCTCCAAAGACTTCGACCCGGGCCAGGACACCTACCAGCATCCTCCTGCTGAGGGCGGCTCAGTTAAGGTGATTTCACTGTTAAGATACAGAATCTACTCTCAACAGCCCAGAAAGAGGGACAACACTGATGTAAAAGACTTTTAGTTAGGTTAACATCTTCTGTCATAACCCAAAAAGAGTTTGAGCATGTACATGAATGAGCAAGCAAGTGTAAAGTGACAGCATGATCAAGGCTTGTTCAGACAGAAGAGTTTCTTTTTGGTGTTCAAATAAAATTCAATTTGAACTGGAAGCCGTCTGTCCTTTGGAAATATACTTTAAAGAACTTTTATATCTCATCCTGATTCAATGTTGTTCAGGTGAACGTGAGCCCATCCAGCAACCGTCTGCAGCTGCTGGAGCCCTTCGACAAATGGCACGGAAAAGACCTGGAAGACATGAGGGTCCTCATCAAGGTGAGAGGAGGAGAATGATACCAATCACAGCCAGTCTATTGTTAGGCCAGGGTTGTCATCACTAGGTTGAGTTTCAAAAGCTTTTGTACAAAGGTGACGGAAATTCCACTGAATGATATAAAGGGTGTTAAACTGCTATTAATCAAATTCTTCTTTCCCTTATCCTCTGTATCTCCTGCTGCTCCTCCTCTGTTTCCGTCTGCTGCTGTAGGTGAAGGGAAAGTGCACCACTGACCACATCAGTGCTGCCGGGCCCTGGCTGAAATTCCGTGGTCACCTTGACAACATCTCCAACAATCTGCTGATTGGTGCCGTTAACATTGAGAACGATGCTGTGAACAAGGTCAAGAACCAGTTGACTGGGGAGTACGGAGGTGTGCCCGATGTGGCCCGCCAATACAAGGTGAGTAACAGGACAGTGTCTGTTGATTGTATGTTTTACACTGTCTGGATGATATATTGAAGACATTTATAGATTCTATAGCATGATGTATGCTAGCGTTAAAAATCACCAACCAAAATTCTTATTTGCGTTGCATATTTTCCCAGCAACACTTTATTCATGTACTCTGTCCTCGCCCTGACAGAAATTAACATTTTTCTTTGATCTTTTTTCAACTGTGTAATCCAGGCCAGTGGAGTGAACTGGGTGGTGGTTGGAGATGAGAACTATGGAGAAGGATCCAGCAGGGAGCATGCCGCCCTGGAGCCAAGGCACCTGGGAGGACGCGCCATCATCGTCAAGAGCTTTGCCAGAATCCACGGTATGTTTCAGGCCACAGAGAGAAAAAAAAAACAAACATCAAACTGTCTCTTGCATTTTAAAGGTATGCTGGCATCACTGGAGTCATGTGCAGTTTTATTATGCTTACACTCAAACCATTAATTTATTTTCTCTGGGAAAGGTTGAGGCAACGGGGAAGTAAGATCTTAATAGATGTGATTGGTGTACAGAGCAAACTGATGATTATTTAGTCTGGCATGTTTACAGTCTGCCAGAATGGGAATGTCTCCAGCAGTTGTCTAAGAGAGTCTCCAAGTTATAAATACAGTCCATTAGTGGCAGTTTTGTTGCATATAGGAGAGTGTTGAAGGGCTGGCTTTAGGTGAAAGGATAGATGAAAGCTTATCTGATCAAAGGAATGTTTCTTTCATTTGTGTGAAAGTATTTCCTCAGAACCTTCAGAAACACACACAATAAAGATTTCTAACCATGGATTTTGTGTAAATGTAAAAGCAAAAGAGAGTCCTTCTCTGGTTACCAGATGGAGGTTACGAATGAGTCAGTATCTCTTATTATTCTTTTGTCCTCCGTACAGAGACTAACCTGAAGAAACAGGGCCTGCTGCCTCTGACTTTTGCCGACCCCAGTGACTACGACAAAATTCTCCCAGATGACAAAATTTCAATCACTGGGCTGAAATCCTTTGTCCCCGGCAAGGTGAGCAGTATTCTGCACTAATGAAACATTGATCCAAAAGCCAGCCCGGCTTCTCTTAACGTTATCTATGTTCGCCTCCTCCAGCCCCTGACAGCAGTGATCAAGCACGGAGATGGCAGCCAGACTTCCATCTCTCTAAACCACACCTTCAATGAGACACAGATCGAGTGGTTCAAGGCCGGCTCCGCCCTCAACAGGATGAAGGAGCTTCAGTAATTGGTGGAGAGAAGGGAGGCGGGGCCCGTAGGGGGCCATCGAGGGGGCCTTGGCGTGGGTTAAGAAGGGGAGAAATGTGGGCCTAGAGCGGGGCTTCGCAAAGAGGAAGAGACGGCGTTAACGGTAGATTGTAACCAGATTTGGTTTAGGGACAGCTGTAGTCATGCTCAGTTAAAGAAAGAACACACACACACGCACGCACACAAACACACACACACAAGGTCGCTGTACAGATGAAAAGCGCACACACACAAACACGGAGGCACGTAAACACGCACAGACAGGATTACTGTGAAAGCACTTCCCGGTTGAAAGACAGAATTACACAAACGCACATAACCGCAGCCATGTCTGTGTGAGAAGCGTAGCAATGTGTCTCTGTTTTAGGCAGCGTCGCTCATACTGGCAGCACTCCTCTGTTTTAAAATCTGATTTGTCAAGCGTTTTTGTTCATCGAGTGTAACCCCGTAGTCGGTTTCATACACAAACGCTCATCTCTGTCCATCGAAGGGAGTTGTAAAATTTTTGATATATTTATGACAGATCGGTATCACCACTGTATATCTATAAAAAGGAAGTTGTTCAGTTTCACCAAAAATCACTCTAAGCTCACCTCTAACAAAACAGGTTGCATCAACATAATGGTATTATTTATAATCAACCACACGGTATACCATCTTTAATGACTGTACCTAACAGTATACAAACCTGATTCAGACCCTGAATCAGTAAAGTTAGATCTAGATAAAGATATACAAGAAAAAAAAAAAACTGTAAAGCAGTGAAGTGTGAACAGTAAAATCCAGCCCAAGACCAGAAAAATCTCCATTATACCTCCTCTGTAATGTTATCTCCATCCAAACAGCTCAATAAGCTGACTTACTTGAATGTAATGTTTCCTTCATTATCTCCAGACCTGAACAGTACATCTTTTCCAGGTTATCTGTAGCTATAATATGCCAAACGGTGATGATCTCTACTAGCTCCTACTGTAGAGGGCTGAGGGGTGTCGCTGCTTTCTGATGTGATTATTGACTTGAACTAATGTTTTCTCGGTCACTGTTGATTGGAACCACACTGTAAACAAACAACCAGGCTCACTTATTTACTGTAAGCAGCATCAGTGAAAGTCCCTCGGCCCCTGCAGTCATTGTACAACTGCAGCCCACTCTGTTCTCACTCACTCTGAGGTCTTGTCACGCCACTTTTGTTGCACTTTTCCATTATGACTGTAGTTCACTCCGGTACATTTCAGTCAGCACGTGAATCTCACTCCCTGCTGCTCCCTTTCGCATCATGTAACCCTCCATTGTGTGAAAACTTTCCCGTGTGGTGGTCTCTCTTTCTCTGATTAGGACAACAAACCAGAGCACGTAACGCTAGTGAGTTAGCGCTAGCCTTGTCGGTTTTTTCTGTCTATTTGTACTTTGTCTTGTGTTTGTGTTTGTGTGTGTGTGTATGTGTGTGTGTGTGTATGTGATGCATGATTATTTTTATCAGGTTAACACCGGTCTGTGTTTGCAGCTGTCTGTCCCTCTTTGCTCATCCTGCCTAGCTTTCAGTCTGGCTCATGCGGTCCAAACCACAACCTAATATGTTTGCTAAAATAGGCTGTAATCAGGTTAGTGTTACTAGACAGTAAAGCTGCACTCTTCTCTTTAGCAAATAAAGAGAAGAGTATTGCACTGTAGATTAACCCTGTTTGCCCAAATGACATTCTGATGTAGTTTATGGACACCTGAAAAACAGCGTAATAAACACTCCACTACACCTCTATAGTAGATTGTTTAGAATAAAGAATAAAACCTCGTCCAGCTCAGACGTCATGTTAACATAGTGTCTCAGTGTTTTACAGCTGCCCCTCACTTTCATCTGGAGCTGCCAGTGTGTGAAATTGCCTCATGTAGCTGTAATGGGAGATGACAGGGTGTGTTTGTCTTTGAACTGAATGTTTTTCCAGGTTGAGGTTTGGTCCTCCATAGCATGAGAAGGCCTCCTGTCTTCTTACACAAAGTAACGCACAATCTAGTGTCCAGACGCCTGGACTCTAGCACTTTGTAGAATTAGGGAAGTAGGTTTTAGGTGTGCTTTGCATCATTTATCCTCCGCAAACGTTTTACTCTTCAGCGTACATCTTCGTTGTGTGTGACTCTATAGGACTGACATACAACTTGTACTACTCATTATCGAGACATGAATTTTGCGACAGTAGAAAGATTTAGATTCAAGATCATTCTTTTATTAGATTGGGTAATGCCATGATGTACACATAGCGTGCGTCACTGAAACAGCGCGGTTATATATTTTTGTGGGCTTAGGGATGTTTGAGGTCATTGCTGCTTTGTTTTATGTTGGAGTACTGCTGGTGTTTAGCTCTCATCATCATGCAGAAGGTCTATAAATCTCTTCCTTCTTCTGTTGCAGAAGTAACAGCGCTTTTGATTGATAATTACAGTTGCTGAGGTAAATCCCTATGTACTCAAAAGTCACTGAGTTTGGTCTTGTGCGTAAATGATGTGATATATAGCTGCACTTTGTATAGGGGTGTGTACATAACTAATAAATCATAAATATATATATATATATAAATAAATAAAGAGAGAGAACAAGAGACATGCTGTATGCTGCCCATCTAAACGAGAGCTGTTAACTCTTGAAACAAAATTTAATGTATTGTCCCCATTCTGTCATCATTATTAAAGTGAATCTCCATTAATCTAATGGTTTCACAAACCAGTTGACACATGGATTTTGGGTCTTGACAGTGAGAAAAGGGACTTGTTATTTTTAGAAAGGTGACTCATGAAGGTTTTGTTTAGTTTTCTTAATTTTTAGTTCTGTGTTCAAATAGTTTTAAGGGACAGAGATGATTTGAAACAGCAGGAGCCCTTGTTTTAAAGACTTTTTGGATATCAACGACTCCTTATAGGGTTTGCTGTTCATACACTCAACTGCGAAACACTTTGAGAATCATCACAAAAACGGTTTCATGTCCCCGTTACACTCATCACCTACGTGGTTAAACACTCCACGTCAGTTTGTCAGAATAACTGCCAAAGATGCCTAATGAAAATATATGGATGTTGATGATGAACAGAAGTTGTGGTTGTTCATGAGACGTTGCTGTGTGTTGCCCGTTTTTATGTGAATTACGAAAAATATCACCATGTCCATAATCGTCTGAATATGTACAGGGTGTTTTTTTTTCCCCACAGAATGGATCAGATTTCATGTGTATTGTGAACCATCTTCAAAATACTGATTGATTTTAATTACCTCTTTCAGCACATTTTAAATTGCCGCTTGTGATGCATTTTGCTTCTACTGTGATGTAAGATAAGGATTTGTTGTTCACTGGTTCAGGTCTTTGAGTTTTAAAAGTACCACTGTAAAGTGACAAATCAAATGATGTTATTCATGAAGGCATTGTGTGCTAGCATGCCCATTGTGTCATTTTGTACTCAGGTGTGCTTCGTTTGGTCAGGCTTCCTCTGATGTGTTTGAAATCAATTCTTCAACATGCTTCATTTGTTCAGATGAAAATGAAATATGAACAGATGTTATTTCGTAGTGATGATTCCCCTCACACTCCTGTGTTCAAATTCAACTTGATTTTATAAAAGTAGATGATTTAAAATGCTTGCAGTTTTATAGCTTGCAAGATCTTGACATCTTTACATTATAAATGGTTAATTAATAAAGATAAAATTCTGAAGTGGCTGTTGTTGTGTTTCTCATTGTGTAATGAAATCAATAATAAGATCATGTGATTGTCAGTATTGTAGTGTTACATGTACAGGTAGCTGAGAGTTTCAGTTCAAAGTTAATAAGCTGCCATCAAGTCTGTTGACACATATTCATTGATGTTCACGTGTTTATTGAATAATATCCTCTTGCACTTTCAAAACTATAACGCCAACTTTGAAATATTATCATACCTGTACAATATGTACTTCTGTCAACACACACATATATATACGTGTAAAATGTGCGTATATAGATTCACTGTAACTAACCTTACGATACCAATACAAGACAATACACAGTAGCGACTTGACTTACACTAACCACGTACAGCATGTTACCAGGTAATATCATTGTATGTATTTATAGAGTTTGAGTATGATTGTAGATTTTAATCAATGTTAAGTTTTAAGTTGTTTCTTTTTCTTTTTTAGGAAATCTTTATCTTTCTCATATTTAGAACAAAGTGCTCTGACGTGCACAGTAAGTTGGTTTCAGGGTGGATTAATGATTAATGAAGAGGACTAAAAATAACTCATAAGATGTTTTCTTACAACTGAAGTGCACCGTGCACAGATAACATAAAAGCACAGTGGCCATAGAACTATATACATGTGTTTAATGTATATGTATGTGCACTGCACTTTATGTAATTCAGATAATGAAACACTCTAATTTGTTTTTTCACTGTAGATATGAGTTAATCACCAGGAAAATGAATACTAAAGTGCAGATTTATATATTTGATATGATGCTTCAGGTTGTAGTCAGTGGAGTGGAAGTTAGTATTTCCTACATTATTCAGTAGCTGATCATTCTGGACAAATTTCACATCCACAAATCTGAATGTACTAGCTCAAAACCCTGCCCTTATCATTTTACTGTCAAACTTAACAGTGTGGCACCCTAATTAAATATGTGAAGAAAATAAAACTGCTAAAAATACTTGAAATTCCCAAAATGATTTTAATTTTAGCTTTAAAGTGAAATACATGAATGGACTTCATGACTATCACACTTCTGATGTAAATACAGAGAGTTTAAAAATGTTTTTAGCAACTTTATTGAGTTAAAAAAATGCATAGAATATACTGAAAGATACAAAAAAAAGTAAATAAAATAGTAAATAGTAAATGGGTAAATAGTCTATGACAAATATTTAAACAGTAATGTAGACAGAGAGAATAAACAACCAGGAGGGATTGTTGATTTGTGGTGTTATGCAGATATAGCTTTTAGGATTGAATTTTTTTAAAATAACGTTCAAATTCCTTAAGGAAAATGTCAAAGTTGTAAAAAGCAAATAGCACGTTACAGTAATGCAAAGAAAAAAACACTGTGCCTTTAAGTTTTGCGACATGTCGTAAAAACGTCGCTATCGTAAATAATCACGTGGAAACATCATGGATGTGTTTGACAGTGCTGCAGATTATTGTATTACTACGTGTTGTCTTTAGCTAGATTTAGAGCACGTGTTGATGTTTATTTTTAAGAAGTAAAACAAGAAATGTTGTCCTGAAAAATAAGCGGCAGCTGACAGCTCAGGCCGAGTGTTGGAGCACCGCTGCTCTGTGTGAGAGCGTGTTTGTGTGTGGTGCGTGTGTGTGTACCTACTCACAATCTGCATCATGTTTGTATTGGTGGAGATGGTCGACACGGTCAGGATCCCTCCGTGGAACTTCCAGAGACAACTCAACGACGCCATAGCGGAGGAGCTCAACAAGAAGCTGGCCAACAAGGTGTGTGTGAGTGTGTGTGAGTGTGTGAGTGAGACACTTCAGTTACCAGTGAGCCAACACAACAGTGCAAAACTGAACTTTCAGCACAACTACATTTGCTCCTCAGGTGGTCTACAATGTTGGCCTCTGCATCTGCTTGTATGACATCACTAAACTGGAGGATTCCTATATTTTCCCAGGAGACGGAGCCTCACACACTAAAGGTATGATGATGATGTTAAAACATACAGTAACTGTGAAGTAACACCCCCCCCCCCCCCCACACACACACACACACTGTACTGTATTTTTATTCCGTCTTATGATTACATAAACATTGTCAAAAAATAGCAACTCAGTCATAACTGAGCCCTTCCCCTTTGTTTAGTGTGCTTTGTTTGTGCTCTATTAAGCACAATAATTCTCCTTATGCACCTTCCCCTTGTCATGTGTTTTTTATGTCAGTCTTGAAGGAAAAATAGTTGGTGTTAGGATTAGTGTCACCCCAAAGCAGAAATTAAACATTATTAACAGTTAACATCCTGATAGGAACACTCTGACATACAGATCAGAGTGGGATGGTGATGGTGATTCTGGAGAAATTGTGTGAGAGTCAGAAGGACACAGTGATATAGAGACACATTCACAGGTCTGCAGAATGCTACAGGTTGGGCTCAGGCAACAAAAAGAAACTCTGTATTGCTGCTGCAAGTACGCAGATCTCAGGTTACAGTCACAGCGAGGGTTGACGGACTGTCTTCTGACTCTTACCCACTGATTCGTTCCTTTGGTTTTTCTGTCAGTTCATTTCAGGTATGTTGTTTTCCATCCTTTCCTCGATGAGATCCTGGTCGGCAAGATCAAGTACTGCAGTCAGGAGGGAGTTCACGGTAATGTCTGCCTTTGTCATTTTCATTTCAATGTTTGATTAAATCTCTAGAAATGTATTTGCACATTCATTATCAATACCCTAAAAATAAAAATAAAACACATTTTCATAATCAATTATGCTGACAATATTCTCAAATAATCTACTAGTTGTTTGGTCTATTAAAGGACCAATGTGCAAGATTTAGTGGCATCTAGCTGTGAGGTTACAAATGAATACCCCTTTGCTCACCCTCCCCTTCCAAGTGTATAGGAGAACCTATGGTGGCCGTGAAACTTGCAAAAAAATGCAAAAGGCTCTCTCTAGAGCCAGTGTTTGGTTTGTCTGTTCTGGGCTACTGTAGAAACATGGCGGTGCAACATGGCGGGCTCTGTGGAAGAGGACCCGCTCCCTATGTAGATATAAAGGGCTCATTTTAAGGTACCAAAAACACAACGATTCTTATTTTCAGGTGATTATAAACTAATTAAAATATACTTATGAATATTATATTCCATGTCTGCCAAGTCTGTTCTGCTAGATGTCACTAAATTCTACACACCGGTCCTTTAAATGTCAGAAAATGGCCCATCTTATTTGCCAGCACTCCAAGTGACGTCTTCAGATGTCTTGTTTTGTCTGACTGACACAAGATATTTAATTTGCGATAATATAAAACAGTGAAAAGCAGGAAATCCTCACATGGGAGAGGCTTGAATCAGCCAATGATGACATTTCTGCTTGAAAAATTACTTAATGAATAATCGTTTATCAAAATAGTTCTGCATTCATTTTCCATGAATTGACTAATCAGTTAATTGACTAATATCTTCAGCTCTATAGGGAACAGATTAAAGGAAATTTGATAATTTGTTGTGACTTAACGTAATTGGATTATCTGATCTTGATCATTGTAATTAGTCGGCTGCAGCAGACAACATTGTTACTGTATTTGCCTTATTTATTTATTTTTGCTTTATTGTATTCATGCAGTAGTGCTGTCTGCCTAACCTTGACCTTAACCTTAACCTTTCCAGTTAAACGCATTAAATAAATAACCAAAGAAGAGTCCCATTAGGATCTGAGGTGTTTGCAGTTATTTGATACATAAGCACTAAGATGTCGTCTTTTCATGTTACACACTGTGTCTGTAGCAGAGAGGTCACATCGACAATATGAAAGTCTCATGTAACTGTCCTCCACTTCCCGTTCATTACTGGTTACATTTACTGTGGACTCCAAGCAGCAAACCCAGGAGCTCTAGTATTAGCTGAGTCACACTTGGTTCATCATGGAGGAAAATATTCCCTTGCAGCAGAGAAAATGTAATCAATTACTCTGAGGAAAAACAGAAAAATCAGAAATATTTGGTGCATGCAGTATTTGCAGATATGTTAGTTTCTCCTATTGTGTGTTCATATTTTTCCTCAGTTTTTTTAAGCACACATGTGACTTTTTGCTGAAAAGGTCTGGCTCCGTATCTTAAATGTTTTTAAATATAATGTAACGTTGAATGTTTGATTGATAAAGAGAGCTGGTGTATGTAAAAAACAAACAAACAACAAGTTGAACTCCATCACAAAGTTTGAATTGTGCTCAAAATTATTAACCAACCTGCAGCCGGCCTAAAGGCTCACATGTCGTCCCTGCTTTCACCCGCAATATACGACATAGAGGCTCTGTGGTGAACACTGACTGCACTCTGTAACCGTTTGACCGTTTCTGTCTCACAGTGACGATGGGCTTCTTTGATGACATTCTCATTCCACCAGAGTCACTTCAACAACCCGCAAAATTGTATCCTCACCTCAAATATTCCTGCAGAGGAAGTGAAGTGATGTGATTTCATTTCAAAAACAGTTTTTCCACATATTTGTGCATTACACATTATTTGAATTGTACTGATCTAGAATTGATTGTGACCGTAGTTTAAGTATCTGCAGCTCCTGAGCTGTTGAGTTGTCCTTAGCTGCAGCCTCAGTGATGAAGCAGAGCAAGTTTGGCTTTGGGAGTACGAGACGGACGAGGGGGCTCATGACCTCTACATGGACCAAGGAGAGGAGATCCGTTTTCGGGTGACAGATGAAGTCTTTGTGGATACGTCACCGACCGGCCCTGCCGCTGCAGCACCAAGCACACCAGCACAACCGGGACAGTCGACAGCGCCGCCAGCAGAGGTCAGCGGCGAGAAGAAAGAAGCACCGTACACTCTGATCGTAAGAACACACTTCATGACTGATACACTTTTACATCACCAGGAGATCTGCTCAAATAAAAACTATTAAACTGTGTTAAACTGCTAAAACAAAAGTAGCTCCACAACCATCTGACCCCTTGTGTTATTGTTTCAGGGGACCATCTGTGACCCGGGGCTGGGGCTGCTGTCATGGTGGAACAGTTAGCACTGCAGAGGAAGAAGATGATATTTGGTTATTTTACGAACACATTGACTCTGATCTGATCATGACTGATCAGAAATGAAGGATGGTCAGCTGGAGACGCTGAGCCCTGTTGTTTCAGTACAAGACAGTCAAGAGACAAAGTCAAGCCGCTGTCTGAAGATCATGTTGGTGTCGAAGTGACTGATTTCACCTCTGTCACACTGAGACGGACTTTATTGTAAATACTGACCTTAACATACCAGCTTCATGTTTACATGGAAAATTTACCATTGATTGATGAACATTAATGTTCAGTTGGTACATTTAATGAGAATTTGACCCTGAAATAAAAAGAAAACAAGAATAAATTAAGTCATTAATCATTTGAGTCATATAATCTGTTGAATCATAATAGCGTCACTACTTTAGCACACACAGGTCATAAAACCGTGATAGTTCAACAAAGTAGGTTCTGTTTAAAACTGGGTTGAAAACAGCATCATTTGTCAGGGACAGACGGTGGTTTGTGGTGCTTAATGATGTAAAAACTTATTTGGACATTCTGAGTTTTAGTGGGTTAGAAAAGAGGCTGAGTGACATTTTTGTTGATATAAATTGATGTGTGGGTCTGATGCATTTGTGTCAACAAGATCCAAACAAACAAAAAAAAACATTTTGGGAATCATATTTGAAAGATTGACTTTTTATTTTTAGTAATGTGTCAACGCCACACATCTTCAGTTTATTTAACAGCTTTTTGTATTTGTTTTGTCTCAGTAAAAGGGCGTATCATCAGCGTGAGTGTTGTGATTTGTGAATTTGTCATTTTGTGTGATTATAGGAAATATATCAAAAGGGATTAGTGCCAAGCCTTTAAATCCTACAGTTTGAAGGGCAGTGAAGGGCAGAGTCCTGCTTGTTTATAACAGATCTGCACTCTTAATGATGGTCAGTATTAGTTTACAACTCTCTCTCTCTCTCTCTTTTTCTTTCTCTCTCTCTCTCTCACACACGTGCTTGTTGTGCAATCAGAAATGCAATGAGCTGTGTTTCATGTGACAACCGCATCAGTTGTTATGCTCGTCTCAATTGTCTGTGGTGAAACGAAGTTAGACTGTATGGATCAACATAAATAGATGGGTTGCATGTGACCCCCCCCCCTCTCCCCCCTTCCCGCAGAAATACAGCCTACAGGAAGTATAGCTTAATTTACCATGTAAATAACTATTTATACTGCAGACTGTGTGGAACCATGTTATATACAGTACACACCTCAGGCATCTTAACTGTTTTTGGTGATTTTCATTAACTGAGTATTGTATGAGAATATACATTTGGGCAAATGCAAAATTCATTGCATTACTGGAGTAAAGTGTACCAAATTTGTAACAGAACAGCACAAAAACAGCTGCACAGGAAGTGCAATATGAACATCATAAAATCACTGCAGAGACAGAAAGAAATAACACAAGTGTCCACTACACTGAGCACACAGCTCCTCCAACAGATTACATGCATGACAAGGAATGAGGAAAGTCATTGTCTGCACACACACACACACACACACACACATACAGACACACACAGAGTCGCATCACGCCATCGGAATCTCCGCCAGCTGCGCAGACTCAGCAGCCCTCACACCGTCACATCAGGGTTCTCCGTCGCTCTGCGCGGATTTGGTCGACTTATTTATTTAATTACTCGTTATATAATCCACACCGACTTTGAACACACACATCCTCACACACTGATCGACCTCAACCTACCTGCAGTAAGTAACATTTCTGTGAATATGTGCATGTGGATATGGCTGCAGAGAGGGGGGAGAGTGTGTCAGTGTGGCTTTGTTTTTGGACCGGGACAATTATTCCCTGCATGCCTGTAAGAGAAGAGCAGCTGAATGAAAGAGAGCGATTTTTAAAAGATAAATCTGATTGTATGGAGGACCGATCGCTGTCAACATTGCGACCATTATTTGCTGGTCTTTGCTCGCTTGTATGAACGGACATTTCACCCTGTTGTTGTCTTAAGTTATTGTCCAGCAGCATTGATTGTTTTTACGGTTTCCACACAATATTGTCAGTAACTGCAGAGACTGAAACTGTGAAACAGGGTTTTATTTCTTTACGCTATTGGCTGTAACGGTGGGGATGCAACAGAGGGATGCAAAGAGATAAAATATGAGATTTTATGGTTAGGTTTTTTTTTTAATGAAAATCAGCTGTCGGAACAAACTCCACACACACACACACAAACACACACATTTCATAGACACATGGGTCGTGTCTTTTCATAGACACTGGGAAGAGATGTGTTCCCGACCTGGACCAGAGGAGCCACGACCCGCTTAATTTTGTCGCCTCATTTCTGCACATCCAGATGTTCTCTTGCAGCTGCCTGTACATTAGTGTAAACTCTGTGTCTCTCTAAATGTTTTGGTCCACTCACAGTAGTTCCTCATTATGATAAACGTCTGTCTTTATGGAATAATTATGTTGAGATTCATAGTTTGAACGTACGAGCCACTGTGTATTTTATTGTAAACGTGTCCTGATGTAACGCTACATTATTATTTCTCTAGTACTACTGTGAGATATGTAAGTGTTCATTTGGGAACGGGGCACTGACGTCACGAACGCACCACTTGAGGCGGTGGCGTTCTGCAGCTGTTCTGACGTCACGCGCGTCTGCCTGCATCACCACAAGCAGAGGAGGAGTGGGCGTTAAAAAAAAAAACGTAACACACATACACACACACAAACACAAACAAACACAAACACACAAACATATAATTATTGCCCAGGCTGTGTTAATTGTGTTTCTAGGATGAATTCACCCTTGAGTACTGACAGGTAAATATATATATATATAGATATATAGATAGATAGATAGATAGATAGATAGATAGATAGATAATTTAATAAATCACAATTGGTAATTGCAGCATTACAGCAGCCAAGTTATGTAAATCATAAAAAATGAGGTAGTTCAGGAAAGAAATACAATAACAATCCATTAATAATTAAGTAACTATGAATACGACTAATTCTAAACTAATTCTAAAAGTAGGAACATACTGTGTGACTCTTGATATGTATTGAATATACACTGTTAAGGTAGTGCCCTGTAATCCATAGTGCAGTAATGCAAGGCAAGTAGATATGAAAATTTAATCTCTGCACTTATTAATACTATGCGTATAGCTTAAGAGATAAACCATGCGGTATAATCATGTGAGATTGCAGTGGAATGCAGCAGCTGAGCCAAAGGGAAACTTCCGAAGGCTCCAGGTGGAAATAATAGGGATGTAAAAGGTTATTCCACCAGTTTTACATCTCAAGTTTAGTCATGATGAGTACTAATGTTGTATTATATCTCCTGTGGCTCTGGAGGGGGCTTTGTCATGTCTCAGAAAATAACCCTGATGACATCTGGAATCAACAAACGTTTAACAGACAGCCTGTGCTACAAACTGGAGGTGTAGATTTCGAAAAATGTGGGTGTTTACTGGTTTCCTGTCTGTCAAAGAATTGATTTCAAAATACTGCTGTTGCTTTATAAAGCACTAAATAGTTTAGGGCCGAAATTTCTAATCTGCAACTATATTACAAACCATCCAGACCTCTCAGGTGGTCTTGGACAGGTCTGATTTCTGTCCCCAGAGTCAAAGCTAAACCTGGAGAAGCAGCATTCAGTTTTTATGCTCCACATATCTGGAATAAACTCCCAGAAAACTGCAGGTCTGCTGCAACTCTCAGTTCTTTTAAATCACAGCTGAAGACTTTTCTGTTTGACGCCGCTTTTAATTAAACCAAATTAGAGGGTTAATATTTTACACTGCACTGTAACTTCTATTCTCCTGTTTTATCTCTTCTTCTACTTTGTTTTTTTTTAATTTCCAAATTTAACACTTTTTAATTGCATTTAAATGTCTCTTTGCATTGCTTTGTGTTGCTTTTCTATTCTGTCTTGATGCCTTTTATGTTCTATGTAAAGCACTTTGAATTGCTTTGTTGTTGAAATGTGCTATACAGATAAACTTGCCTTGCCTTTACCAGGCATCAACAGTCTGGTGGTCTAATGAAAACATGCTTTTGAGTTGGACAATGCGAAATGTTGGATCCATAGTATGGATTAAAAATCAGAATATCTTGGCCCCTGCTTGATCATCAAGTCTGTCTCTAGCAAGTCCCCCAACTTTATGGACACGCAATAGGCCACTAACTCACTGGAGTACCCCTTTAATGTTAGAGGGGACTTGATTTAAAGGACTTAAAGGAGAGTGTCACCTCATTTACGATCCTATTGGATGAAATGCTAATCCGATAACATAAATTTGAGATAAAATTATAGAACAATATATTTCTAGACACCAGGTAAGAACACCTAAAAGGGATTTTCCCTTGATCCCTTAAATTGTTCCTGACTTGAAAAGGTTTTTTGTTGGTTGGTCCTCCTCCCATCAAGTCTAAAGACATATGACAACTCTTTCATCTCCCTGTCGTCTCTCTCCTCACAGCCAGTCCTCCTGACAGACTTGAATTGACAGCGCTGACCTGGATAACTGCTGAGACTGTGTCCCACACCGAGGCCTCTCCAAGCAGAGGGACTAACAGATACACCAGCGGACAGCCAGCGGTGCCAGCAGTTCATCAGCAGCCTGCAGCTCCAGCAGCAGCGGCAGCAGCAGCAGCATCCGTTTGAGAGGAAGCGTTCACACCATCCTCCCCCATCCTCATCCTCCTCTTGTCACATCTGACATGGCAGACCCCAGCCTCACGTCGCCCTCTGAAACCCCACTGCGCTCCCCCAACGCTCAGCTCACCCTCTCCTTCCCCTTCCTGAGGGAGGGGAGCCGGGTATGGGAGGAGAGGGCGGAGCAGGGGCTGCCTCGGGATCTGCCCAGCCCGCTGCCAACCAAACGCACTCGCACCTACTCAGCGTAAGTAGTAAGAGACCATCCTGTGCCAAAATGATTAGTTTATTAACCAATTAGTCAGTGGTGAAAAGTAGACATTTATTCAAAAATTTATTCTATTTCATGCTACTTTTATACTTAATTGCATTTCAGAGAAAAATGTTTACTACCATACTTTTGACTCCCTAAGTTCTAAGTAAAGCAGCCTGTATAAAGGGTGTAACTAATGGCTTTATTAATGGTTAATTAATGATTCACTTAAGTTTTATGGCTCAGTTTAAGCTAATAACACTAACAAATTGTAGGTTGCCAGGTTGAGGAAAAATCCCATTAGCTGGTAAACAAAAAACTTGGTCAGAGTTTTAACCATGTACCAAAGTACACTGTTCCTGAAACATTTTAAAGTAAGTTGTATGAAATGAAATTTTATGGTTAATGTGAGAATGTTATTGTTTTTCTCTCTTTGCCTGCAGTACGGTACGTGCTCACTCAGGTCCGGTGTTTAAGGGTGTGTGTAAGAACTTCTCCAGGTCACAGGGTCACGGCTTCATCCGACCCTCCCACGGCGGCGAAGACATCTTTGTTCACATCTCAGAGTGAGTGACAGCAACACTGAACACACTCTTAGAGGACAAAATCATACACATTTCTGAGTATAAGAGCACACATTAGCTGAATTTCAAGCAGACACATAAACCTGCTGCAGATCTGCAGTTAAGACTAACAGGACTATAAGAGCTCAGCGAACAACACTGTTTAAGTGTGTACTTTTTTTAAATGGAAAGCTATTTTTTCGAACTCTCCTGAGACATTGTGACAACTGCAAAAAGTGGACGTGGCACAGAGAGTACAGCAACTTCTCTGTGCTGGTTTTATTGTACTTTTTTATTCAGGACAAGCAGTACATCAAACTATAGCCTTAGCAAAAGCAAATCTACAAAATGCCTCCAAACAAATTATTCAGGATGATCCAGTTGTAGCCAAATATCTGCATCGTGGGTCTGAAATTCCAACTTTTATCTTGTCTTATTTTCCTCATTATCAGAGCTGTGGCAGATGTCTTTGATTGCTTCTATAATATACTGTATGCTTGTGTAACCAGACTCTGTGAAATAAGCTTAGTTGCTTTTTTGCATAGAGTGAGATGAGAGGATCAATACCACTCTGAAGTCTTTCTGTTAATTATGAAGCTGGCGCCATATGGCAATTGGCTTAGCTTAACTTAGCATAACACAAAGACTGGAAATAGGAAGAAACAGCTAGCCTGGCTCTCTCTAAAAATTCAAAAATATGCCTACCAGGACCTCTAAAGCCTAGCCTCTAAAGCAGAAGGAACAGGAAATTAATTATTTTGGGGATTTTCTTCTGTTGTTAAACTAGTTAGAAGTCAGCACCTGTGCATTAACACATTTTGCAGGACGAAAGTGAAAAGAAAACCCCTAAAAAACAGATGTACTGTTTGTGCCTGTTACGTAGGCTGTTTTCATTTGTGATTGCATTTTCTCAGTTCACTCACACTTCATCTGTAACCTTTTTAAACAACAATACATTATGAAGCAAAACTCACCATATTTCTTCTCCATTTCAGCATCGAGGGGGAGTATGTCCCAGTTGAGGGCGACGAGGTCACGTACAAAGTGTGCCGGGTCCCACCTAAAAACCTGAAGGTTCAGGCGGTGGAGGTGAAGATCATACATCTCAACCCAGGGACGAAACACGAGACCTGGTCCGGGCAGATCATCAGCTCGTAGGCCTGAGCTCCAGGCCTGGTGGGTGGTGCTGGGCAGGGCTGGGTGAGGGGTGGTGGAGGTGTTGTGGGACTGATAACTTACATTCTGTGCTCAAATTCTTTTTTATTTTTATTTTTTAAACATGTTTTACCTACACAGCAAAGTGTCCAGTGTTATTAAGTGTCAATAAATTCAGTTGTAGTAGGCGTTGACAGTTTTTACACTCTGTTGAAAACTGTCTGTCTACTGCTCTGATAGTTTTGCCATGTATTGTTAGGAAAAAGTCACATTTGTTTTATTTATTCAATTTTTTTTTGTTCAAAGTCAAATTTGAGATGGAATTATAAAGTCACCAGCGGGGATCCGACTTCTAAACCGAGAGGAGCTTGGGGGCCTGATTTTTCTTAGAGATCAGCTGTATGAAGTATTAAACATTGGGAAAACTGATAAACAACTGTGGTGCAGATCTGCAAACTGAGGCATGACCGCTGAGTGTACATGCAAGGAAGAGAGCAATGTACGAGAAAAGGCTAAATTCAGTTTTACTTCCCTTCTTTGCAGCTGTTATGCACTTGTTTACTTCACCAAAGTTTCCAGGATCACATGTTGGGTGCAGTAATTGGTCTGATGACTTATTATCTCAACCTACATACACTGTTTTACCATCAAGTGCAGACTTTGGGAAGATGAGTACAAACTTTGAATTCAACAAGAGGATGTAAAAGCAAGTAGTTTAGAGAAATGCGGCTGAAGAGATTTGTGTTGCTTAAGTGAAAGAAAGATAACACTCTTTTGGGTTTCAGGCCACCAGTTAAGAAACATGACCAAAGAGGCCAAAACAAGAGGAAGTTTTATTTTTAAACGGAGAGGGGAATGTTATGAAGGTCAGAGGGAGAGTAAGAGAAATTCAGAAGGAAATCTACAGTTTGTTTTTATCAAAAAAAGCAGGAAGGGAGACCAGGACTGAAGCAGAACCACCACATTAAAGGATGAGTTCTCAATTTTCAAGTCTGTCTTAAAACAACAGTCAGGAGCCCAAATGAACACTGAAACATGTTTTTCTTGCTGTAATCATTCCTCCTGTTCATATTGACCATTAGAAGATCCCTTCATAATGCACTTGCAATGTAAGTGACAGGGGACAAAATCCACAGTCCTCCTTCTGTGCAAAAATGTATTTAAAAGTTTATCTGAAGCTAAAATGAAGCTTCAGTCGTCCAAATGAATCATATCAAATAGATATCTTTCAACTGTTGTTTTAAGACAGTTGAAAAATTGTGAACCCGTCCTTTAAACCTAAACATTTCAAAAACATAAAAAAGTATATATACATATTTTACTGTGAATGGAAAAGTATTTTCCTGAAAAATGCATATCCTTGCTTGTATTGTCTCGTTTGTGGTTATTTATTTTCATAATTTATTTGATGATTTGTTCACATGTGTTGCAAGCTCTTTGTTTTGGGTAACACAGTCAAAAGTTGCACTTAAAAGAATTGAACTTCCACTATGAAAACTGCCACATTGCTAAAGGCATCAGGTTTTACTCAATTTGTCGTCCAGTTTGAAATTTCCTGTTTTGAATGCGTCTGAAGCCACGAATTAAAAAAAAACCTGTTTCTAAATCTCTTTTTCTATTATTAGAAAAACAGTGTATCTGTGTGTGATTCATTGAGAGTAGTCTGTGTGATGGTGAACTACATGACTTCATAGATGGTGCCAATAGAGATCATCATTACAGAAATGTTGTTTGTAGTTATTCAGGTTTTGCTCAGTTATATAATGTACTGTATGTAATTTTCTATAATATTTGTTCCACAGTCTCTATGCATCTCGTCTGTCTGTCAGTGTCACTGCCTAAATTTGTTTGTTTCTGTCACATCAAAGGACACTTTCTTTTGTGGACGAGCCACTGTGGTGGTGATCCCCACGATCACTTCTACTGAGCCTTGAAAGAACATTAAAGCATTTTATGATTCACAAGTCTGGTGGAAGCTGTTTCTTTAGCTGTTTGTGGACATTAAGTGTTCAGTGAGACTGAGTGAGGGAATGAGACTCAGACTGGGGGAGAATGGGGAAGAGTGGTGTGAGCTCTGGTCAGCAGATTTGATTTCGACAACAGCCACGTGTCCTGCCAAAGTGTAAGACCCTAGACAAGCATGTTAACTACTTCATGTATTTATTACTATTCCAAAGCATTAAAATTTACACCATTTTTTTAAACAAACAAATCATAGATGTGGCCACTGATACCAGGCTGACCCTGAACCTCCCATTTGCTAACTCACTGTGAGTCGGTCTGTACAAACATGTTAACTTCAGTTTTTATGCCTTTTTTTACGCCAGCGACATCCATGTCCGGAGGCATTATGTTTTCGGGTTGTCTGTCCCGTTCTCGTGAACACGATATCTCAGGAATGCCGGAGGGAATTTCATCAAATTTAGCACAAATGTCCACTTGGACTCAAGGATGAACTGATTAGAATTTGGTGGTCAAAGGTCAAAGGTCAAAGGTCAAGGTTATTCTGAGTTTACAAAACACGTTTTTGGCCATAACTCAAGAATTGTGACAAAGTTTTACACAAATGTGTGATAGGATAAAATGATGAAGTGATGACATTTTATATCCAAAAGGTCAAAGGTCAACTTCACTGTGACATAATGTTCTGCAATGTTGGACATTATTCAACGCCATAACTCAGGAGCAGAAGAGGAGATTGTGACCATATTTCACATTTTGTCGGATACTTGGTGACATTAATCTTGGGTGCCCACCTTGAAACTGTGATTGTTTAGATCTTCTGTGCTGCCAGTTTGAAGATGTGTGTGAAGCATCCATGTTTTAGGATTTGTAGCTTCTTTGCAGCAACATCCATATCTGAAGCTTTGTCCACTGTCATGGCTACAACATTGTGTTCTATCAGAATCAGTTTTATTGGCCAAACATGAAGACATACAAGGAAACTACACTAAATACCTTTTATTACATTCCTTCAAAGTCAAATATTATATGAGTCTGGACAGACACTACAACTGCAAGGTAGTATTTCTAGTTTGTTGGTGAACCTCAGGGCTGGATTTCTAGGGGAGCACTAAGTAAAAAGAAGCTGTTCCTGGGGCCCAGGGGCTTTGCCCAGTTGGTAATACAGACTGTAGCAGCAAATTTGCGACTTCTTAAAGTATACTTTAAAATTGTGACTTCAATTGATGAAAAATATCGCACCTATCTTTACTTAATAAACAATAAATAAAGGAAAAGCCCAAAGGAAACAAGATCACACAGTGTAAATTGAGTGTTTACATGCACATTTCTGCCTTATGCTGATTTTGATCATATTCTGGGTATCACATTTACATGGAACATGAGAAATCTGGTTATTCATGTCCCTGTTTACATGATCATAAGAGTAGCCTGTACAGGTCTCTGATTGTAATCATGCCATGTATTTATTTCCGTGCTGACTGAGTAACCTCAACAATTGTGAATGAACACAGTTTGGCCTCTGGCTGCATCTATTATTCTGCTGGATTTAGCTTCTCTGTCTGATCACTGATAATGGAAAACAATAGTGACAACTGACTTCACCTTTCAGCATGTTGCTCGTCATTATTGAAGATCATTTACTATCATATTTTTTATATTATTGACTACCTACTATACTATTTAACTTGAGTTGATGTCACACCTGCAAACACCGGGAACTGGGGAAAGAGCTTATCCAGGTTTCTGAAACCAGGATATGGCTTTTACAAGTGCAACACATAACTTGGAATTCTGATTATAACCAGGATACTGGTGCTCATGTAAACACACTCACTGATATGAGCACCTGAAACCAGGTTCAGCCAATATCATCCTGTTGCAAAACACTAGCTTCAATCCAACCTGTGCCACCAATGCTATTATCACACAAGTGTCTCAACACACGTTACAAAAAAACCCAATGAAAACAACAGCAGAACTAACAAACAGTGCAATTGATTTATTATTAAGAAGCACAAATGAACACAGGTAAAGATAAAACATTGAGAACAATGAAAAGCAAGAGAAGCAGTTTAAATAACAGACTGGTTTCAAGCTGATGACTGCAAACATGTAGACGTGCCTCATCTATAGGCCAGTAAAGTACCGGTGACACGTTTTACAATTGAACTATTGCGCCATCTGCAAGCAATGAGTGTTACTACAGTAGGTTTAAACATTTCATGCAGCTGCTGTTTGTGTCTGCTTTTAATGTTTTATGTTTGTAACCAGATTTTGGTTGCTCAAATAAAAAACTAACAGGCTGCAGAGACCAAGAAAAGTAGTATTTAACAGCCAATAACCAGTTTAATTGTGTTTAATTTGTGAAGCACCTGTGTAGGTAGGATTAGAAATTTCTGGTGACTCCGAGTGGTAGTATTAAAAAAGACACATTGTGTGATCTGCAGACTGCTACATGTTGAGTTTGTGAGTGAGTTACAGCACGAACCAGCTGCATGAGGTGCTTCACATCTAAATAAACATTTCTTGGACAAAAGCCTAGTTTGGTCAAACAAGGTAAAGAAAGACACCTGGCAGCTGAGATCAGTGAAACAATATCAAAAAAGATTTATTACAATGAATTGACACAAAATTACATTTTTATCCATACAAGACTGAAAAACAACTGGACCAATCATACAGTTAGCATCGGGGACACATTGTACTATACAGGCTAACTTTCTGTGCATCTACGTCTTATCAACATTATCCTTTTTAGCCTTTGAGGTTGAGTGTTTACAGTTTGTTTACAGATGTTTCTGACTTATCAAAAGCCTCATTTTTACAATGACGATCTCTCAAGGAGTCATTATTTTTCTGAATCATGACAATAGGATAAGACATAAACTTGTTTTGGGAAAATCAAAAGTGGCGGTTTTAGCATATGTTGTTAAAAAAAACCCCTTTAAACAGCTTTGAAAACAGCATGAATGAGCAAAAAGGAATGAAGCGATAAGCATCAATACATATGGTCACCCAGTATTCAGCATGCAGGGAATAAAACAGCTTGTAAAAATATTTTACATAAAAAGTTGTCATATCAACTGGTAAAAGTTTGTAGAGTGACTTGGTCACAGTAGCTTAATTCACTGGTTAAGATGAATTAATTGAGTCAGTAATGTTCTGTTTTAAATATAAATTGGGTAAATCCTCACCTCAGCACATTATTCATGTTCTTGTTTATTTCAGGGCTGTAAAACAAGTAAAACCAGCAAGATTCTACTTTCACTTCCAGCAGCTTTGTGAGTTTAAAACAGACATTTGACATTCAGGAGATCCCACAGTAAACCATCAATAAATCACATCCAGTTCAGAGCGCTGTAGAGACATTAAAATACCTGGAATGATTCATATGTCCTGGAGGAGGAAAGACACAGTTTCTCTCACATTTTCTTTAATGCTTCAAATCTCATTTTCATAAATCTCACAAAACAATAAGCAAAAACTTCTTCACCTGTTCCAATATCACTCTCATCACATCTTTCATAGTGTTCAACAAAACGATACCAAGTATCGGTATAAAATTATACTGACATTAGTGCAAAACAGAAGCAGGTACATCATTCTATACATTATCTGGAGTATTAAACACTGCAGAATGTTTTATAGTCTCGCTAAGCGTTTTGGTTAATTTCATGTTACATGCTACACATTGCAGTGGTGTAACACTGCAGTCAAACACATCCTCTGGTACAGTACTGGAATCTCAGCTGTAGGCAAACACTTGAACATATATCAACATGTAACACTTCCTCAGTTACTGTCCCTTTTTTTTTTAATAAAAGCCGAGGGATTTATTGTAAATATTTAATCAAAGAACCCTGTTTCTGTCAGTTCTTTATCATATTAATAACATGAAAAAAATCAGTAGTGGTACCTTTCAGCAGTTCATAAACAGCCTGGGCTTGAGGTGCTGGTTATCTTTTCCAGCAGGGACACATAGGCTTGAGTTCAGAGGGTTTTGTGGGTAAAAAAGGGATTGGGGGTAGTGGTGCGGGCAGTCTAGGACATCAGGACTCGTGTGGTGGAGCGTCAAAGAAAAGCTCCCGACAGAGCCTGGCCGTGTCCTCTGGAGAGTAGACCGTGAAGCCGATTGTCCGTGGGTCGTTGAAAATTTCATAGTCGTTTCCTCCCTACAAAGAGAATCATGGAAATGATAAACCAATACACATGGCAGATTACTGCATCCTGCTTCAGTTCGTTTTCACATTGATCAACATTCTTTCAGCCGAGGCTCTCCTTGTTGTACAAACATGAACTTTGAACTTTAACCCCTAAACCTGGACAAACAGTCGATGGCCTCTGTTTTTATCTGACTCAGCACTGAAGGCATGGCTTCATAGGAGTCTGTCCGCTGTAGTCATGTTTACAGCAACACATTACAGCTGTTTCTGTCCACATCTGTATCATCTGTGATGCTCACAGGGAAAACTCTGTGGTGAAGTCATTTAGCTATATGGCAACAGAAGTATGACTGTTTTTCTGTTCAGATTTTTTTGAAAATTTGAATGAGAAAATTTGTTGAATTCCATAAGATGGCCTTTTAAAAAATTACCATGCTTCTAAAAGTATGTGGACAAACATTGCAGTAGCATGGGTTGTACTGAAAAGTTCAGTGACTTCCAGCGTGGCACTGAATGCCATCTGTCCAAAAATAGTGAAGTTGAAACTGCAAGACCCTTCAGCTTCAATTAAGGGAGATTTTAATGCTGCAGTTGCTTGTAGCCTACTTCCAACTTTGTGGCTACCAGGAAACCATATAAAGAAGTGCTTTTCTGAGTTTGGAATGAAAGAGTTTGACTGGCTGGACTTTAACTCCATCTAATTCCTTAACGATGACTGTGAGCCAGACCTTATCACCCAGCATAATTACCCAACCCCACTTATGCTCTGTGTGGCTGAATGGCAGCGAATTCCTGCTGTCAGGTTCCAAAAACCTGGTGGAAAACCTGCCCAGAGTATTGAAGGCTTGTATAGCAGCAGATTAATGCCTGTGGTTTTTAATGGGATATTCAATAATCACATATGAGTGAAATGTCTGGGTGTCCACATACTGCCATCCATGTAATAGATAAACAGTGTCAGTATCTGTATCCACTTTAATGGATCTATATACAGCACATATCAAAGTTTCTATCATAGCACTGCATCCAGATTTCCCAAAACATTACAACTTGCAGCTGAACTTACATCTGAGGTCTCGTTGCCAAAGAAGTAAATGGCGTCCAGGCCTTCACTCTCCAGCAGCTCTAGACACAGTCTCTTGTCCCAGCCCTCTGGGAAAATGTCGAAGCTGATGAGACCACCTAAAAAAAGATGATGATGATTAACAGTTATCAACATCGTCATCTTGGAGCTGCTCTTATCGATATTTTTATGTTAATAATCAACTAAATTAGTACGCATAAAGCGAAAGGTGACGCATGTGGTGACAAACCCACAGAGAATTATCACCTGACTCTGCAGTTCTTTTCAGCTATACAGAGCATTTTATTGTCTTTCAGGTCATTGTTTTAGTGCACATTTACTGTATGGTTCAGTCTCACTGCTTTCATAATCCAGCAGCAGCTGCTCTCAACAAAGAAGCTAAACTGATGGTCGGGTGGTCAGAAACACAACTCCAATTAAATACTAATGTTTTTCCATCTCTGCTCGATGTGTAAACAGGGTACCTCAGGGTATCTTAAAGGTACCCTGAGGAGTTTTCTTGTAAACAAACATGTTTACATTGGGTGTTACCCACACACATACACATGTATCATTGTATGTGTGCACAAGACAAACAGGGACCCACTCATAAGAGGGATAATATGTCAGTGATGTATTTATAGCTTGTTGTGCTGTCCTCAAGAAGACAAAAACTAAATTAACAGTGCTTTAAGCATATACACTCATGCAATGTGTATTTCATGGACAGATTATTTTAAAGAGGACAATGAAATGTTCTGATATCATCCACATATTTGCTAAATTTTTCATGTTCATGACAAAAGAGTTCATGCTGCGTTTACAGTACAATACTTATTAACCAGTACATTCAATATGCTGCTCAGTACTTTCCCTTTTGCACTCTTCCACCTGTATTTACATTCAACACCTCACATAGCTGCGCTCAGCTCTGCAGAACAAATATTATTTACACTCTGTGACTGATGGAGGCCTTTAGCTTTTTATCTATGCAGGGACAGACCTGTTTTGTTCCGACAGTTGAGAGAACGTGTTTACAGAGAAACACATTTAGAGATAGGTATCACCTAACCCCGTGTGTTGTTTTGCATTTTCTATATTGAGGAGTCTAAAGATAAATGTAATTAGTGTGGTTATGGGTGCAACTCTGGTCGGTGATTATTGCAATGTGTGTTTTGCAAAATCTTGCATTTACAAAACCCAGATGGTTTTCATTACAGCTTATATTTTTTTTTTTACTACAAACTGTTTTTTCACTTTAAAAGTCAAAGAAAAAACACTGTTGTTGCTCAGCTGCTAGTCTAAATGACCGCAGTGACCTTTGAATGGTGAAATGTGGCTGCCAAGTTCTCTGCAGCAATTTCTTTTCAATTCATTCTTGCCCTTCCCCCACTTTCCACCTTAAATGTCTTGTCTCTCAGCTGGAGGATTTAAAGAGCCAGTAACAAAGGCACCAGCTGAGCAGCATCCAGCCAATCAGCAGGCTGTTTCACTCACACACCCTCCACACGCCTCCTTACCAAACACCTTCAACCTCAGACCATAAACATCTCAGTGGCTCAACCACATCTATTATCTGCCCATCTCACAGCCTGCATTTTTTATTCCCGAGCAAAAACAAAGTAGACGTGCTGGGCAGATGACAACACATAGATGTACGCAATACAAAAGGGTGCAATAATACAAATGTTTCAGAGAAATAGAGAAAATACTGATGACAAATCTGATGAAACATGATAGTCACCATGGAAAAATGTGTGGGAAATGAAAATTCTCCTGATACAGATATAAGACAGGATATGTATGCATGCAAACACGCACAACGTGTCTCAAATGGTTTGCTTCTTTGTATCCACATCAACTCCCCTGTGTGATCTTTATCATGTAATAAGGAAAAAATCATTACAGCGAATAGCTTTTACCTCAGATCATCATGTCATGAAAAATGAGTGTCCTTTAAGTTCTGTACATACTGTGCAGATTAGATAGAAGAAGAGTGTCGGGTTTATACCCTGCCACCTATGCAGAGATCAGCAGTGTCAGCTAACAAGGGCAGCCATGCTGAAACAGATACACACTGAGGAGGGTACACAAATAAATCTCAAACTCCGTACATCCTCTGGACCTATCAGCCCATTTCCTCGGTGCCAGAGTAAACAGAGTAAACTGTAAAATCTCTGCACTGAGCACTGGTGTCGCAAAAAACACACAACTGCTCTCCACCTTGGCAACCTGAGTATGTGTAAAGAATATCCATCATCTGGAAAAAAAAATCACACCTGCTGTAAGGAAACGATCATGAGCAGAAAATGATGAATTATTCATTGAGAACAGTAGAGCTGGCAGAAAAATTTAACAGGGTGAGTCATGAAGAAAATCAAGCTTGTCTGCTTTGTTTGTTTGTCTGAACTGTGATTGCTTCACGCATCATCAGCAGAGGCCAACACCTTGCCAAGCACGTAAGCAAACATAAAGCACTGATTTTCCTTATTGCTGCCGTGCTGCAGGAGGGAGAGAGGGAATAGTGTATGTGTAATAGATAACTGAAGGCTCCAATGTCCAGCACAAGGTCCTCAACACATCAGAGGTGTGAGGGTAGGGGGTCTTTTATCAAACAGAGATAAGAAACAGCAGACAGATATGCTGTGAGACTGGTTTGTCATTGAGCTACACTGCTGTAAACAGAGCAGTTTTTCTTCCTGAATCAACAAGCTCCGAGAATAAAACCAAAGATGCTGTTTCTTAGTGTGACTGCTATTATTCAGCACGGTGTTAAAACTATACTTTCTATAATGAAATGTCCAAACACAACTGACAAATGCACACAGGCTCTTTTTTCTTCTTTTCTTACATTTAATGCAGCTGGTTCTGCTTCCTGCAGATTAGGAGTTGATTCATTTGCTACTTTGTAGAAAATTACAGGATGCAGTGTTTTTTGTGAGTACAAAAATCATGAATGTTTTGGTTCAAAAGTGATTTCTCTCCCTCACGCAACACATAAATCAAGCTCATTTTGGTACCTGGTTCATACTAAAGAGAAGCTAAAATGTTATTTGGATTTTTTTTACCTTGTGGTCACTTAAAAACAACAGCAGTTTTTAAGACACAGATAAATACTGCTGAGAAGTTTTAGGCCAAAGTGAAATGATCATCACTCAGTGGAGCTTGACAAAGGCTCTGCCAAACGTGAAGTTTGTCTCAAAAGCTTTGGACTCTCTCACCTCTAGTGAACCGTAGTCCTTTCCCAGCAAACTCCTCTTTCAGGGCAGCAACAAATTTCTCCCTGATCTTCTCTCTCTGTGGGGAAAGTGACAACACAGTCAGACTCAGCTTGCCAACATTGTTGCTGAGCAAACAAGACTCATTTAGCGCTCTGGCTGTGACTACCCTTGATTATGACTAGCATCTGCCCTGTTTCCATGTCATGTTCATATCACATTTCAGTGTGAACATAGCTGAGGATTCAGCTGTATAAATGTTAGCATGTAGCTGAAGGGTTAAACCTCTCCTCCTCTGTAGCTGTCTGTTTCCTTCATGTTGCCCGGCTCTGTGAACCATCAATGGAGAGCCTGTTTAACTGCCCTGAAAGCTCAACATTGTTTGACGTCTCTCTGCTTCATTGAGCTCATTTCATGAAACAGACAGACACAGAAACGGGGAGGCGGTCCACCAGGACTCTCAGTGCCTGATGTGTAAAAACATACAGTTTGTTAAGCTGCTGAATTTGGATGCTGTGCATTTTAATAAGGTTCTAGTGGGGTTACATTTCATTGCAATGGAGGCAAAATGGCAGATCCTCTCATACAGAAAGTCCTGATCTACTGATACAGATTGCATCATTATCTAACCACCTAGTCACAGGGTTGAATGTTTGCACGTAAGTAGGTCACCTCTTCATTGAACACTGCAGATGTTTTGTTGAATTCGGATGAAAATTCCCATTTACACCACGCATGCCAATTGGTTACTAATAATGCACTAATGATGAAAAACTTTACCTTGTCAATTTCTGAGAATTCGATTCGCTCCTCCAGTGTGCAGCTCCGGCCAATGGGGGAAATGTTGAGCATCCCGTTCCTGAACTCGATGAACGTTCCCCTGCAGGCAAGGAGGGATGTATGGTTAAAGGACATGTTACCTATTAAAAAGACTTAACAGAGACAGAAACCTGCATTTGGTTTGACATTAATTTAGAGCCTTGCCCCACATATGGAGAAGACATTGTGTTGTAGTTTTTTTCACACACAGAGGTCACAAATCCTGTGTTTTGTCCTGCTTTAAAATGTCGGTGCTGATAAATAAAGAGATGTGGCATTCCTGCATACCAGGAATGCAGGTCAAAGGTGTGTCCGTGTGTCTGCCTGAGTGTTTAAGTAACTGTTGGTGTAACTTTCCTGTGATTTTGGTCGGTGTCTCACCTTTTCTTTGGCAGCTTGATGAGTCCCATGTAGCTGAGGCAGAAGTTGATCAGGTCCTGCAGCAGCTCCTCCCCAATCTGGTTTTGAATGGCCTGCCAGGATGAAAATGCAATAATACCGATATGTTCTTAATGATCTCAGTTGTCTTGTTTCTTTGCTGGCAAACATACTCTTCATCACATACTGTATAACATGAACTATGTATCTTACAACATGAAGCACTTACTGGACTGTATAGTGATTTCAAACATGTGCTGCTCTATAATTTTATCAGATTATCACCTCTATAGGGGGACCATGTTAAGCGTATATGTAGTATCATGCAGTCCCACGTATTGTTTCTGAGACAGATAACATCCTGGATACCATGACAGAGCATGATGATGTGTGCGTTCACTTACATGTTTTGAGAGTAGTTTCCCATCTTTGTACTGCACAGTCCCGTTCTCAGCAAACACATAGTCAAACTTGTGTATCACTGCAAGACAAAAGACAGGTGAAATGTGGCTAAAAGTGCTCATCTGGTTCTCTCAAATCTACACACTCAGCTAAATGAACAGTGATTGTTCCTCCAATTATGGAAGAGGAGATCAGCCTGCTATATTTACCTGGTTACAGATCACTGTGTACGTAACACTGCCTGGAAAAGTTTAATCTGTCTGACCTTCCCACTCACTTTGGCTGTTGTGTCCTCTGTCAACAACACTCGACAGTCAAACTGTAGCGCTGCTTTGATCGCTTCAATAACACAGAAGTCACCTGGGAAATAGTGCAATCCTGCAAGTTTAAGGCTTGAATAAACTGCTAGATTGTGTGAGAACTTCATGATTTATGATAACTGGGTTCAAAATGTAACTAAACCTGTTTTTGGAATAAACTGTTAAGTGATTAGTTCATAAAGGGTTTAACACATTTAACTGATGATATCATAAAACTGACTCTTCACTTTTTTCATCATCAGTAAAAAAATATTGTAAAAATATGATGTTATAACAACATGAGCAGCTTTTCATTACATTTTCAACCCATGTAAAGTATCATTTTAGAAGGTTTTTTGACAGGCCAACATCAGCTGTGATTGTGTGCATCGTGAAGTACGGAAAGATTCACCTTTAGCACACTTGGGCTGGTTATGAAACCGCACGGCTCCCTCTTGGCACAATATGTCTGTGTTCCATTTGTCGCCAAATATTTACTGATAAACAGCTTTCCTTCATGCAGTCATGTGTCAACTCAGCTGGGAGGCTGTTGGAGCTGCAGTATGAGGGTCAGTGTGTTTTAGCGGCAGGTTTGAGAGCCATCGGTTAATAAAGTACACAAAACTGAACCACTGGAGTTGTCACGTGAGCTCAGACATAAGCAAGAGCGCAGGTGACTAAGTTCAGTGTGTTCACTTTGTGAACTGTGTCTCCCACAACGGCACTCCCTGTACTGTCGTGAAATCATTTAAAGAAATGATGAGTTAAAATGCAACAGTTGGTCATCATGAGGCAATTATAAACCCAGCTTTTTTAATTGCTGCAGAAGACAATCAAGATCAAGCTGAACTAACCTCTAGTCTTGTGTTATCTTTTCTTTAGCTGCACAACTGATAATCATGACACTAAATTTGAGGCTGTCTCATGGCCTATAATCCTAAATTATTCCCAAGGCCCATCCTCTCCGCTCAACTCTCTGTGGGCTGCCCAATTAAGCAGAAGTTCAAGTAAAAAAGTATCAGGTCATGTGGTGTGATGTACAGTATTTAAGCTGTCTGTGACTCACCATCATCCCCCTCCCCGAGCTGCTCTGCTATTTTGGAGTAGTCCGACCCTCCCACGATGCCGATCTTCACTTTCCTCCGCAGAGTCTGGAAGAACTCATCCAGCTGTGGGTCAATTTTCTGCAGATTACAGAAAAAATGCAAGGCACGTCGTCACTTTGTGTAAACTGGAAGAGCTTTCTCTCTCGCACAGACACACAGACCTTAACATACACACACATGCACCATCATTTGGAAGACAAATCTGTGTGTTACATTGTGTTGTTATCTAATCATTACACAGAAATAACAGAGAACAATGGACATGGCTGCAGAAAGTGCCTTTGTGGTATCCAATTTTGGAACTGTTCTCCAGTTTTGTAACATATGTATGGAAGAAAAACGCCTGAGTTGCACGCAAGGGAGACTGTATTATGCAATATCTGGACGCAGACGCGCACATACACACACACACACACACACACACACATACACATAAATCATTTACCCAAGATGAACTCAAGATAAACCCAATGACAAAACAACAATGAAGAAACAGAAATTATTGGCTTGGATTGTAAAAAAGTTGATATCAAATCTAAAAAAATTAAAACACGATATGAGGGATCATGTGAGGTCTAGAGGACACAGTGTGCTTTCAGAAACCGTCTCCCACCGTGAAAATCACTCAAAACAAATGATAGAGGCTGATGAACCTGGAGCTGCAGAGGAGCTGTTACGAAAGCTTGTAATAATCGATAATCGAACACCTTGTTGGTTTATTGATCAGACGTGAGCTCACCTCTCTCGGTGGTGTCAGAGTGCCGTCCACGTCAAACAGGCAGAGGATGTTTCGGTCCGACGAGAAGCCGTTTGCTCGATCCATTTCTTCTTCTCTTTTTTTGAGTTTTTTTTTTCTTGTGTAATAACACTGCACTTCTCAGTGTTAACACGTCCAACCCGCACACACACACACACACACACACGCGCACACACACAAATACACCTTCACATGAGGGAACAAACGAACCGCGGTTAGTTGAAATAAATAAATAAATAAATGAAATTAGAGGAAGTCCAGTCAGTCCTCTTATGTGAGCTGACAGCCACTTCTTCTTCTTCTTTTTCTTCTTCTTCTTCTTCTCCTTTAGGTGCACAGTCCTTCTTGATGGGTTCGGTTCAGCTTCAGCTCACACCTCAACAAACACCGCATGCTGGACGTGTTGGGTTTCTTTTCGTAACACTGTCACTCACCCGACATCCAATCACAGCCGTGTGTGGGCCGTGACGTCATAGGGTGGGCGGGGCGGTTCGCGCTACATGTCAATCAACGGTTGACCTTTCACCTACATGTGAGGAAGAGTTGAAGTGATGGATGTAGCGCTGAATGGAAGACGAGGATGTTGAGGTATAAACACTGTTTATTAGAGTAGAGTAATACCGTTACCCACTATTTAACAATGACAGGGAGCAACATTACAGCAGGGGGCAACATGCATAAGAGATAAAATAAAATAAATTAAAATAAAAATAAAATAGTAGAGTACAAAAGAGTGTATTGTGTATTGTACACAGATATATTTGTGCAACATTAAGTAGGAATTTTGCAAAATATGCCTTGAAATTGCATTTGACTGCAAGTTTGAGTTTATTATAGTTACTCAATTACAGACCAAATTATCAATTACAATAATCCTTTTGTTTTCGTTACAGTCTTCTCAAACTTTACAGTCTTGTATCCAGTGGAGACTTAATTATCTCCATCTTTATTAGGTTACCACGAAGTCTTTGCCAGAAGGGTCAATGATGAAGCTAAATTAAGGAAGGCAATCAGAGCTGCTCTCACCTGATGTTGAAGAGTTCATCAACAGGAATGTTTGATTCAGTTCTTTTATCGTATATATACTGAACGTAAAATATATTTCGGACTTACTTTAGATAATCTCCTCACTTTATGGAAACGTATGACAACACTTTCATACTATTGGCAGCGATTTCTGTTCTACTGTAATCGCACATTCTAATACTGTATTTGTCACATCCTAGATTATGCCTCTGCTCTGGTCTGTATATTATATTACATTATCTAATTAGATTATATTAAATTAGATTAGGTTAGATTAAAATGTTTAGATTAGATTAGATCAAGCTAGATTAGAGTAGATTAGGTCAGGTTAGGTTAGACTAGATTACACTAGATTAGATTAGATCAAGATAGATTAGAGTAGATTAGGTTAGGTTAGGTTAGACTAGATTACACTAGATTAGGTTAGATTAGATAAGATTAGGTCAGGTTAGGTTAGGTTAGATTGAATTACACTAGATTAGATTAGATCAAGATAGATTAGAGTAGATTAGGTTAGGTTAGGTTAGGTTAGGTTAGACTAGATTACACTAGATTAGGTTAGATTAGATAAGATTAGGTCAGGTTAGGTTAGATTAGATTAGATTAGGTTAGGTTAGGTTAGGTTACACTAGATTAGAATATTTTAGATTAGATTATAAAACATCACATTACATAATCTATATTTAGATTATTTAGATAATATCAAAAATATTTTACATTACATTAAATAGCTCTATATTAAATCAAATTAAATTAGGTTAGGTTGGATTAGATTAGATTATATGACCTCAGTTTAGGTTACATTACATCAGATTGCACTGTATTGTCACATTTTTAAGCACATCGTGTTTCACATAAAAGACAACAAACTGTTATAAATACTGTCTGCAGTGCATTTCATTTCACTGTCTGACATACACAGTGTCAACTGTAATGAATTTGTCAAGAAACAACTGTCTCAAGTTAACAAATCAAATCAACCATGTTATTTTATTAGTATCATTGAGAATATGGTACCAATACCATGCTTGCCATCCAGAACACTCTATACAGTATGTCACCCTTCAACATGACCAAAGAGAAAAGGTTTATGTTCAAGTTAGAACTAAAGACCATTTGATCAATGATTTTGAAACTGGACAGTTTAATAGTGATGTGATCTGGATGAAAATATGTTAACCAAACATTTCCATTGAGGAAAGGAAAGTCTTCTCTGCAGCATGTCGTCTCCACTGAGCCAAAACATCCACAAGAGGGCAGAATCTGAGAGCGATAGTACCACTCAGGAGTGCTGTTGTGCTGCTCACTCAAATTTAACAGTTTTTGACAGACTCCCTCAGGTTAGTGAACAAGTTGTGGAAATATAATGAGATTATAGGGATGATAGAAGGAATTGACCAAATCACTGCTGTGACCAAAACAAAGCAGGTATTACACACGTGCAAGACACAGTGAATAATGAGTCTCTTGTCTCAGTGCAGAACTCAGTTAAACACTGTCACCGCATTTCTCACCAAATGTACATGAAGTCGAACGTCACTCACTCTGTATTGATTTAAGTGTTAATGTGTGTTGAAGTAAGGCAGGGCTCTCAAACAGCAAACAGCCTGCAGCCTGCAAATAAACACGTTTATCTTACATGTTCCACCCAGTAGTGGGAGAAGTAATCAGATCCTTTACTTAAGTAAACGTACCAATACAACAATGTAGAAATACTCCATTACAAGTAAAAGTCCTGCATGTAAAATCCTACTTAAGTAAAAGTAGATAAGGATTAGCTGCAAAATGTACTCAAAGTATTAATGTAAAAATACTTGTTCTGCAATAACTGATATATTATTATATATGACATCATTAGATTATTAATACTGAAGCATCAGTGTGTAAGCAGCATGTTACTGTTGTAGCTGCTGGAGGTGGAGCTAATTTGAACTACTTTATATACAGTTGGCTAGTTTTGTCTAGTGGTTCCCAACCTAGGGGTCGGGCCCATCCAAAGGGTCACCAGATAAATCTGAGGGGTCGTGAGATGATTAATGGGAGAGGAAAGAAGAAAAAACAAAGTTCTGATACACAAATCTGCTTTCAGTTTTTGGACTTTTTCTCTTTATTGAAATGAAACCATGAAGCTGTTAATGACGCATTGACATCTGAAATGTGACCCCGACTACACACTGCTTTTTGTAAGACGTCAAAATCCAAAAAGGTTGGAAACCACTGGTTTCTTCTTTAACAATGTGTTGTCTGTTAAAAGCTTGTTATATTATCCATTGTGTCAAATCTTCATCTGAAAAGTAACCAAAGCTGTTAAATAAATGTAGTGGAGTAGAAGTATAAAGTAGCATCAAGTGGAAATACTCAAGTAAAGCACAAGTACCTCAAAATTGTACAGTACTTGAGTAAATGTACTTAGTTTCTTTACACCACTGGTTCCATCATGTGGGAAATTGAAATAAAAATTTCTTATATAAACATGCACTACTGACCTCACTAAACCTCACTTGTTTTAAAACATTTATAAAACTGGATAAAACCAAATTGTTTTGTTAAATGAGAACATATGAAACAGTTTGTAGGAATAACTGGGGCTGTTTTGTAACAAGAGACTGGCTTAATACTGGCACCATAAAGCACTTGTATGTTTTATCTTTTCTGCAATTCTAAGCAATCATAAATCACCACTGTGTGGACCTTAGGTTCAAAATAAATGATAAATGTCAGAGCACAAAGTAGTATGACCCCTTTTGGTCTTCTACGTGACGTATGTGTTACGTATCTTGGCATATGTAGGGTACTTGTGTGTGTGTATGGGTGTTTCGATCAGCTTTGAGTAGTTACGTATGAGATGTGTAGTTCTCTTCAATGTGGCCAAAGCCAAACCATTCGGTGTCATCAAGGTCAGTCAGTCATTTTTGTTCCAGATTTATTAGTAAGCTGCCAATTGATATGGTCAAATTGAATGAGGGAGAAGGCAGCAGAGGACAATTATTGACTAATCATAAACGGACTAATCATTAGCTTCTGAAATCAACATACTTTCTTATCTGCATTGACCTCAATCCTCAATGTTTTCTCCAATCCCAGCAGTCGGGGTCTTATAGCTTTAACCTTTATTTAAAGGATAACGCTGGCATTTGTCTGTTTTTTTGTTATTGTTAACAAATCCCATGAAAAGACCAAAACCAACAATGTGTTAATGTCTCAGTGCTGTCTTCCCTCATCTGTCTGTGGCATCTCATCTTCTACAGAGGGTGTAAATCTTTAAAAAAAAAACCAGCTCTCAAATGTATACTTTCATTTAAAAAAAAAGGCTCAGTAATTTCCGGAAACAGCTGGGCGCTGTTGTTTTTAGCAAATGTTTCTCACACAGGAGTAAATAGTGGACTTAGTAGGGACTATTTTCAGACAGTTAATACGCAGTTCAAATAAACCTGTTTTTTCTCTGTATATTTTCAGTGACGGTGAATGTAAACATCAAAATACTTTCAGTATGTGTAGGAATCGAACATTTGAAAAGAAAATATTAAGGCATCAGAATAAATGGAGGATGGACTGTTTTTTTATGTTTGCCAATAAAGCAATGCTCATTCTGCTTGTTCCAGATGTTTGTTTCACATAGAAACACAAATTCATTGTTTTATGGCAGCACTGTGACAATACATAATAAATTCCACATGTCACACTGTGCGCATCATTTTGTATACTTTTCTCAGCCTGGCATATTTAGTATCTGTGGTTTCTTGGGTCGAGGAGGTGAGACGTAAGATTCATCACAAAGACAAGATATTTTGTAAGGGATAATTATTCCAGGTTGTGTTTATAATGTGTTCTTCTGAGCCCTCTTCCAGTGTTTGTGTGTGTGTGTGTGGCCTACATGCTCATCCACCTGTTTGAGCTGAGTTGAAGGCCTCCATTAAAACAACCCTCTTATCTACTTTCATGCGGAGGGGAAAGTGCTGTGTTAGACCCATTTTCTCAGCCTAACAATACCAGCCACTCTTAACAACATTCAGTTGCTATTAAACAGCCACCGTGAGACAATAAAACAGAGTCTTGTTCCTTTTAACAGATCGCCGCTTCCTCTGCCTGATAATGTGCCAGGGTGTGCTGAGACGGAAAAGCCTCTTCACAAGAAATTGTAATGGGACTAAATGACTGTGTTCCCTTAGCCAACCGTGCTATTAAAAACGTCATATGTGTGTGTTTGTTTAAGAGGTTTACAACCCTATAAGGTGGCTGCCAGATAGGAAGCTGAGTGATGATGTACTGGAAAGACAGAAGCTTTGGTTGGAAATGTTGAGCGCGGGTCCAAATGTGTTGTTTGTTTTGTGTGTCAGAATCACAGTAAAGTGGTTTATTTGTGTAAATGGTGAGTTTGTTAAGGGAAACGGAACAGCCCACAATATGGTGGTCATCATCTAAATCTGTTTTTGTGAGCGGAGAGAGATGGCAAATGTTTTTAACACATGCTGTATGTGACAGACAACAAGGAGCAACCTCGTTTGAACTATTTTGCATCTGTACTTGTATCTGAATGATGTATTTTTTAACTCCTCTTATCGGCAGAGATGCAAAGAGCATAAAACAGTATGAGAAAGACAATTAAATTACAGACAGTTCAATCACAGAGTGATAAAACAGGAAGATTTAGGACCGGCAATAGGACCACAGTGTGTATGTGGAGGACTTGTGAAGAGGATGGATTGATAATGAAACAACAGGTCATAAAAATATTGTTAATACTGTAAAAGTTACGGTGAGCATTTAACTAGTTATGATGAAAAACACAGATTATAGTAATAGTTTGACTGATTGATCTGAGCGCTGTAGTTATTAGCAAACAGGAGTAAAAAGTGTGTTTATGAGGAATTATTTTCAGACTAATTTGGTGCTTAGAATAAACTACCCAGGTGCCCAGGTTCATTGAATTGTAAGGAGCATGTCACCCAGTGCAACAATGTGACTCATGTATTAGTTTTTAATAGGTTTTGGACAAAAAAATTGAACTCTGTGGCACAGAGGAATAAGATATATAAGGCAACTGATACACAAACAATACTTATTAACAAGGTCAGTTCATTGTTGACTTTTCATGGGATTTGTTGATAATTAGAAATATATTAATACCACATTATCCTTTAACAGATCTGTTAGTCAGATTATAATATCTGTGATTAATTCATTTAATTCTGCTATGATAAACTTGATGTTAACGTACTATAGTGTGTTAAATCTTCGGTCTGTTCTTTACATCTTTATTACAGACTCTTTTAATTTGTGTATTAATTTAATTTGAAATTTTAAACACGTTAGTAATATTTTGACGCACTAAACTGTAGCTTTAGTGGCCCTCTCGCACCCTAAGAGATAAGAGTAACAGGCTCTGTTTGCCGTCTACACCTTTGATTTGATACACTGTCGTGTTGTAAGAATTCTGAAAATGAGGTGACACTGGTTTACGAGCAGCCAACACTTTTATAGACTTAATCCACCCTGCTTTTATAGCAGACAATGTTTATCAGCCCCACATAAGCCCTCACTTTTATAGCCTCCTGTGAACTTTGCCCCTCTCACCATGCTAACGATCCCCCGCCTCTGCCTTGAACAAAAAAAGTCTTAGTAGATTGTGTGAAAAAACACAAATTTGCAAAAAAAAAGTACTGATTTCACTGTCTACCTGTGTGTTCACAAGTCATGATTATAATTAATCAGCTAATGTCAAATAATCTGCCAGCAAAGTTACTGATATTTTATTCTCACATTTACAACAAGTTAAAGACAAACTGGTCATTGCAGAAATGGAGGACTTTTAGCAAATAATCTTGATTTTATTCAGACTGGAGATGTCATGTGGAGGCAGGCCTAAACCTTGTGTTTACAAACAGGATGAATGATGGTCTCAGTAAGTCTCTAAGTGGGGAATCAGTCCAGATGGAGTGTGGGAGTCTTTCCTGCCCTGCCTTCTCTCTGACTGCTGTACCGACTGTCACTTGACAGTTGTTCATTAACGCATGAAGGACAAGTAGACCAGCCCCGTACCAAGGAGGAGGATTATTGATCTCAGGCTTTCAGTAGAGGAACAACTAGTGTGAGGACGGCTATTCTTGTCTTCAAACCACTTTTTTTTTTGTCTTTACTAAAAGTGGTTGTGATCAAGATCTCAGACATAAGCCTATTTATTTATTTTTTGCGAATCTGGATGCTGGAGAGTAAATCAAGAGACAGAGTGATTTCTGCCTCGTCATTGAAGACTACTTCTGTTTTTGGATTTACGTCATCGATGGAGATAATCTGCTCAGGAGGAAGAATGTAATTAAACTTGCTGTTATCTGAACAGAGTTATATATTTTTGACATGTAGAAACTGTGGACAAGACACAGATTTCTGAGAGAAAAAGGAAAATCTCAAGATGTTCAGCTCACACAGTTTACCTTACCTGGGAGTGTTGATCATGGCAGTGGCTGCCAACAAGGTGCTGCAGGACTGTCTGGACTCCAAACGTGAATACACCTTGAATGTTGTGCTGCTCGCAGAAACACTTGCAGATGTGGAGGACGCGGTGGAACGAGCCATTGAAGAGGACAGGCAGGAGAACGAAAAATATGGTATGGACTGATAGCTCCTAGATAAGGCTGAATGGACACTAATAGGTGATGATAATTTGATACAATGTACAAAAAATGCTTCACAGCATCCAATGTAAAATAATGTTGTTTGTTTTTTTAAAAAAACACATGACAAAGTAAATTTTATGAGATAAGTGATATGGTTTCTTTTTCTTTTCTTTAAAAGTAAGATATCAGCAGAGGTGTTTTATAGGAGGAAGCAAATAGCAGCTGCTAGAAAGCTGGTTATGAATGTAGTTTCTCTGCATCCTGTTGAGAAAGAAGAGGTTTAACCTCACCGCTGTTGTACAAATTGAAAAAAATGTTGAGGATGGTAAAAGATTAAAATGTAATTTATATAAAATTTGAGTCTAAAATAAGCCTCTGTTAAATTCTTGCTGGATGAAGTTTTTTTTAATGGATAAAATAACATTTTAGAATGGATTCATAAAATCAGTTCAAAATTCACTGTCACAATTAATTTTTCAAAATTTTGTCCTCACTTTGAAGACATACAGCCAGTGTGTCAGGAGTGTTTCTAGCATATTGTGAATGTGTAGGCAGGGTCATAGAGCTGAGTATCTTTTGAAACAGTTCAACATGAGTGCTGATACGATAGTTTTGGTACAGATACCTTAATGATGCATTTTTCTATACTGAGCTGAGAAAAATATAAACACATTTATCTACAACCCCCTGTTTTCAATCAACAAAAGAACCTAAACTTTTGTCAAATGTCAAATGTTCTCGATCAACACCAGCAACGAGCAAGATTGATCTTTCACACTCAATAAAGTAATCTAAAACTGGATTAAAAACAAGGCAACGGCTACGGAACCAGTGCAATAATTTACAGACTATTGACACGGAACAGGATTCTGTGCCAGCAGTCCAGAGGCTGCTGGTCTGGACTGGTTTTCTGAGCTGATAGTAGTTTGTCGTATTGGTATGGAAATGGTTTCTGGAATTATTTGCCAGACCTCTTGTGGACCACTAACAATACCTAAACCTAACCATTTTAACCCAAACCACAGGAAGGATTGGCGTATCACCAGCAAGCAAAAATGTTCCTCCAATTTGAAACAATCTGAATTTGACCACGTGATCTTGTGCAATCAATGCGAATGAGCATGCATAATAATACCATACAACAATAAACGGACTATTGACACAGAGGAATCTGTACCAAGTGCCACTTAAAAACAAATCAGGAACTCTCTGATTAATAAATAACTGGGACTGGCACTGAACAGTTTTCGATACTCACAACAACACATTGTATATACCCAGCTCTACAGGGGCATGTAGAAAACCTCTGGTCACAGTATATGTACTGTATAAGATATGTAGTGGTGATACACTTAAAAGATTTCTATCCAGTCTTATTGTCTTATTTGTCTCTTGTATTTAGTGCATGTAGAAATAGAAAATGAGACTCATTGGAGCTGTTTACCGACTATTAATATAATCTGACCGATTTATATCTCAGAAGTCCTGTCCTTTCTCAACTCTGAACAAACCCTGAGAGATTCTTAGATACATTGGTGGCTGGCGCGCTAGCTAAGAAGATATACAATGTGAAGTAAATAGGACAGATGTGTTGAAAGGCATATTTTCCTTTTTTGGCAGAAGCTAGTTGTTCCTATGCCTTCTTTCAGTGTTTGTGCTAAACTTGTCTTAGACAATTGTCTCTCTCCTAAACACACAGAGATTAGAATTTATTGAACTTAATCCAAATCCTGCTGAGAAAGCAAACAAGCATATTTTCCTAAAAGTTCTATTAGTTTAAAAGATTTGGTTTATTATGAGAAGAATCCATGTTGTTGGAATTAGACCAAAGTATTAATCTATCCAACTTTTTCATACTATAAATATCAAAAAGCTAAATACAGCATAAACCAGTGGTTCAAAGATTTAAAAGAAATCACTATTTACTTGCAACCTCCTGTCACAGCTAAATCTTTAATTTTTCCCGCATTGTTTCATTTAAAGGAGTTTTAAAGACCTAACGACAAAATTTTGAGAAAGTCAGGAAAAATAAATAGACCTTTGTGTAACAGAATATTTTCTTGAATATACTGTTTTAATCACCTCTATACCCTCTCAGATATATCTTTAGAGAGTATGGGGGTCCCAACCTGTAATGCTTTATATGCATTTTTGGAAATTAAGCTGCTGCTTGTCAACCATAAATATATGTGTGTGGTCATGCTTTAGCAGTGTATTTTGACTTTTTTTTACAGTAATAATCCATAATTTACTTTTTGCTGTCATCATTTTGTCAGAGGCTGGTAATCTCATACTGTTCTTGTCTTGCTGTTACTGTAAATGTAATATTTTTCCCGTCTTTGTGGGAGAAATCAAAGTCAAATATTCCACTGGTGGGGATAAAGTCACTCTAACTTCATCCTAACAATCCAAAAAGATTAATGAGTTCATTTTTATATTAATAACTCTTATCTTTTTTCCATGACTCAAGGTTTAAACTTCACTCTGAAGGCTACCTACAACGGGTTCAACACCAGTATGTACAACCGGCAGGGCTGTGGGAGCAGTACCTGTGAGGGTGTGGCAACACTCAAGATGTTGCATGTGAGTGTGGTCAAATGATGTCAAAAAGATGAGATTAAAGTACTTAAAGTGTTTCTTTTTAGGACACACATTATAGAATCAAGGGTGTTGTGGTAAGTGAAGAGGCACTGGGTGTCTCAGAGATACCTGCATGAGAGCAGCAAACCAGAATCGCTTTTCCTATGTTTACCTCAAAATGTCAGTTTAAAAAACGTTTCTGTTTTCCACTAAAAGGTGATGCAAAGGGATTTAATATTTCTGTGTTCACTCTGGACTCTGTGGTTCAGTGTACATTAATTACAAGCTCCCTTTAGTAGTTTATTATCTATAGATTACCTTTTAGCAGTCACAGTTACATGTCTATCAATACATGACAGGATGGTTATCATAGCACACTGTCAAACTGTTTCCTTGACATTTACAAGGCTGATGGGAAGGAAGATGTAAATGATCTGAAACAGTAAAAGTCAAATTTGGCTGTTAGTGCCTCAAAGTCAATGATCGACTGCTTCTCTGTAGACTCACGATTTTGCACCAACAATATTACCACAGTATCACTACTACGATGAGTTGCCATCGTAATAGTAAAGGGCTGAGATGCAAATATCTCCACCTGTAGACCACAATGCAATGCAGTCACAGAATACTGTATGTTGAGCTTCCTGTAGATGCTCTCTTGTTTAGGCTTGAAATGACAAACGGTCACTCTGCTAACGCTCCTGCTTCCCCCGCCACAGCAGGTTTTACACATTTTTACCAGGGATTGATGAAATGCATTCTGGGAAATGAATTAATTCAGAAGCCAAAGTAAAAATAGACAGCACGTGTTAAGGGGAAACAATGCATAACTTAATCATGAAATAACTGCATAAATGCACTGGAATAACATCTTTGATACATCATATTTTTTGCAAAAAAACATTTTTTTCATCAGTATCCTCATCTAGTGTAGAACCTGGACCTTGGCAATGGCTGTGATGACAGAATTACTGCATGTACTGTATCTTTCTGCAGAGAGAACGTAAAGTTGGATGCATCATGCTGGGGCCTTCCTGCACTTATGCCACCTTCCAGTTAGTGGAGTGAGTATGACTGCGATTCTCTTTAATCAAATACCACTTCATAACTGATTCTTGACTTGTCACCCCCTCTTATCTGCCTCAGTGATGATATTGGCCTGAGCCTGAGCATTCCCATCATCTCTGCCGGGAGCTTCGGTCTCTCTTGTGACTATAAGCCTAAACTGACCCGAATTCTGCCTCCGGCACGCAAGATCTCAGACTTTTTCCTCAACTTTATGATGAAAACTTTGTCGTTTAAAGACATATGGAACAAGGTCTATGTCTACAAGAAGTCTGGTGATGTAACTCAAGACTGTTTCTGGTGAGACAACACAAGCTGTAGGTCACTTGATTGACCTCTGATGCTTAAATGAAATCTCCAGCATGCGCTACCTTTCTTGTTTGAACTCCTTGCTTTTGCCACAGGTACATCAATGCACTGGAAGCACCCTCTGCTAAATTTGCTTCAGGGACAGAAAGAGAGATGCTGCGTGGGGAAGACGAGCTAATCCGTGACCTCACTGCTAAGAAAAGACTCAGTAACAGTGGGTATTTTCTTGAGTTTGTGTGAGTTACAATGTCCAAAGCACTTAATCCTGAGCTGTTGATCAACCAAATGACTATTTTGACCTGAAAAACATCATCTAATATCTCTTCTAGAGATGAGTAAACTGTCTAATCAGAACAGAATCCCAAGAGATGTAGCAACGAGGCAAAGTATCAGTATATTCATGTGTTTCATGTGATCCTTTAACCTTTCAGACTCAGCTGTACTTTATGTTTAGTGGTAATTAGCAAATGTAACCATGCTAACAAGCAAACACACTAGCATTCAGCCCAGTAGGACAAAGCCACTTACTTAGTGTGCCTGTACAACTCTAGTCTTATTTTGCTGTTGCTTGGCTCTATTCTTGTTTTTACTCTGGTAGAAAATCATCATCACCCGCCCACTTTTTTTTTTTTTTTACATGAAACACTTTGCGGGTGTTTTGTTTTTAATATACAGTACATGCTGTAGTGCCAATACTTTTCTGTACCAGACTTGTGTCAAATGTAGCCTATAGTACAACTTAAATATTTTACCTTCCTGTTAGAGTGAAACTAATTTATTTATTTCAGTTTTCATCTTATGTGGGCAACCCAGTGACATTGTTTCCATCAAGGGGAAGGTGAAAAATATTCATGAGGACATCATGTTCATTCTCATTGATGTCTACAAGTAAGCCTGGCCCTAATTTTAACACTTTACTACCATGAAATTTAATGAGTTTTTCTGTCAAAGGAGAAATTGAATGAATGTGTAGAGGTAATGCTGTCCAAAATGACACTCTTTACTTTCTTCCAGCCCTGATTATTATGTTAACAAAACAGCCAATAAGGATATGCAGAATGTCCTGGTGATCACACTTCCACAGAGGAACTACATTGGATCAAACTTATCATACAACGGCACGGTGAGCTGCAACTTAAACACCCAAAAAACGCTGTGTAGGGAAACATCTCTTGTATAACTCTTTGACTCTTTCTCTCTCTTTTTCAATCTACTGGGCAGATAAATGACCTTGTGGCTGGGTATCATGATGGGACTCTGCTGTTTGGCAAATTACTCAGACAGTGGCAGCTCAGTCGACAACTTAACAAGGGAACCTCTGATGTGCCTCTGAGTGACAACCCTTTTGGAAATGCCTCCTTGCACGGTACTTGTGATAAGTAATAACTCGAGGTTAGCAACTCAGTGGGAGGGAAAATTAAGTTTTCTAAAATTAAAAGCGTAATAAAAACAAAAACAGGATTTTTAAGCCTCTTTCCACTTTTATTCGAATACAAATACAAATAATTTTGCTGCCTCAACAAATACAGATACAGATACAAATACTGGGCTTTCTGCACATCCCTAGTAGAGATAGGTCAAAGACAGTTCCTTTCTGTATTTTACATGATTGTTGTAGCTTTATGTCTGCCAGGGTGTTGGATCAGTCATGAATAGTTGCATTTATAGTTCATTAGTTTAGATTGTCACTGAATTATGTTGTTCTGTGTTGGTAAAAACTGTTATGTTTGATTTATTTGCTGAGAGATAGTAATTTTATTTATATATTTTTGGTTTAATAGATCCATATGTCAGGTTTTGATGGACCACGCTGGAGTTGTTGCATGTTTTAGCACGACAAATACAAATTGCAAATGCTTTAGATTACTATTAAGCATTTATTATAATATATAATACAAGATTTTAAATTGTTTTCCTATCCTCCAGGAAAACATTGCATTAGTATAATATGAAAAACAGCTTACAGAAAGTGTGCTTTAGATAGGTTATCTATGACAGTGAACATTTACTTGCCTTTCTTTTATGGTTAGTTTTATTGTTACCTGGTAGGTACAATCAAGAGTTACACTTCTGTACATGGACGCGTCAACCTTTGAAATTTGCCTTGGCTGGCTCAATTGACGTGACAGGGTGCAGGTCTAACACTTTGGTCACTAGCTTCTCAAATGTGAGGATTTGCTGCTCTTTCCTTTTCTTACATCATAGTAAACTAAATATCTTTGTATTTTGGATGGTTGGTCAGACTAAAAGAGTTATTTGAAAAGGTCAATTCGGAAATTGTGATGGCTATTTGTTACTATTTTCTGACATTTAATAGACTAAACAATTGATTGATTAATAAGAAAATTATTGGTAGATTAATCAGTAATGAAAATAATCTTTAATTTCAGTCCTACATGTTGTAACTATTTAGGTTACAGTGTCATTTTATTAAAGACATAAAGGCCACAAAATACAGTTTGACTGTAATCTTTCCATTTCCAGGAAATTTAAAATGCTTTCTTGGTTTTGTTTGTCAATATGTGTGTTTGCTGCAAGGTGGTTGGGGAGGAGATTATCTGCTAGATGAATATGGCGACAGAGAAGTTAACTTCACTATGATTTACACATCAACTGTAACTGGCAAGGTGAGACTACTATCCATTCATCAGTTACCACAGTCAGAATTTGAGCTGTAATTTTTTTTGGAGCCACATTCTCTCTGCTTTGCTTTAAAGAGTCAGTGTAAAGGTGAAATTTTGTTTTTCAATTTTTGTTTCTGCTCAGTATGAAACCCTGTTAATATTTGACACGTCGAAAAATGAAACCACAGAGATAGACATAAACCCCGCCCTGCCCTGGAAAGATGGTCTCCTGCCTCGTGATGTGCCAGAAGATTCAGATGGTAACACACACACAAACACAGATGGTGTAAAGGTGCAGATGTGGTGCTTCACTGTAGCCTGAAAACTGTTGACACCATACAGCACAGTTTCTCACCCTTTTCTGGTCTGTGACTCAAATTTTAGGTCCCAATTTCCTTATGACCCCACAGCATAGATTTTTCTTAAAATTGTAGAAGAGTTGTTTGAAATTTCAAGCACCCCCATCTGTACATTAAGAATGTCCTGGCTGCAAGGTTGAGAAACTGACAACAACCTGGCAACGAACATAATTAAAATCTGAAGATGTCATTTAGAAATATTGTGGGATTTCATGGTCTTTATTCCAGGTAAAGTCTAATAACTCTCTGTGTGTGCTTCCAGACTTGGATATGCAGGATGTGATTGTGATCGTTCTGAGTCTCAGTGTTGTCGTGGTGACAGCCATTGCTCTCATCTTCTACAGGTAAACAGCAGAGACATTTCACAGCTGTATCACAGGTGCTGCATGTCACATTTTTTTTTGCACCAATAAAGCTGACTTTGACTAGACAAAGACAAAGAGTGTAAATTGTCAGTAACAAAATGTTTTTGAGGCTCTGAGCAACAAATGGTGGTTTTAATTATAAATCAAGAAACTGAGAAACTCGAAAAATCAGTCTTTCCTTCAAATTTATATCTGCTCAGCGTGATATATGAAATGAGAGAGTCCCACAAATGTCCCCTGTGCTTATATATGTATTTACTGTATATCTCTGTGTGAATAATGTTAGACAGAACAGGAAAGAGCGTGATATGCAGAAAAAGTGGTCTCACATCGACCCGCACCTGATTGGTCCGTTGGATGAGAAGGAGGTCTCTCTGAAGGTAAACAACCTGAACGTTCTGCTTCTTAGATTATTACTACAAACTGATGAAGAGCCAGACTGCATTTAATCAGATAAGGCCACATGAATTTTTTGTAAAAAAAGAAAAATGAGAAAAGAAAGCACCATATTTATTGAAAGTGCAATGTTTCAGTCATAGACCATCAGCTGGCATCTGGCAGGATGTGTGGGAGTTAAAGAAAAACTTTCTGTTACATGATGAGTGTTTGAAATTTGATGAGACCACATCTAGTAAGATAAAGACACGAAAGTTTAGAAATGAAATTAGATGAGCTCACATAGACAAGATATGAAATGATATGAAACACATAAATTCAGATCAGAGGGAATGTGAACATGAAATCAAGTGTAGAGGAAGACGATGTGAGTTGAGGTTATACAAGGCTGATATAAGATAAGAGATGACATGATATAAAGTTGGATTAGATGAAATAGAAGAAGTTAGGTGAATGTAGGTATAATAAAACTGTGTGTTAAGTTTCATAATTCTTGCTGTATATCATGTGTGCGTGTAACAGATCGATGACGATAAGAGGAAGGACAGCGCATACTTCTCTCATCGAGGTCGCTATGACAAGAAGGTAAAAGCATTTCAGCTTCCAAAAATCATCAATATTTAATTGTAAAGAGAATAAAAAGAAAGAGACGATTTTCACTCTGTGTTTGAGTGTGTCCTGTTTCTTTGTATTCTTCAGCCTGTAATCTTGAAGGAGCTCAAACACGCAGACAGAGACTTCACAGAGGACCAGAAGATTGAGCTTAACACTGTAAGGCTTCCCCTGAATTTTTAAAGCATTAGAACAATTGGACTCTATTATATCATGGACACTGTTTGCTCTTTTGTTTACTGTGGGTACATTATTCTTGCTGGCCCTCCTTTATGGTGCTTTTCTGTTTACTGGCTAAGGAAGCAGAAATGGCATCAAACACATCCTAAGACGGACATTGCTGTGTAGTTTTCAAAGCACTTTTGGTGGAACTATCTCCCTGTTTCTTTCCTCTTTTAGCTACACACTCAACTTTCTTTCTTGTCTTTCTTGTTCCTCTTTAATATTATATAAAGTATGCATCATTTTCAACACAACCATGTCTCTGGTTTAGGAAAACACCTACTTGTCAGATGTGATGTAGCCTAATAAATGTTAAGATAGTAGGATAAGTGTGTCGTCAATGTCCAACCCTTTATTAAGCCTTTCTGTCTAACCTTCTCATCACTTCCTCCTCTCTTCCATGTCTTCATGTTTCAGCTGATGCGCATTGATTATTACAACCTGACCAAGTTCTACGGCACAGTGAAGTTTGAGTACGGCGTGTTTGGCGTGTTTGAGCTGTGTCAGAGGGGCTCTCTCAGGGTAAGAGCAGACCAACGCTTACATGGTCCCACCGTCCTTTCACTTCCCCTGCAGATCAGATCCAGCTGCTGCCAGTTTTCCCTTATCTATCTGTTTTTAGATATTGAAAGATGTTTTTAATACAGGCAAAAAATCTTAAAGTCTTTCAAAGAGGTTATATTTTGATCCTGTTTGCTTGTCTGTTAGTTTGCAGGAGATTTAAAAAACACATTAACATATTTCAGTTGAATTTGAAAGTAAGAAAATGGTGTAAGCAAAAAGTGATTCATTTCTTTGTGCAGATCCACAAATGTATTAACAATGATGATCTTTTTTGCAGTGTTTTCATAAACTACTGCATTACTTGAATGAAACTCCTCATGCATGTATCCCAAGAGAGTCTTAGCAGTTTAATAAATTAACTGATCTAAATCCACCAAACGAAGGCAACATACAATATTCAGTCAGGATAAATTTTGTTGGTGTTACAAGAGCTATTTGTATGTGTTGACTTATACAGTAATTGTTGACTTATGCTGATATTTGTAAGTTGAAACAACAAGTTACATTTTACAGGGTATGAATTTTATCTGTTTTTTCAGTACATCCTGAATGACAGGATCTCCTACCCAGAAGAAACCTTCATGGACATGGAGTTTAAGATATCAGTCATGTATGACATAGCAAAGGTATTGTTTGTTTGTGTTGTTAAGTTTTTTATGAGATAAGACCAAATTTTTTACTGTGTCTATATAATTTATTTTCACTCTGCACTAAGCATTTCAGTTTAGCAGGATTTTGATAACGCACAACCGTTGTGGATCAATCAACCTGCTCACTACTGTCCTCCTGCTTTATATCTTCTACAGGGTATGTCATATCTCCACTCTAGTAACATTCAGGTCCACGGTCGCCTCAAGTCCACCAACTGTGTGGTCGACAATCGCATGGTGGTCAAGATCACTGACTTTGGCTGCCACACCATCCTGAGACCAGGCAGAGGTGAGACAGAGTTTTTCTTCATCAGTGAAGCTGGTTATTGATCCAAACACTGAGAGTACCAGTGGCTCAGGCTCTCTCCTCTCCTCTCATCTCCTCTCCTCTCAGATGTGTGGATGGCCCCGGAGCATCTCCGAGAGAATGGAGTGTCTCAAAAAGGCGATGTCTACAGCTATGCCATCATTGCCCATGAGATCATTATGAGACGGGCCCCGTTCTATACAGAGTGCTGCTCTAACATTGCAGGTAGGTCAGCCTTATTTGGCGCACCAACATGCTGATATAAACAACAAGCTGTGTCCTGCTCACCTTGTTTATCTCAATGTTCAGAGAAGCTCCACAGGGTGCAGTTTCCCAGTGAGACAGCTGTCTTCAGACCCGACCTCAACTTTGACGGTGTATCAGAGAGAGAGACTGAGGTAAGAAAGCCATCATACACTGAGGACACTTGCTGTTAACACACTCTGAGCATTGAAGTTTATAAGTAAAGCATTGAAGAGTTAAATAAAGTAGGAAAACACCCTCTTTTTCTCTCTATGTGTGTTTGTGTATGTGCATACAGTTGTACATGCTGATAAAGAACTGCTGGGATGAAGATCCAGAACGAAGGCCAGATTTTAAGAGAATAGAGTTCATTCTGGGTAAGATTTTCAGGTACGTCAACACCATGTGTTCGTTTAGAGTGACTTTCAATCAGTCATATAATACACTACAGGGCTAAATATAATTGGACACTCAAACAAAGTATGCATTAGTGAGGTCTGCAACTGATGATACAATTCAAAGGTGTTGGATGGGGTTGAGGTCAGCGCTGTGTGCAGACCAGTTAATAACTTCTTACTTTATGGATCTGGCTTTGTTTGGAGCTGTCATGTTGAAATAGGAAAGGGCCTTTACTAAACTGTTGCCACAAAGTTGAATCTAAAATTCTAGTCTAAAACTTGTAATTTGGGGCTATATGAATCAAATTTGTTTGACCTTACTTGAGTGAAATATCACTGTATGCTGTAGCATGAAGGTTTCCATTAATCAGAACTATGAGTCCAACCAAAACCATGAAAAAAAAGCCAAAGGACAAAAGTTCACAAAAGTGTGGGGACAGGTATGTCCCCATACTTTTGGCCAAATAGCGTATGTTATTTGGTTCATTGCTATGAGATAATTCCTGCTGCACTTATGATTTATTAATTAACTGTTATAAAAAGTGATAAGAATGTAATTTTTTTTTTTCCTCTGACAGTAACCTGCACAACCAAGACAGTGAGACGTACATGGACAACCTGATCCGTCGCCTGCAGATGTACTCCAGGACTCTGGAGCATCTGGTGGAGGAGAGAACCTCTTTGTATAAAGCTGAGAGGGACAGAGCTGATCGCCTCAACTTTATGCTACTTCCTGGGTAGGTTTATACTGTATCTGCCTCTGCTGATATACTACAGAGAGCAGCTGACAGCAGGAACATGTTTAAAGCTGCACTGACTAATATTTGTGACTTACTGGAATGCAAAATAGGACGCTTGTACTGACATGCACACAGATTTATCTGTAACTCTATGGAGTGTTTTCTATTGGATCATTATTTGTTGTAGTTTTTTGGCCCACAAACCCTGCTCTCATCAGCATAATTTTCAGCAGCAGCATGGGGCTTTTTTATTGAGAAAGCTCTGATTAACATACTGTACCTGCCCCAAATCAAATGACAGAAAGACAAAGTTAGTGACTAGCTGGTGAACATAGTGGAGCATTTAGCAGCTAAATAGCTACCTCAGGAGTAGGTGGAAACCAAAAACAGAGGTAAAAGGACAATGAATTCTAGACTTACATTCATCAGGTGGCCAGAAACTGTTAACCAACCCGTTCACCATAACAATTTTATAGATAATGATATGGCAATGTTGTATTTATAGCTTTTTACACTACCAGAAAGTGGCCAAGACAGATGAACAAAACCCCCCAAACAATTAATGCTTAAAACGTGTCTTTGTAGACATTTTTTAAATGTATTTCTGTTTTTATTTTCTCCTTTTGTCTCTCTTTTTATTTCCTTTCTCGTTTCTTGTGTATTTATCATATCTTATAAAGCCTGGAAGTAGGAGGCTATTTGAAAGGGGATGTGTAGAAATGTTTAACATAACATATAATATGTACTGAAATATACAGCATGATTTTCCTGACCAAATCCACTTTGTAATCAAACTGATCTTCATCTCTCCCACCATAAAGAGGCCAACACCTGACCTTGTATTTATTTGCATGTGCATATACATGTCTTAATACCTAAGCATAAATATAATTGACAGGAATTTTAATGTAATTTGAAGCCATCAGTTAACATCACTGTTTTTCTCTCCACTGTGTCTCCTCAGCCCGGTGGTGCGTTCACTGAAGGAGACCGGCAGAGTGGAGCCAGAGCTGTTTGAAGAGGTGACCATTTATTTTAGTGACATTGTGGGATTCACCACCCTCTGCCATTACAGCACCCCCATGGAGGTGGTTGACATGCTCAACAACATCTACAAGAGCTTTGACAGCATCCTTGATCACCATGATGTCTACAAGGTACCTTAGTGATGTTTCTGCTGTTTTTCTTGTTGTATGTCGATTATAACTTTTTTCATCTTAATTGAATACAGATAAAGTTTTTATTAATAAGGCTAATCATGAATTATCTCTCAGGTCGAGACAATAGGGGATGCATATATGGTTGCCTCAGGTTTGCCCAGACGCAACGGTGACAGGCATGCAGTGGACATCGCCCACATGGCGCTGGACATCCTGGCATTCGTAGGGACCTTTGAGTTGCAGCACCTGCCTGGCATCCCTCTGTGGATCCGTATTGGTGTGCATTCAGGTAACAGAAAATCAACAGTTTTCCTAATGATTTTGTCTTATTTAATGTGATTCCTGTTCAGGCCATAACCCTCCCCTCAAAAATTAGCATAAGTATATTTTATGGCAATATAAATGCAATATTTTTCTTGTCACTTTGTGCAGTGTTTACACATTTGAAATTGAATTGGCAAATTCAAAAAGATGACTCAAAAGTATATATGAATACACAAATAGAGTAAATAAACTGACTGTAGAGGTGGTAATAATGCACCATTATAATGCCAACCACTTACTTGCAAAATAAAAGGTAAAGACTCAAGTAGAGGAAGGCTCATAACTCAGTTTCTCTTCTTGTGTGTCATCATGTTACTGACATCTAGTGGCTGAATAATAAATCAGACAACACCAAACACATCTTTTATTTTTTTCATTATCATAGATGTTCTAAATGATCATACATGTTTTGTGCAAAACATGGAAAATAGATAAATAATCAAATGTGTGAGAGCTGAGAAAATAGAAAAAGTAAGGCATTAAAAAATGAAGTCGCTTCCAAGACATGCATGGGGGTAAATTTATTATTATTTTTTTTATCAATTAAGTGGATGTAAATGAATTGTAAGACTTAAATGTGTATATTTGCATGTAGGACCGTGTGCAGCAGGAGTGGTAGGGAACAAGATGCCTCGTTACTGTCTTTTCGGAGATACAGTCAACACCACCTCACGCATGGAGTCCACGGGCCTGCGTAAAAGACAGCACAACACACACACAGTCATAATATTGGAGCTTTAGGTCCAGCTTGGTTTGAGTCTGATGATTCTTTCTCATGTCGTCTTTCCAGCTCTGAGAATTCATGTCAGTCAGTCCACCATCAACATCTTGAAGAGGACAGACTGCCAGTTTGAGTATGAAAAGAGAGGAGAGACGTACCTGAAGGTGAGCTGGGTTTGCTTCGGCTCTTTATGTGCTCATCCATCCAGGCGCTAACACTACCTTCATTTCCTGTGTGTGTGTGTCCATGTGTGTCTGACCCACAGGGTAAAGGCAAAGAGATGACATACTGGTTAACAGGGGTGACTGGGGGAAAATACAACCTGCCGACACCACCAACAGCGTGAGTAAAACACCAAACACTTCACAAGAACTCTAACACTTTATTCGTCATATCACAGTGCTTAAAGATACACTTCCTGGTTTTGTTATGACAGCCCCAGATCCCAACAGTTACCCCCAGCTCACTGTTGACATATTTAAACTAATTCAGCTTGTTCAGCTACATGAGGATTTTAGGGGTCTGTAAGAAAATCTAGGCGTACATCTTGAGCTCATGATTTTATGCATAAAGGTAAACATGATATGTATATTAATATTGATATTATATTGATATAACATTCACAAGTTCATTTGAATATTACCTACCGTAATGTATGACTTAAGTGTCTTAAGTGTTTATCAGCTGTTTGTGAAATGAAACAGAAAGCTTAATAGGGCTTTGGCACTTCTATCATATTTACATCAGTTTGAGTTCACATATTTACATCCATAATCCAAAATAATCCCTGTGTCACTGTCTCAGGGAGAACTTCCAGCGGCTCCAGCAGGACCTGGCGGAAATGATCGTGTCCAGTCTGGAGAAGCGTGGAAATGGGAGCGACAGCTTCAAAAAGAGGAAGACACTGTCCACCAGAATACGTCAGAGAGACACCAACGGCAGCCTGCAGAGGGACGGCCCACCAGAGTACTTCCACCTGGCTGTCGCTGATGACCCCAGTACCTACCTGTGATTACAGAAGAGCTTCCCATATAATATCGGCCAAGAGGTAGCCAGTGCCTGTCTGAATGAACACAGCTGGAGGTCTTTGGACAGCTCTTGGAGTGACAGTGGAGCAACAGTGAAACAAGCAGGCATATTAAAGACTCATGAGAGAGAGACTCATGTGTTGATGTAATGATAAATGTGCCTGCCACAGGTTCTCAGGCCTCTGTATATCCCCCTGATGTCCAGTCTTCACTCACTTACCCTCAAGAAATACCATCCCTCTGCCACATTCAGTAGAATGAACAGTTTACATTAATTTGTCTAAAATCCACCCTTAGATAATGTTATATATCATTCAAGATGTTTGGTGGATTTTGTTGAGGTAGAAAAAGTGTTAATAATAAGCCCCTCTTCTTTTATTGTGAGTGACACTAAACCCCGACATTTTCTGTCATAGAAAGTGGAACATTTTCACCTGAACGTCACTGTGCTGTAATGTACATCATTACATTTAACCTGTTAATAATGGGGATTAAAAATGAACTTGACTAAACAATAAACCTGGCGCTGTAATTTGCAGAGTGCATACTAGATATGTTTTTTGTAAGTGTGGAAGAGGACACCACTTTTTAATGAGACATAATCTATGATGTGTTTATCAGTTGCTGTTTTGCCACAGTGTTTATTTTGATACTAAAACTTAGGGGCGCCAAAGTCAGAAATTTTCTAAATCTACAAATTGTGGCTTTAAATTGCACCTGGAACTGTTTTTGTGTGTATTTGTCCTTTATAACTTTTTAAAAATAAAAATGGACTTGGTTTTAATGTCACATGCTTTTTTTGTAATTTGAAAGAACATACATGACAACCTTTGTCTACTCCCGCTCTGTGGACAATGATTACTCACACATAGTCACAACAACATGGATTTAAGTGTGAGATCACTCCTTTGAGATCTATTAAGAAACCAATTTACAAATCATCTCCTAGTGTTCATCTGAGAGGAAACCAAACAATGAGGGAAGATATTGAATTTAATCTGTTTGACTTTACTTTGAACAGTTCTCTGTTTATGTTTATATGTTGACTGCAGAAAGCTCATTGATTGAGAAATTTTGACAAAATTATTTACCATGTAAATAGCCTTTTGTGCTGCAAAGACAATTAAACTTTATCCAAACAGTACTTGTCATAATACATCAGAAACAACAGTACTTCCTTGTTTTTAGAACATCAGAAATCTTTCTGTGCTGTTTTTTTTTTTATTAAATGATTGAAATAAGAGCAGTTTCTTTGCTTACGCTTTGCAGTAAAGTTCACTAAATTATACACAATCTTACATAGTATTATTGGACACCAATCTACATCATAACAGAAAAGTAATAAAACAGCTGTGAAAACAGTCCAGTATTATTTAAAACCATAAAAACATGGTAGATAATAAAGATATCCAAAATTTGGATTAAAAAAAGGAGGTAAACGCATCACACTGAACACATCTAGAGTACATGCAAGGAAAAAGCACACACACACACAAACACACACACACAAACACACACACACACACACACACACACACACACACATGCACAGCCCTACACAGTTTTAGTTGTAACTAAGGCAGTGCCACCCAGCTCTGTGGCAGGAAGTGGGATCCTGTGCTCCCTCATTGAGCTGCATGTGGGCAGTTCACCACACCCCTCTGTCCCAGCATACTTTGCGGGGCCCCTGCAAGCAGTGAAGCCCTCCTCCCACTTCAAGCTTGTTTGGTCTCCAAGGTGCAGGTGAGGACAGGGTGAAGGGTTCCCAGCTGCTCTCTGCAAAATCTCTCCCTGACCATTTATCTCTGAAGGCAGTGGGTAGATTTTGGCGGGTGGCTCTGTTTTCTGAAGAGGCTCCTGTCCAGGCTCTTCTGCAACACAAATGACAATAACACGAGAGTCACTGCTTATTCAAATTGAATATAATACAAAAACAAAACAAAATAAACACACTCATGTAACCAAGGTCATTTTACACCAAAATACATCACCGTGCATTGTATGTCCTAACAAGTAGCCTAACTGCACTCTGCACCTAAGTTTAGGTATATATACTGTACAACAGGATAAGAGTCTGTAGCCACGCTGGCGACTCCCTGAAGCTGATGGTAATGTTATTAATTTGGCAGGTATTTGGTCATCTGGTCAAAATGATATTTTATCCAATACTTTATTGTTTACAACCAAATACCTCCAACACTGATGTCATGCTGCTCAGCCTCAGCTGTACTTACGCCCACTTCAACTCCTCATAACACTAATCGGAAACCCGTCTTCAAATATTACAAGGTGTAAAAATGAAAATACTTACAAATGGGAGGTGTGAAGGTCAAATAGACTTTCTGTTGCCTTAGTGCAACAGAATGTATTAGAGTTTTTTTTCTTTCATTCATACATTAATAGTACAATTATTAACCTATATACAATCCTTATTTATTTATGTTACCTTGTAAAATTTCTGTATGATGGTGGGGGAAGAGTGGCAGCAACAGTAGAGATAACTAGTTACAATACTTTTATCAGAGGATTTCCTTGCAATGCCATATTGTTTTTATATCAAAATGTTGAGAGGATGTTGACTGTGTTGTAACTAAAATGAAAAAGTGAAAATCACTTTTAAACATTACAAGATGAGTATCAGGCTCCAGCATTACATCACGTGTAAAACAATGACATTTCACAACAACTAATTGGGCAAAGCTGAATACCTCCAGACTGCTAATCTAGTTTTTTACATTCCTGGTTGCATTGTGGATAAAGGTCTATTGACAGTTTACTCAGTGAGGACTAAAGCTTGCAGAGCATCTTCCTGTTGATGAAGTGAATCTATAGCTTCTCCTCTACCCAGAGATTTATTTACTCTTAATTCAATTGGTTTAAGGCTGCACATGGCCTGCATTCCTGCAAATCAAGAATGTGCACAGGTTGTAAGTGGCATATTTATCATAGAACGTACAAAAGTACGCAAATTTTCAGTCTAATTCAGCCTTTCACTAGCATGATACCCATTCAAATGAGTTGCTGTATATAAAGGCAGGCTGATCACATATTCTGCTGTTAGTTTCTCTCTGCATGTCTTTTTGTCAGTTTATGTGTTTTCAAGGTTGTGTGGATATCTTGTCCTGCTGCCTAACCAGCGGATGTATGTTGAAACCAGAATAGCTGGTAAGAGAGCGTGGTCGACCCATGGGACTCCTAAGAAGAAGAGAACAGAAACTGTGGAGTTTCTAGTGTGATGAACGTCACACTTCATCACCTGCCCGCCTGCAACCCTGCTTCCTCCACACGACTCTCAGATGCCCGCTCTGCATGTCAGATCCCCCTCTTACAGTAAAAGAAATGCCCTCTGCCACATGAACACGTTAAAAACTGCATGTGGCCTCTGTATGGAGAATGAACTCCCCCAAGATTTAAACTGAATAAAATAAAATAAAATTGAACAAATATATGAATCAATAATATCTGCCGTCCTTACCTGAGGTGCTGCTGATCCTGGTCTGTCGTCTGTATATGACAAACCAGAGAGCCAGGGCCACGATGGAACCCACGGTGGCCAGCCCCACAAAGATCCACAGAGCCGGACTGAGCATCATCACTGGGTTGGCCTGGATAGCGGAGATTGTGGGTCTTGTGGGCTGGACTGCAACAGCTGGGGTCGGCTCTGATGGGAACAGATTGATTATCTATCTCAACAGAAACAGTTACAGTCTCAACAGCTGTAAGTCCACATGTTACTATATAGGATATGAGCACAAACTGGGTGTAAAAGCACTGAGAAAGTCATCAAGGAGGTTTAAACCACCTTAGTCAAATCTGAAGCAGTTTTGATGACAAATAAAGTGTTTATTAAGGATCAACAGAAGTATCTTAATGCAGGAGCTCAGAGTCTCACTCTTCACCAGACAACTGAATAATGTAGTTTCTTGATTGATTGGTGCATAGATTTTAAAGTCCATGAGATACTGTGCACAGGTAATGTCATCTGCAATCCCTTTAATGCTTTGTACCACAGAGGGGAAATAAATACTAGCAGTGAAGTGAAGTGGGAAACAACACACATCTGAAGTTTTAACCAGCAAAGTGAAACTAGATCTAGAATCAATCAAGACCAAACTGTTTTTTCACACTTGGACATCACATCCCTGCTCAGGATGCAGATATTAAAAATCTGTAGTTTCAGTAAAAACTCACCTGTTGGTGGTTTAGGCTCAGGTGTGGTTTCCGCCGTGATGATGACACAGGTGTTGACGAGGTTGTCCCACTTTTTGCCAGCAGGACAGTCCTTCCTGGCCATGGCTGGTAGAAGGTTGAGCAATGTGGAGACCTGCTGCTCTGTTTCCCTCCACTAAACTGTTTGTCACACACACTGGAAAAAAAAACCCAACATGTAGTTGCAAACAGAGAGCTGTGAAACACAGAGGAGGGACGTGACGGGAGGATTTATGAAATAAATGCAGAGTGCCTAACAGACGTTTCAGTTCCTCCATTTCATAGGAAAGGGTGAATCACTACATGTGTCCCTGGGGGCAGAACGAGAGAGTGAGCTTACTCTACTCTGTTTCAAAAACACAGAGGTCCTGACCTTCATACGTCTAAATATTAAAAATAAATATAAATATTGTGACTGATAATCCGTGACTGTTTTACTGTTTGCTCACATAGCAAATGGTTGAGGACAATAACAGAGCTGAATGTCGAAAATTTGGACAGAAGCAATATTGAAGCTGTTGAAACTGCCTTTTAGATTATCATCATGACTGCTGATCAGATTTAGTGCTGTTTTTCTCTACATCTTTAATTTACTAATGAGACCACAGGCTACTAAAATATCAAACTTCTCTCTTCTATATAATGCATCACAGCCATAATTATATATAAGTTTTCATAATTTGTGTACTATCGTTTGGTAGCTGAGGTGCTCCTCATCACATTATCATACATTTTCAGAGGAGAATTTCTCCAGAGCTTCTTGGTATTGACAGCAGCAAGTTTACAACTAGGAACTTTACAATAATGCAAGTGACTGTGGAAAATGAACAACAAGCTGGGACATGTGGGACTTGACTGTCCAACACAGTTGTTTTCTAAACCTTGGTGGTTAAGAGTCGCTATCTAGACAAGATAAAAGACAGGACGACACTGGTACAACTGTAAAACTTTAATAAAAAATGAACGCATGATAAAGATGTGCAGCATCACACAATGAAACACAGGCTTACGCAAAAAAATAAACCTGATACACTTTCACTGAGCCAGCGCAAGAAACAGATGCACATAAATCACAGCATTAGAGAGGATCAACAGCCCTGAGTATAACATTGCACTGATTGTTTCATTTACCATTAAAAGATAGTGTTTGCATGTATGAAAATAAAAAGAAAAAAAAGAAAAATCAATCTGAAAGGACGGCGTAATTTTGCATTTTACAAAATTATGAAATTACTCCCCATGTTCAAGGCACAAGTGACTGCAGGTATAAAATTATTCATATAATTAATTCATATAAAATTTCTACTAATTCATTTAACCCTGAGACACATTTGTAACAAAATATTGATTTTAAATCTGATTGGTAGATGGACAGTTTGAGAATAAAGCACATGTTGGTGGGACACAATTCTGAATTTTCAGCAATAGTTAAAATAAAAATCATCATTGTGCAAATGGATGTGTAAACCACAACAGAAACATCAGATTGTACATTTGACCCTTGACATTCATTACTATGAAAGCTTCAGACAGAAAGCATCTCTCCCTGTCACACACACACAAACACACTCACACACACACAAACACATATCCCTCATGGCTCGAAGAGACGAGGCATCATCCTGACGAAGGTGAAGTTGTAGTATTGCGGCAGACCCTGATGGCTGATGCTGCTGAATTTATCCCAAACGAACGGCGGGAGTCCATCCTGTGTTGTTGGCCCGTTCACTGCCTCTGCACCGAAGTCCCCAGCCATGTCGAAATCTGTTACCTGGAATGAGAACGACACAGGAACGAGATGAAATCTGAGCTGAGCTAAGAAGGATTTTATGCTACAAAATCTGTTAATGCAAGATCATTGTAGTGACAGGATACTTACCTTAGTGTCATAGCAACCTCCTGGTGAAGGCTTCTCTGCCCTCAGGTCGTTACGGCAGCAGATGGACTTGCAGGGGTCACCCATAGAGTAAGGATCCTTCTTGTAGTCTGACAACAATCAAACAAAAAAGGGTAAAAGTAAAAATGTTGCCACTGGCAAAATAACTATCTGGTCTAATGTAAATCTTTATTTTAAATGAAATGCCATGCTTTCAGTTGCTGCCTATGATTGACAACTTCTATTTAGTAACATCCAAAGCAAATGATGACTGGCTGGCTGAGAGCTAGAAGGTACTGCTCTCAAACCACGCTTATATGAATCAATTAACAATCATGTCACTGTTTTTGGAGCTGTTTAATCATTGCAACACTAAATGCACCAGTGAGATCAGTGCTACTTTCATTGTGAGGAAAAAAACCCCAGAAAAATCATATAAAACTTATGAAATGTGTAAAAAACGCAGCTCAATGTGAGTCATTTAAAAAAAAAGAGACAGAGTCACACACCATTGAACCTCATGATGTGCTTCAAAGAGTCCAGGTCCTTAACTTCAGCCTGGTCACGGCGGAAGATCTTGGCTCTCGGACACAGATCATAGGAGAAGTCTTCTCCATACTCCTCCCACATTTGTCCGTACCCACTCAGCATGTAGATCTTCTGGTGGAAGGGAATGTTGTAGGACGGCCAGTAACCTGTGGCAACCAGAGGTAATGGGAAATTATTCTAACAAATACTCCTCAGAAAAACAGTTTTTTACAGAGAGCTGTCGTTACCTCTGCGCAGTGCCTGTGTCTGGTCAGAGTACTCCACCAGGCCGGGGATCTGCTCCACCACAGTCAGAGCGCCGTCATCGACACTGTGGCCCAGCTTTACTTTGCTCCGGTCCAACACCATGTACTGGTTGTTGTAGGTACCTACAACAGTTGAGGTTGGGTGTTGCCGGAGAGGAGGAGAGTAGTGCAAAAGGAAGAGAAGTCTGTAAAATTAATTGAGTTGACCAATTTGTGTATTGAAAGGCGTCTGACCTGAGCTCCGCAATGATGATCATGACTCATGCACTGCTGCTTACAGTCATAATCAAGTCGGGTTTTATTCAGTCAGTTGTAACAGTATTATTTTGTATTTTAGATCACGTATTCATTCGTATTTATGCAAGAAGTTTCCAAATTCACCAAATGGTTTCCACTATGTTCATTGAAGTTTTGCACAATATAGCCAAACCTTCAAATCAGTTTGTGCTTTCAGCTGCATGCATGTACTGTTTTGTAAAAACAAAACCAGACATGATTCTTCGGGTGATGGATTACTGATCCCCGGGTTCAGACTTCAGAATGTGGATTCATTATCTCTAACTCAAATCATGACTTGAAACCAAGCATCAGGCTTGAGATGAGTCACACCTCAATCTTTAAGTTTAACAGTTTCTAGACTCTGCGATTTGATTAACAGTTAGAAATACAGTTGGAAATAATGCATTCAAATATCTGAAACAACGGTACACTTTGGAAAAAGGTTGGAAGTAGTGTAAAGTAATTCAGTACTTTAACAGCTCTGTACATTTAAATAAATTGGTTTTCGGTTAACTGTTACTAACCTTTTGATTCATGTTTTACCTGCACGTCTCTTAGTGATAAAAGTACTGTTTTCATGGTTAGTGCTTTACAAATATATAATCACTGCACTCCACTCACCAGAGTTGTACATAGAGAAGGTTTGGGCCCACTCTTCTCCTGTACGTGCCAAACTGTGAGCAAGCCTGACCCTCTGCCACGCCAGCAAGCTGTTGGGGGTGATTGCTTCAAAAAGGGAGGAGTTGAAGACATTGTTGGTGGTCTGAGTCATCATCAGACCACTGCCCAACAAGTAGAAGTCATCCAGAGACACTAGGAAACCTGAGGGAGAAATGCGATATTAACTGAGACCATTTCTGACAATCCTCACCAAAAATCACATTCACAACATGGGATTCAAATATTATTATTTCTCAATGATGATTATCAGAAAGCAGTGTGTGTGTGATGGTAGAGGGTGTCGGAGAGATAAACTTATTAGCCATTCTACAAAAAGTGGCAGCACCTGTACATGTAAAACTCTGCTTTGCACAATGAAGTGGAATATAACTGAAATATGACTGTGTACAGAAAAGAAGCAGTGATATCAATAATTTTCTTGTCCTGCTGGACATTACAGGCTCCTGCTGTTTCAAATATCTGGACATTGTTAAACACATATTGGTAAACTTCTGTTTATATGGAATATCTTTACAGTTTTACTGCTGTTCTTGTTATCTTGTAATGGAGAATTCCTGGTGCCTACCAGGGTAGCTGCTGAAGGACATTTTCCCAGTGGCTGTGTGGGGGTCAGTGATGCGAAAATCCCAGTGTTTGTAGATACGCATCGTGGCAGCGTATGTGTACCAGCTGGAGTGGGCAAACAGGAGGTTCTCAAAACCGGGCAGCATCTGAGGTGAGGCACAGAAAATAGTCAAATGGAGTTAAGATTTCATCTTCAATATGGCATTCATTTGTCTGAAGAAATGTCTGGAATTTGTGTCAATGTGACTCAGATTAAAATAAATCAGGTAATGTGCATTTTACAAATGCTGCGATACACAGACATGTCACAAACAACAGGAACAATAAAAAAAGCATAACAGAAGATGGAATAATGAACACAAACTATTTAATAAGCACAAACTATTTCCTGCCCCACACAAGACACATTTACACTAAGTGTGTGAGGGACCTCTTTGTTTATGTGGCAAATGAAATTACACACACTACTGCGGGTCTGGGACCACTAAATCCATTATAGCCCATGTCTTGCATAGGAGATTAATTCTTCATAGGTGCTCAGTTTTTTACATTTAGCAAACCTACCTGAGATGTGTGATTATAGCTGATGTTAGAGTTGCATTATTAAACACTAGGAGCTTTGAAGAACATCCCTTACGTTGTCTTCTAGTCTAGTCTTGTCTACTAGAGTACATATACATCCTGACTGGAACCTGTTTTGACGTCTGACCTTGATGAGAGCAGAGCAGTGTCCCATCCCTGGAAGTTTAAAGTCTCTGAGTGGAGGGTTGGAGTCTGGGACCAAGGCTGGAATAAGATCCAGCAGGTCTCCCACTGCATTCAGGAACTGGATGTCAAACAGGGACAGCGGCTATGGGAAGGACACCAGATAAACAGCTGTCAGCAAATGAAAACGAATAGTAGTGTTGCTTCAATAGTGAGACAGCCAGCAATACAAAAAAAAATTGGTCTAAGAAAGAAACATATTTAAGATCAGTGAAATCATGAGCTATTTGGACACCTTTCATACCAAGTCTGCTTTGTTTATTAATCCAAACTGGCGCTAAAAACAAATAAAACTATAGTAAATACATGCTGTTTACAAAGGCAAATAACTGAGACTCAGTAATATTAGCAGTATTATTGATATAATATCATGATATTGGCACCATATGTGGTGTTGTCTTATAGTGGATCATACACTGTCCTTTAAACAACATGTATCTGCTTATTCTGCTTATAATAATACACTGCATAAAGCATTTCATGTCCCTTTAAACCTTACAGTGACGCTCTGTGATATATGATCACAAGTTTGCACTGGAGGTTCCTCATTTTAAATGAGAACCTGGCAGAACAGTATTTAAATGTGGTGCATCAGTCAGATGAAGTGAAAATACTTCTTAAAGAGGAATTTCCTTCATAACTGGTAGATTCAGATTTATACATTTCTAAAGACGATTCCTCTTCTATGTTTTATCTGTGCATATACTAGACATGTGTAATAAAATAATGTATACTTGCAACTTGAACGGTTGCACTTGTTTCTTTTTATTTATTTTTTCCATTTATTTATTCATTTTGCATATTTGTTTTTCCATTGTTCTTATGGTCATGTTTTGTTGCGTTCACAGGGCGTCTATGCATGTAAAAGAGAGTTGTTGTTCTCATAAAAATGTGAAGATATGGCTGTCACACCTTTTTGCCTTGCTTCTTGGCCCAGTCTGCAACTCCTGCTTGCAATCCATCCATCTGGGCGACAATGAAGCCTGTGTGTTTCCATAAAGGGTCAGAGCTCTTGTTCAGTTTCACTTGTTCTCTGGTCCATGAGTCTTGCTTCCTTAAAGTACAGGAGTGATGTTTACATGTTGTTTACAGTTCTCATTATTCATTGTTCTTATTTAAAACACTCAAAAGTAAAGAGCCAAACACAGAGCACAGATGAAGCTTTAGTGTAATCCATACGGACAAATAGTCCAACAGGTATGTTTTAATAAACTGACCTGAACTGAGGACTCATTTATGGAAAGAAACACAGAATAATTCCCTTAAGTCACTGAAAACCTTTCAAACATACTATACTATGCTAGAAAATGTGTTTGCCCACATCACACCCCCGAGTTGAGTGTAGTGTGAGCTAAACTAAACATCTCTGAGAAGAGGATATGAAAGATGATGACAGTGATGTGTGACTCAGATCTTGTACTGTTTGTGACTGCGGTGATGCTGCTGTGGTTTTAATATTTAAAAGAGGACAGACTCACTTCATGAAAGTTTGAACTGGGCCGAGGATCTTGGGGTCGTGGATGAGCTGGGGATACATGTTGGCGTAGTGATTCATCATCTGCCTGGGCAGGGAAAGTAAGTACGAATATTAAATGAATGTACTCATAACAACAGAAAAAAAGTGATTCATACTGTTTGGGGACATTTTGATTGGTCATTTGTTTTCTATAAATCTTATGATTGGAGGGTGCTGCCAATAATTTTTCAGGTGTTACAAAAGGTGTCAAAGGTCAAAGTTTCTTATCTTTCTCTAGTTTCTCATCATACTTAATTCATCATCAGACTACATACTACCCAACCAATCACCAGTTGGATAACTGATCATTTGTTTTGTTGTAATTATCTTATTATTACACTATTATGTGATGTAAGACTAATTTGTGTGAACGGACAGTGAAGTCTTATCTCATCTTATCTTATTTTAGTATCAAATGTTTGAATGACATGAATGGGACACCATAAATCTTGTTATATGACAAGGACACTATAGGAATAGCGAGCATGACAGCACATTCACTAGACTTACTGGGCAGAGAGGAAGCCTTCGAGGTAGCCCGCCAGGAAGAAGGTGACCTCATCAGTCTCGGGGGTCTTTCCGTACCCGGCACGGATCTCTAAGACGCTCCAGCCTGTACTGGACAGGGTATCATTCAGGTATCCATATGCATCCCCCTCTGTCTCCAGTACCCCCTCCTTCAGCAGGACAGTCTTGTGCTGGGGGTCCCAGTACACTGTGGCTGCTGTCATCTCTGAAAAGAAATCAAACACCATTAAGAAGATGAAGACAACAAAAAATAGCTATAAAAGAACAGCTACACCAGTAGAAGAGTCATGCAGTTTGATGGCTGTAAAAGACAATGAAGTTATGGCTTTGACTCCTAGAAAAAAAGTTTAGCCACTTCTCCCGTGTGCAGTAAATCCAATAATCTACTATTACTGATCTACTAATTATATGAAAGTCTAGTGGTGCATCTCTACTATGAATGACATGTTTAATATTTTCGTCTTACATGGGCTTGCACCTCTGACACTCAGCCAGTTCATAATGCAGAAGGATTGTAGCTGCAGGGCAACGAGTGCGACTACCAGAGGGGATTGTTGTACAATACAGACGTAGCAAGTTTGGGCAAACAGTCTTCTCACTCAGAGCCGCCAACTGCTGGAACAGTCTAGCTATTGAATTAAGAGAGAGCACTAATTACCTAAGCTTTAAACATAAACTTAAGATATGACTTAAAGCAAACCAAACTTGCAATCATGAGTAATCATACTACCTTATCTCTGGCACTATCTTTACTCATAGTTTTTATATATCTCTGTTACTTCTGTAATGTATTTATGTATTGTATTGTATTGTAGTAGCATACTTGTTGAGTCATTGTATTGATGACATTAGGTCACTAATTTGTAATAACCTGCACAGGGACAATGGATGAAAATTAGCTGCTACCTCGAGCAAATTTACATTGATGTGGAAACTGAAATGTTGATTAAAGTGCACTGTCCATGGTAAATAAATAAATTAAAACATATATACTATATGTATTTATTTTTAGCTGGAGTGACAGATGACAGGGTCACACAAACCCATTCACACAAAAATCTCCTATCCCTCCACTTTTTGTTCCTCTGTTTTTTTCTTATATGCATGTTCCTATCTTGACTTATTAAATATAGGTTTATGGATATTAACAAAAAGTGAAAGTTAAAACTAAAACATTTCATTGGCAGGAGCCCTCGTGAGGTTGGGGATTACCCTGTATGGGTAAACAACACATACTCAACTCATGCTGTCATCTGCAACACTCCTTAAATCACAGCCGCTGACAGAGAGTAACTAAATATCTTTACTGTAAAACAGCATGCATGCGTAAAGCCAGTTACTATCAGTTCAATCCTGGAAAATAAAGCCATTAGATCCTTACACAATAACCCGTGATTTCTCTCAAACTCGGCCTACTTACTGTCAGCAGAGGCGAAGGTCGCAGCCACATGGCATAAAAGAAAGACATACAGCCTCTTTAGTAGAAGCATATCTAGTTGGAGGTAAAACCTAAACTAGGTGCACAACAGACACAGGGATCAGCCAAAGGTGCTGAAAGCGAAGAGGAAATCAGTTGTTATATATGTGACGGAGGGAAAGTCCGAAACGGCAGAGCGGAGCGTTTCCTGATTGGCTGCGAGCCGGAGGAAAAGGGAACATGTCGTACACGTGCCCTTTGGGGGGGTAGCAGAGTCCTGCCGCTAAGTCTTATAGAAGCACAACTAGCAATAACATGCTAATAATAATTTTAATGTTACTTTGTGTCTTGCCATTTTAGAGCATGAGGTAGCAAAAGCTCTCACCCCAGATGGGACTCGAACCCACAATCCCTGGCTTAGGAGGCCAGTGCCTTATCCATTAGGCCACTGGGGCTATGCGGCTCTCTTTGGTAGTCACATACCTATTTAAATACATAAGCCGGGCCCATTACATCAGGTATTGTGCCATGGTATTTACCCTCTGATAGCAAGTGTGCCCCTGACCACGGGAACGCGCATGCATTCCATTAGGAAGTGTGGCTCTGGCTGCGGGAGCGCGCATTGTTTCAGGGCTACATCACTACGCTTAGATTTCAACCAAGTAAATTAAAAATAGCAACATGGTTTAATTCACCGTGTATTGTCGTTTTATCAACGAGGTTTTGCAAAGTAACTCATGGCTCATCTATCAGAATACATGCTTTTATTCTTCTGTACGTGTTATCCAACTTTATGTTATTCATTGCACTGAATGTCTACTGAAAAAAACAAGGCAATCACATCTTTTTTCTCCTTTAATTCGACAATGTTATAATGTACCACGTAGTCGATTACTCGGTCATCCCATGTTACTGTTTGGAAGCTACAGTAGATCCAAACACGCTGTAATTCAACCTTTTGTAAGGAATTTGTTCATTCAAATAGCTACACGTTTGATATAAAGATCACTGTAATCATTTTAACACATTTCTCGCCTAACTTATATCTATTTAACTCGAAATGTACATAAAACTAATGCAGCATTGTGAACTATTGTTTCTGTAATCCACTTTTCCATTGCAAATGATAGCCTATGTTCCTTTGGATATTGTTTTAAATGATTCTGAATCCCCCTCCTAAAAGGGTAAATAATGATAATCAGAATAATCATCATGATAATAATGTATTGCATTTATATAGCGCACAAAGCCACTAAGATAGGCTACTTGTCCTACCAGGCTGGACATGCAGACTGCCAAAATATGTAACCGCCTCTATAATGCACAGTCTGACCAATCATCAAGTGTTTTATTTATATATATATATCAGATCATACCCAATAACCTTGGAAAATATGGAGAGGTTTCCAATCTCTTAGTGTTTTAGTTAATAGTCAAATCAAATTAACCTTCTGACCTCCTCTAAAATGCTGACAATACATTTATTGATTCACAGCCTTACCTAACCTTAACCCCTGACCTCACCTAATTTGCATTATTGATAAGGAAGGAATCACATGTCCTGGATAGACAAACACAGACACCTGGACAAAATCTGTGGATTTTTGGAGGGGGATACATACACTGGCAGACAACAATTTGGCCTGCAAGAATGTGTATCCCCCTATAACGACTGTGAATTATGGAGGGGGATACATTTTGTGGCAACTTGATAGATGAGCCATGTGCTACTTTGCAAAACCTTGTTGATAAAACTACAAAGGGCCACACTTCCTATCATCACGTTACAAAAGATGTTAACATTTTATTGTTATGGTGCCACAACTGTATGAGTCTCATTTTTTACTGTTTGATAACTTATTTTACATTTTCCAGACGCTGTATGAGTGCATTTAATACAATCTAGATGCTTTCTAGTTGAAAGAAAGGTAAGATAAAAAAATAAAAACAAAACATTAATATTCCTCCAAAATAGACCAAACACTTTTTTAGTTATAATTGTATGTTTATTTATAGTTTTAAAAAAATCATTGCTTAGGCCATTTTAAGGTTCATGTAGTCAATTTAACTCCAAATAAGCCTGTTAACTCCAGCCAATATGTCTATGAACCGCCCTGTTAAAGATAAAATAAAAATACAGTAGGTCCCTTTGATTCATACATTCCAGTTATTTGGAAAAACAACACACAGAAGAAAATCCTTCAAACCAGGAGCCACAGTCAGTCAGTGCTGACTGCAGGACAGTGTGATCTGATGTGATGCTGCCCCCAAGTGATGACCTCAAACACGTCTGCAACAGTTAATCATCAAAATGCACAAAAGTCATCTTATTTCACACAAGACAAAAAACAAATAAACAAACAAAAAAGACAGACCCCAGAGTTACACGGGTGGATAATTATATTCACTGTAACAGAATTAATCTCGCAATTTACTGATCATTAAATCGTTTAAATATATTTTGACAAAAATAAATAAAGTTGGAATGACAAGAGAAATTACAACAGCAGAGTCTTTATACTCTTTCCCTTTATACATTCTTATTTACATGTAGTGTCTGCAATTTCAATCCACATCCACAGCATGGTAAAGCTCTGAGTGTTATTATAGTGTTCGTCTAATAACTTTCTCATCTTAGACAAAAACACTACTGGAGGGCTGGGCGCCACTGGAATAAGGGGAAGTGAGAAATGAAGGTTAGTGTTACAGGAAAATAACACAGTTTAACTTGAAGTATGCAGATTGAATTTAAAAAAAAACAACTTTGGTTGTGAAACTCTCTGTTGGTGGACACTCTGTGGCAAGCTCTTCCTTGTTTAACAACTAAAATGTTTAAAGAAGAAGGAAAAACATCCAAAGATGTGTAACAGTTGCATGTAACAAACACTTCAAGTAGGAATCATGAGGAAGAATCATTTCTGTGGTAGTCCCCATCTTCAGCAAACACCTTTAAAATGTTGATCCATTAGTGTAATTTGCCAGTTGCTTGTTAAGGTGAGGAGAAAAAATGTCTCTGCAGTGACACCTCACATCTTCTAGTGCAAACTAACATATTTGTATTATATATATTTATATGTATTTATTTACTGTATTTATTTTAGAATCTGTGTCGTTGACTGTGGTTGTTGTTTGCTGAGGTTGTTTTGTCTTTTAATGCACTGAGCAGGAGTAGTATTCCTAATTTTGCTGTATTATCTACAATGACAAAAAAGGCTTTCTATTCTATTCTAAATAAATCCCTGTCCAAAATGTTTACAGCAAAGAAAATAATCAAATAAAAATGTAAATATCAAGGTAAAGCTTTAACAATCCACAATGTACACACTGACACACAGCCCCGACCCATTACACTTCATTACACTAAGAGTCTAAAAGGCACACCTCGTATGCATTTAGTTCATCCTCTGCAGCATTAAAATAAAGTTGCCTTCTGTTAGTTGTGTTTGTCTCACACTCATTCAGCAATGACCTTATGAGTGGACGACAGTCACATCAAAAGCAGGAAGTCTACGGTTTAAAGAGAAAGTTGAGTCATAATTCACAACAGTAAAATGATATGGTAATCACAAAGCCGTTGATTGGAGTGTATTCCACAAGGAAAACACCACAGAAAGACCAGACAACAGGATTATAGCAGCGATTTTCAGTAGTATTCACCTTTGTGACAACAGTGTTAACAATGTCAGCTGCTATGTTCCACTCTAAAGATCATCGTTTGGTGAGAGTGTTGACATAAATTGTAAGTGAGGAACAGTTATGTTAGCGGGGCAGATTTAACGTCCATAAGAACACCACATTCACTCTCACACACACACACACACACACACACTCATTCGTCATCGATCAGTTTCTCAGCGCCATTCTCTGCTTGTCTCCCTACGCTGCTTCCTCCTTCGTCTCCGCCTCCTCCTCCCTCCTCCTCCTCCTCGTCTTCAGCGTAGGAGAGCGACTGGCTGCCGTAGTTGATCATGGTGCGGGAGAGGTCCACCTCGATGGGGAAGACATCCGCCTCCTTCAAGACGGCGTAGCACTCGTCATAGTAATGTGACATGCCCGAGACAAAGCGCTGCAGCTGGAACACAATGTCCTGGACTGCAGGTGAAGAAGAGGGGAGGGAAAAAAAGAGTGGATGGAAAGTTTCGTGACAGGTGGGCTGAGTTACACATTGAAAAATAAAAAATGTAATCCTGTTGAAGAGAAAGAGACATGTCACACCAAGAATGGCTGTTTTACTTCTCCTTAAGCAGAATTTATTTTGTTGTGCTTCCTGTTTTAAATGTCTCTGTTTCATATCTTTAAAATGCTCTATGTCTTTGCAATCCTTGTTCGTGCATTTTTGCCCTTATAATGTTGATCTCAAATTCCATAATCCCTGAAAATATCACACTATAATTATCTGTGTATCTGTGTGTATGTATATTATTTTGATAGTGTTAAAATATATTTTACATGAAAAACCTCAAGACATGTCATTATTTTGAAACTCTTTCTAATTAAAACATGTTATACTGGAAACATGTAACATTAAATATGCAACTTGTTAACCTCTTTTTGTACATTTACACTGGTTACTGTCACATCTTGTTTTATATATCAGATGGCTGGAAAAAAAAGACTTGAAAAACAACAACAACAAACCATGTTTCTGATCCAGCAGCTCTATCTTCTCCAGAACGTCCTTCCTCATTTTGGCAAAGCGGGCGCGAGCCTCCTGCCGACATCGCAGCACCAAGCGGTACTCATAGTTACCAGTGCTGACGCGATACAGAGGCTCTCCCATGGCCTGTAGAAGGAAGCACATTACTCACTGCTTCAGATTATATGAGTGCATAAAACAACAACGCCACACACAAACGATGTGGCTCCATCAGAGTTTTGTAGCTCGACCAGTTTAGTGGCATCAGCTGCAAAATAAACTCAGTTTGCACTTGTCTGCTCAAAATAAGGCCACCATGTACAGTATACAGATCAAAATTAAAACATGCTGCACAACTCTTCTCCTGTACACATTCCTTTATTCACTGGCTCTTTTGCCTTCATCAGAGTGACCAATTAGACACTATAAATACTATCTTAACAAAACATCATAATCAATCACTTCTTAAAAATTATTATATATGATATTGATTGTAAGACAAATGTCAATTATTTTCTTGATTAATCATTTGAGCTATCAAATTGTGGAAAACGTCTGTTTCTCAAATGTCATTTTGTTCCACCCAACAGTTCACAACCTAGACATTCAGTTTACTACCATAGAGGACTAAATAAAACAGTAAATTCTCATATTTGAGAAGCTGGAATCAGATAAATTGAACATTTTATCTTAAAAACTGACTCAAAACGATTAATAAATTTTCAAAATAGTTGTTGATTAATTTTCTGTTGTATGACTAATTATTGCAGCTCTACATCTAATCTTCAACATCTATTCAGTATAACATCATGTAGTTTCACTCCTGACTGAGCATGGAGGTGTGTCAAACACTCCCCTCCAGCAAGAGGCTGAGATCTGTCAAAACCAAAACACAAGAACAGTTTTTTCCCATCTGCAGCCGGCCTCATCAATAAGGCCCGAGACCCCCACTCACATGGACTCTATCCCACCCTTAAACACTACACGTTACATTAACTTAAAAATGTCATCATCTGCACACCTGTGAAACCGTCACAATGAACAATGTGTTACTTATTTATTGCTTATATGTTTTATGTAATTATTTATTATTTGTAATTTTATTTGCACATTTCATGTACTGTTTATTCTGTTTTTATACTGTAAAGTTTTGCACATTCCAGGTCAGTATCTTGTACAATGCCATAGCTCTTTTCACTCAGAGTATATTTTTACTATATTTAGGACATTTCACATATTAATTGTAAATTTTTATTTACATAGTTATATCACCTATCTGTTGTGGTAGTGGTATTTTTCTCTTACTTTGTATAGGCACTTGTGTTTTCTCTTAACTTTTATTTTTTGACTGTTGTGCACCAGGAGAATCCTCTGAGAGAAAAGCAACACTTTTCCTTTGGCAACCTCATCTTACGTCTGCTATACTATACACTGATTACATTTCTTAAAACTAGAATTGAAATGACAACTCACAATACTACTGTATTCCTCGTCGTCCATCTCCTTCACCTTCAAGCAGTATGACTGAAAGACAAAAGAGATTCATACTGATATTCTGTTGACGGACATTCAACTAATTTAACAGCTTTACAAGTGATGTCACACTGCTGTGGCCTTACCAGATATTCAAACTTCACATCCAGGTACTTGCGGATGGTGAGCTTTGTGTCTGGTATGGCTTTGTGAAGGTACGTGTTCAGATCATGAAGCATCTGTACAACAAGATATGATTGGTAAGAGGTTTGATATAAAGTCAGACAGACATTAGAGCTACTGTATAAAGGCACAACAAAACAAAGTATCGTTGGATTAACTCAAGACATCTGCGTTCTTCTGTTCATGATGTTTGATAAAAGATAACTGAGCTAAAAATTGAAGTAAAGAATACAAACAAGGATAAATCCAATAATATACACTGTATGAAAGTAAAGACAGATCACAGCATCGATATCAAGGTATAAAAAAATAAATATAAATATATAGTCAACCTTTACCATGAACTGACTTCATCATACACATTACACATCCCTTAGAGAGATCAGTGTCATAAGGAATGCATAAACCTAATGAACACATACACAAACACTGTTTAAATTTATTTCTTTGAAGTCAGTTTGAAATAAAGATCAAATAGAATCATGATGTCACATTTCCTGGTGGAATAAATGCTTCAACTGCAAATTGTTTTGTACTCACAGGCTTGATGGTCTTTAGTAGCTGAATACCATATTTCTCAATGTTGCGGTGAGCATCAGCAAACTTCACAAAGGCCTCACTGGCTGCAGCCTGAGGCTCTCGTACTCCGATGACAGAAAAAACATCCCCAAATGCTGTAAAGTTACAGTAGGCTGTCAAACTCCAATCACATATATTAGACTCTATATCTCTTTAGATCAATTAAGATTGTCTATCTTGTGTTCTTCTTAGCTATTCAATGTCAAAATTAAAAAAGTACACCAAACAACGTAAAGATGCTTTGTTTTATTATTTTTGATCACAGTAACTCACCTCTGTGGGTTTGAGAAAGCTCAAAGAAAGCTCTGAGCAGTCTCTTTGTGTGCTCCATCAGCCCTACAAACAGAAAATAATAATGATGACATACTGGTTTGAACAAACAGCAACAAGTGAATCTGCATCAAACTCAATTCAACACATCAAGTGCATCTGGTGAGAACACTACACAATCATTATGATTGATAGTTTCCTGATTTTGTGATTACTGTTCTCCAGATTGTTACAAAACACATTTGTTTGGTATTTTGATTATTCTTTACCTTTGTAGAGCTCTGCTGTTTTCTCCAATTCTTCTAGTCTTTTGACCAGTCCATCTGTGAAATAAAGTTCATTTCGTAGATATCTATATAAATTAATGGATAAAGTTGTAACATTTTCTATTTAAATGAGTAAATTGATCATAACAATCTCACCATTGCATAGAATAGCTCTACTGAGTCCGAGAGCATCTGCTGTGCCTGAGCTCATATTCTCTACCAGGCGATGTTTGACTTTTTTCAACACTAAAACACACAAAATATGTGTCAACACACACCACGACACTGAATAAAAGGTGTCGTAACAATGGAAGAATATGATGCATAAAATGAAAATGCAGAATCCACAGAGGGTAAAGTAAACAAACAATGGATCAAGACTAATAGTGAGTATGTGTCTAGTAGAAGAGATACCTATATCCAGAGACTTCCCCTGTTTTGGGTCTGCCTGCAATTTGTTGTAGTGGATTACTGCCTCTCCCTGTAAAGATATAATCAAGAATCAACTGAATCAACAACAACAAATGAACACGGAATATTTAAAGGAAAAAGGAAAAAATCTGTCTTACATTCATTTAATATAAAAATGTATAATATATACAAGCATACAATAAAAATACAGTGTGTAAAATTAATCATTTGCAAATTTTCCAGCACCATGATGTCATGAGTGAAATCGACATGAAGTACTTGCACTGAATGCGCAACAACAACAAAATCTAATCCTTTAACTCCCACATTGAAGCCTGTCTTTAATCCACCATGCAGGAAGTCATGGAATTTCCTGGGTGCTAACAATGGATGCCAAAAACAACACAGCCCCTCTGCATAGGTGACGTGCCAAATACTATTTGTGCTGACCTCTTTAGCACAGCTTGGAAAGCAAGTTAAGTCCATCCTCTCCACAGTCCGATGGTGGGTTTGCACCCGAAATTATCTCTTGCACTATTCACTGATATATCAGCAGCCACAGCAGGACACAAAACCGTGAGTAAGGTTTTATTCTTGTTTCTGTTTGTGTCATTGTATGTCATGGATTTTGAAATATTACATCATATTTAATACATGGTCTAAATGTGCTTCATTCCTTGTTTTAATGCATTAAAAACACTGGTCATCAATGGTGAAGAGTTAGTTAGTACATTTGGTAAGTTTAGTTTAATTTAAGTTTAATCAAAATTGCAGACCATAAAGATTCCAAACTGAAAATAAAAGAAAATTCAAACAAAGCAGATTTTCTGCCTGAGTGAGTGAGGAGGCAAAAGCAAATCAAATTGACCTGCATTTGACAGATGTCTGGCATTAATCTTCTATCTTAGTCATCAACTACATTAGTCACTAACTGAGACGACTGTATTGGTCAAAAACTCAACCTTGTGTTCACAGAAATGTAGAAGAGGCCATCTTATGACAACCTGGTATTATTCAGGATTACAAATTATTATGGACTGTGATTCCCTCCCCAGCACTTGTGTACCTGGACAGCTTGAATCATCTTGGCCACCTCCACTTTTGTCTTTCCCTTTACTGGTTTGCCGTTCACGCCTGTGATTTCATCACCTGCTGCCAGCGTCCCATCCAGAGCTGCTGGGGTGTTATCAAAGACCTGCGAGACGACAGCAGCCACATTCAAAAAGGTACCAATAACACCTACAGTTCCATTCTGACTTATTCAAATGGAGCTTTATCACCATTGTATCAACTTAATGCTACACAATGGCATTACATATGTTTTAAAATTCGATGCTTACTACAAAACTTGAAAGATTATACGAATGTCCTGTTGTGGTTAAAACACAGCAGCAACACCTACCTGCACAATGTAGAGACATGGACAGTACTGTGCCCCACCCCCAATGCTGATCCCTATCAGGTTATTAGCATCTTTCTTCAGACACACAGTGCCAGGGACTGTCGGTATCCCCCTGTTGAAGAGTAAAAATGTTTTAATTTTATATTTGCAGCATATAGTTGACTCTGTTTGTGACAATCCTAACGTGCAAGGTTCTTATCACGATCACATTATTAGCTGCTGTTTTAAGAATTTAATGCGATCACTCAACGTGGTTTCGTCACTGTATGTGATCCCATGTGTGAATGGAAGATTTCAGTAACACACTGAAATAAACAATTGAATGGAAGGAAAAAAGAGGAAAAACGACAATTGTGACTCACAGTTTGTCCTCCTCCAATTCATAGTCCATGTCTGTGAACATCGCAGGACAGCGTCACTCCTGTCCGGTTAAACCTGTCAGTGATTATTTCAATGATTAACAAAACCCGTAAACACAGTCTGACTGACGATTGATATGATGAAGACAGAAATATCATGACAGTTTTCTGACACTTACTACCTATGAAATATAAAAAGAGATTCAAAGTAAAGTTGGTCTTTCTATCAGGTAGGAAGGACGTTATCCATCAACTTGGATTAATGGAAATATGCGCAAAATAAAACAGGTCCTTCTTTTAGGTAATCTGGCTCAGTAGAGCGAGAGCAAGCTGAAGCTTTGCTAGTTTCAGAGGTTTGCGGTCGGTGAGAAGACGCAAGCTGCTGCTGCTGCTGCAGGTGAACTAACAGCTGCTAGCTTACAATGCATGACAACTACGTGATGTTAGCCAGTTAAATGAGTGTGAGTGAAACAACATGTCAGTTAAACAACATGCATGAACCTATGCGGTGTTAACTATCTGGAAGATTTCCTTGGTGACGTAAGCCAAAATCATGAAATTTGCTCGCTAAAGCTAATTAGCTGCTAGCTTCTGTAGACTAGTGGCAGGTTAAATAGCTAATTTCTGATGTTAACACGCCATTAGTGAGTTACCTTTACTAGAATGTGCACCGGTTCATACAAATGTCCCTTTGTATGCATAAAAAGCAAAATGCCGTTCTTAAATCGCTTCCCTTAGTCGTAAATATATTAATTTCTGGATCAACTGACAGCTCCTCTGTTTACTTTCAGACGTCACTTCCGGCAACTAGCGGAAGTTGCTTTTGAGAAAGACTTTTCAATTGTTTTCTATGGTCACCGACTCCAAATCATTCAGGGGAAATAATACATATATTCATACTAATTATATGTATTATTGTAATTGTGCTTTGTTATTAGCTAATATGAAATCCTGAACCACGTAATGAGTTCAAAACAGTCTTCAACGTATTTTTGTACATGAGTTTTACCGCCATCTCGTGGCCAAAGAGAAGAACTGCAACACATCACATTTGTAAAGCGACATCAATGGAGACATGACAGCACACCACTTTTCCGGTTTATGGTCAATCGTTTTTCCACATTGTGACAACAATTGATGTATAATGTCTACATCCACGGTGACAACAGACGACAGTACGACGAGCAAACCGTGGGTCCCGTGATGAAGGCAGTCAAATACAACTTTCCTGGAGTTTTTCTAACTATACGGTACACTCAACTGTGAGGGGTTATATTACGAAGAAGAGGTACGAATCAGTACGAAGCATGTATACATTGACGCCAATTTGACGAATATAACATATTGCAATTTGTCTTTGTTACCACGGGATGGCAGCAAAAACTCACGATTGAGTTGAGGGCTGTTTTGACTGCTGGTTGATAAAGAGTGTATCAATATGAGTACTGTAATACAGATAATCAGTATGAATATTTGTATTATTGCCACTGAAGAATGATGATGGTCTCACGACAACTGTGGCCTTTTAAATTTAATCTAATGTCATCCATTAATTGGCTGAGGAAGTTTTGATTAATCTCAAAGATCCCTTCCAGACATGTTTTAGATGCATATAAAATACTCTACCTTGAATAATAATTTGTGTCAGATATGTTTTTTCCTCCACAAAATGAGTTAAAATATCTTGTTAAAAATTCCAGAGTCTATAAATATGCAAATATTGTTCATTTAAAAGGTTTAACAGCTGGACACAAGATGTCTCCTACTTCAATGTAAAGTCTATTCTCAGTGATGTGCACTGGAAACTTCAGGTTTTCACATCACACTTGTGTAAGTTGAATATTGGACCAAGATTGGCTTCCAAACTATTTGTGATGTCACAAATCATGATCGTAAGTCCACCCATTAAAATCACATTTCCAATGAGCTCAGAGAAACTTTCTACTTTCAGCAGATGAATGTGAAAACAGCCTTCTAGTGTCAAACTCTGCACATATATCATTCTGCACAGTTAAGCTCAAACATCCAACTGAAGGAACAAGAAGAAAAACATATTTTTGAGTGCAGAGAGACTTTAAAATGAAAGCTAAAATTGAAAATGACCATATTTTATTAAAATGATATAGATAGTGAAGAACAAATTAGGTCCTTCTTGAACTGTCTATCAGACAGTCACTGGAAATGACATGCAGCAGACTCACACACAGTAAATGAATAAAAAGTAAATAAATTATGCCAAATTAATACAATACCCTGTTGAGGTCAGTGTAAGAGAGGAGAGCGAATATATAATTATGCCTCATGGGCTTAAAATCCATGATTAATTATTAAAGACATTCAGCAGTCATGATGGTATCAATAGGTATTATGTATATATTTAATGACCAAGCATACAAATCAAACATGAAAATGCTTTTCAATTGATAGAATTATCATAACAGACTGATTGGATACAATAGGCACAGTGTATTCTAGGGGGTCGTGTTTTTGCTACAGTTTAATCAATAATGTCTTCAGGACCCTCCTCAGTGTACATAATGGTTCCCAATCTAAAAAGATTGAAGCAGCTTGTTAAAGGGCAGAGTGCTTTGTTCAGATACTTCACACGGTGGCAGCTGTTACTCACAGTTTGTTCAGTGATCAAAGAGAGAATTAATTTCATTTGCATGAGTTCAACAGTAATGATTAAATGTTGAGGTGCCTCTGCATTGAATAGGCTGCTTGATTGTGATGATGATTATCGGGGCAAACTATGATGATAAAAGTCTGTTAACTGAATCCTTTGTGCTTATAAATTAAGTGAAACTTCACAATTAAACTACTTACTTCTTGTCCCAGGACAGAGGAGAACCATCTTCCATCTTATTAGCTCCAGGACTATTCACCAACACCAGCACCCAGAATGAGCATGGTAAGTTGAACTGCTTTCTTTCTGCCTTTATCAATTATTGATTTGCACACTGTAGTTTGTTGGATAAAAGTATCTGACTGTGATACTGACATTTGATTCCTCCAAGTTTGTCACCATTATGACAAACTGTAACCTTTCATTTTTTAATTAAATTGGTTGAAACTCTAAACTGTGTTTCTCAGAAACTTGAATTGAACAATGTGGAACTGAGAGCTGGAGATCAGCTGAAAATAAAGGGAATAATTCTGCACGATGCTGAGAGGTAAACTAAACACAGACTTACAGTTATTCTTTATTAGCCCCTTAATGGAATAAAATAATGTAAGGATATCTGTGTACATACAAGTTGGTTTATTGCTACATGGAATAATTATAAATCTGGAACAATGTGTCCTTTCATTGATTGTGGAGCATTTATGTTTTTTATAAATATCCTGGTGAATATGTGTCTAATATTTAACCCGTGTGGCATTCTGAGCTCTGCAAACACACACATTAAGATTACTTTTATTGTATAATCTCTGATCCACTCAGATTCCAGATCGACCTCGGCTGTCATGAAGACGATCTGGCTCTGCACTTCAACCCTCGTTTCCATGATGACACTGATGGAGCTGTTGTCGTGTGCAACTCAAAGACTGCTGGTTGCTGGGGTGATGAGAAAAGGGAAATACACAACCCCCTGCACAGGGGCACAGATGTCAAGGTGGGGAGATGTGACTACAAGAAGTGAAGATGTGTGAACTTTGTGAAAAGTGGAAGGTTTGGTTACATTTTGAAAGACTTCAAGGGTCAGTTTGCCCAAAACACAAAAAATATATTTCTTCACTTACCCTGAGCCATGCAAATAGTTTGGATATTGTTTGGAGACGTTTTGAGATATCTGTCTCAGAGGTTTGTGACTTAAGTCGAAAGGGTTTTACTTTATGAGCATCTTTTCTGTTTTAGATTGTGTTGAAACTGGCTGGAGACGTGTTTGAAGTGGAGCTTCCTGACGGACAGGAAGTCCAGTTTCCCAACCGTGTTGGCATGGACGTCATCAGCTACATCAGAATCACAGGAGACCTCAAACTGACTTCCTTCAAGATCTGCTAGGAGACACAACTGCTCTCACACATGTACACTGTATTTATCAGTTTGGTGAAAGATGAGACTGTCAGTTATTGTAAGAAACATGAATCATAAAGAGATGTAGATGTTCTGTACACAGGGAATGTATCCTTACTTAAATATTTCCTGTTGTGCAACAGAAAATAAAATGTTTGAATTCAAATGATCTTGTTTTGTTGTCTTTGAAGGGTCAGTTTTCACAAATTGAAGCCTAATCCCGCTTTAAAGCCCATTTCATTTTGATCCAATGCAAATACTAAAATGGTCATTAAAATATTGCAGATTTTAACAACAGTTAGTGAAAACAGTAGTAATGATGATGTGACGTCAAAGTAACATGACAAGACTTCACATAAAGTAAAATGCACTTTCCAGTAAAAAGTGTAACTTGCCACTTAAACCACATTTTGTCTCCTATAACTGTAAACTGCTTTACTTTAAAATAGTTTTTCTCAGGAATTTGAATTGAGCTTTGATTGCTTTAATTTATTCACTAAATAGTGAATAGATAATGACCTGGATGTGAAAGCTGTGGGTGTTTCCCCCACAGCAGAAGACTGTGTGTGTTTGTGCTGAACAAATGTTTAACTGAAGCAGAGCTCTTTATATAATTATGTTTTCAATGTAATAATTGTCCAATATAAATTGCATTTGAGCATCACTGGGGATTAGTCTGACCCATCAAACAAGAGAAGGGAAAAGAGGAAGAACTTGTTGCTGTTTAGATGTATAACATCAAATGATACTATAAAAAACATCTGAATGTGGAAAAAAATATAATGAAAAAAGGAAACACTTGTACACTTACTCCAGGCCAAAAAAGTTTAATGATGACAACATTTCAATATCACTTGGATCCTCGTCAGGTCAAAATGTTTATAAAATGGAAAACACACCCATACCTATATATCATGCACACAAACAGGCTGACAAGCTCTATGATGGCAGGTGTGGTTCACCAACATGGGTGATAAACATCCCAAAACAAAGAACAATTCAATAAAGTACATAGAAAAAAATACATAGAAAAATCAGAAATACAAAAGCCATACTTCAAAATATCAAACGTACATCTTATATATAAACATTATATCAGATTCATCATTGCATATATAAGAATCTACATCACCTATGTTCAAAACTATATATAGTATTAAGTTAGAAAAAAGAGAAGAAAACTTAGATTCTTGTTCAGAAATTGGATCTTAACACCCGTCTATAAAAAAGCTGACTAGATCAAATAACAATAAAGAAAATAACACACCTGTTGAATTTATAAAATTTAGAGAGAGAGCCATCATGATACCACCACCATTTTTTATTTTTTATTTCAGAGAAAATGTTTGATCTCATAATCTTGATTCAGACCTCAGTAAAAGAATACAATGAAAACATAAATGCACTGTGGTCTATGGCAGGTGTATAATATGTTAATAGACTGTTATTAAAAAAAACATTAAGAAACCTTTAGTAGATATGAAGTATTCATTTTTATTATGACTCTTTATGTTTGTTGATAACATGAGTTTTTTGTGATGTCACTGAATGATCAATTTAATAAATGATTAAATATTAGTAACATTCTCTTCAAATGAATTACACTGTTTACATTAACTCTGGATATCTGAATAGAGAAGAGCAGAAGTTCACTTAAAACTACAAAAACACTGTAAATAATAACAGAATGGTTGAAAATAGATAAACATTACACAACTGAAAACATCAAATACTTAAAACATAAAGCATCCTTCATTAATTATGTTTGATATATTCTCTAACATGACTCAACTTAAAATGCTTTTATGTTGTAAGTTTCTACAAACAGACAAAACTTCTTTGACATGATTTTGAGATATGACTGTTAAACAGGTTTACAAAGAAATTCTGTTCCTCATTGTAAAAATAATTTCTTACATGTGTCTCACCATCCCTCTCACAACTCTTTCCATTTTCATTGAACTTCAGAACTTTAAACTTCATGTATCCTGATTTAATTAAAAATAAAATATCCATCCTTTGACTCATCTTACATTTAACGCAATGTAGTTACATCAGTTCGCTTTCTTTGAAAAACACCAAGCAAACAAACAACAACATATTGCGTTCTGCTTTTACTTTTATGGAAACTATCTGTATTTCCAGAAATCATCACTAACTGACAAATTGATATTAAGTTTTTATGAAACACAACATCCTTTAAATTGCTTTGTTCTTGTGCCCTCTTTAGTTTTATGTGTCGATTTCAATCAAGCAATCAGATGTGTGTTCAACAGTCAAAAAGTCTTCTGTATGTATTAATTCACTAACTGTTCACATTTATTACTCAGAGACAAATTCATCTGTCAATTATAAAGTCAGCATAAATCTGAAAACACTGTTTTGTAGTACTTTGGTTGATGAAAACAAAACAGTATCATAATTTTCAGCAGAGTTGTAGTTGTGTTGTGTTGACTCACTAACACATTTCATCCAGACTTTTAATAGCGTCTGCTTTGGAGAAATTCCACTCTTCGGGAATTTCACCAAGGCCCTTCAATTTCAACTTATAGTGGTCTTCTAGCTGCTTTTGAAATTGACTTACAAACCATTTCCAGTACGGAAGCTTAGACCCATCAGGGGTAATGCTCCAGTTAGCAAACCTTGGGCCAGCCTTACGGTACTCTTTATAGAGAAGGGTCTCATCTGAATCATCATTAATGTAAAAAGAAGTATCACTTGCAACTCTTGTTGTGCAGAAATCGATGCACATCTCCACTGACTCTCTGAAGTGTGTACCAATGACCGCAAATGATCGATGGAAAGGCACGCTGTGATCGTCAGGGCTGTGATTTTCCAGGGTGTTGGTACAAACAGCTGCACAGAATGGACACGTTACCCAGCAGCAGTTACACAGCTGATCGATGAGGATTTGTTCTGGCCTCAGCCTGAATTCCTTCATCTTACCCAATGAGAGGCTGCTCAACTCTTCAATGATGGATGGAAGTCCTTTCTCTATCTCTTCTTTAAGAAAGTCAAATTTGTTTATATCACTGAAATTTTGAGCACAAATGGTGTCGAATGTTAGCTCATCATTAAGCAAACTGGAAAATTCCTTCAGCCACATGTCTGTGTCTCCTCTCTGAGCTTTGACTTTCTCTGTTGCAGTGAACAAAGCTTGACTCACAAGTTTATTGATGTCTTCAACATTTTTCTTGTGTATATTCAGTGCTTTATCTTTGTGTTCTGTGAAGACATATCTCTTTACTTCCTCTTTTATGAAACTCTCTACTTGGCTCCTTGGGCGTTGGATGTAGTTGATAAAACCATCAAAGTCTTCTTTCTCTGCCAGTGACTTCAACACATGTTTCTCCAAGTTCAACCTGTTCCCCTTGAATGCTGGGAAACTGCACCTCATCTCTCCAGCGAGATCAATGGCGGTCTTGTTACAGACAGCTTCAACGGTTGAAACCTTCAGTTTTTCACAGATCAGTTCTCCAAACACAACAGCAGATGAGTTTCCTTTGCAGAAGCTTTTGAAAATGTTGTTATATTGCATTTTCTTGCTTTCTAAATAAATGAGAGCATCATTGTTCATCCTGAATTTCTTGTGGGACTCTGAAATCCAACTCGCTGCTTTGTCAAACACATAAAGTAAGAGATCAACTGTAAACTCCTTCTTAAGAACATATTTACTCTTTGATTCAAATTCTGTCACTATTTCTTTGACATTTTTGGCCACCTCTTGCAAGTAAGTTGGACTGTAGCCTCTTGTAGCTACAGGTTTGCTCTTAATTGCATTAAGGGACTGTTGTTCAATATCTTCAATGAAGGATCTGATCATTTTTCGTTCGTCACATGATAAAGACCCCTTAAAGTAATTTACCATCTGTTCTTTTTTATTTTCAACGTATTCAACCATTTTGTCCCATTTACCTTGTTCTTGTGTTTGCTTTTTCTTCTCATTTTCTTGACACTGTTGGCTTTTGTAACCCAGACTTTGGTTCTTCTTTGGGTTTACATAATGAGAATAATCCCCAGTCACTGATATATTTTTGTAATTGCCACAGGTTTTGGAATCATCTATAAGACTCCATTCAAAACCAAGGCCTCGCAGGATAGTAAACTGGTCGTCTTCCAACTTGATGTCCTCAATAGATTTTATGTTTACAGTTAAATCAGTAACCCAGACACTCCAAACCCTGTTGAACTGCTTTTGGAGTTCCTCATCATTTTTGGCCCTGTCTTTTAACTCATGAGCAAGTTCTTTGCTCTTTTGTAGCAGTTTGTTCTCAAACTCTGTTTTCTTGTCATCTAGCTTTTTACAAGCATTCTTCTGCTGGATGACCTCATCCAGTTTTCTTTTAACTCCTTCCACCTGTTCATCATGAAACTCTTTGATTTTGCTTTCAAATCGGCCTCGCCACTGAACCAACATTTCTTTATCTCTGTCATCATCAAAGAATGTTGTCATCCCTTTTTTGATTTCTCCATATGTTTTGCTCATTTCTTGATGAAGATAACTGAGCTCAACTTTGTCAAGTTTTCCATTTTCAATACTGGTATAAAGCTGGTTCTCAATGGTCAACATTTTGCTCCTCAGGGTCCAGGTCCAGTTCCCATACTGGACCTCAAGTTTTCTGTACACTGCAATTTCAAGTGTGTTTTTGAAGCTGAAAACAAAGTTTTCTTTCAGAAGGGCATTCCACAGGTCCTCGATGTTGCTTTTGAACTGTGAGAGAGTTGTCCCTTTAGACTGTGAAGCTTTAGAGAGGATGAAGTTCTTTAAATCCTGGATGCTCTCACTATAACCTGGATTTGGAGGAGCCATGGGTGGACTTCCCTCCCACAGTTGGGCAAAATACTTCACATCTTCCTTCACATCAAATGAAATAACATGACTGAAGCACTCAGCATCACAAACCTCCTCTTTAGCGGCCAGTTTGGCCATCTGGTCCAGTTTTTCTTGCAGTCGTCTCTTTCCATCCATGTTTTTCTCTACAGCTGCAATATCTGTAACATTCTGGTGAACAAACACACAACTTGGAGAAAGTTTAACTTTCTTCATCCTCATGAAAGCCTGAACAACTATCTGCAGGACATCTTGCATGTCAGCTGGATTCTCTCCAAAGATGTTGATCAATGTCATGTTTCCCAGACCAACGACAAATGTTGCCAGTTCATTGTCGTGGTGAAGAGTAGCGTTACCTGCTAACTCCAGAGCATGCAGTCCTTCAGTGTCCACCACTAGAACATAGTCAAACTGAAAGTCTTTCTTCATCTCATCTGACACTTTGACCAGCTGCATGAAGGCACCCTTGGTGCACCTGCCAGCACTTACTGCAAACTGTAATCCAAACATGGCATTCAGCATGGTTGATTTTCCACTGCTTTGTACACCCAAAACTGACAAAACAAAAACTCTCTGATCTCCCATTTTCTTGATGACTTCATCTAAAAGACTAGAGATCCATGTTAAAGGCACATGACCTGCATCACCATCCATCAGCTCCATTGGGTGTCCTGATATCATCAGCTCTGCAGCCAGCTCAGGGTATTTAGACCAGTAAGTCTCTTCCATCGTTGTTTGTTCCTGCAGAGATTTATGGGCTTCATAGATCTGTCCAATTTCTCTGAAGATGTGCTCTAAGCCAAAAGTAGCTGACTGCAGTTTTGCTGATATTTTCTCAAGTTCAGTTTGCTTGCTTATTAGCTGATCAGATTTGTCATGTTTCTTCTTCAAATCCAAGACTTCAGACCATTTTTCATCATATTTTTGGAGAATTGAAGACAGATCATCTGTTGAAAGTGCATCTATTAAGATGTGAATCCATTTCAGGAAATACTCTCTCTCCTCTGATGGCAGAGATGAGAGGCTTTCAATGAACAACTTGATCAGTTTACTACAGGAAGCAGCACATTGTTCTTGACGTTTTCTCTCCAATTCCTGTTGTTTTTTAGCTTTCTCAGTCTCCCCTTCTTCCCCTTTGAGGTGATACTGTTCCTTGTTTATTTTGCACCAGTCATGCCACAGTTTGCCTTGACAAGGCAGATATTCATCTTTGATCTTTGAAACATCCATCTCTTTAAGTAAATTCACTATTTTCATAGCAGCACATTTTCCTTTTTTGCAGACTTCGTCATCTTCATCCACTTTGATTCCAGAGACCTCAGCCATGGTTTCTAGCTGGAAGGATGTATGTGGTTCAGACAAGAGTTTTCCAATGATTCCTTTCAACTCTTCAGAAACATCTGACCAGCTTCTGTCTTTCAGACCCATTTTGTATTTTCCCTCCTTGATCTTAACTGCACCACAATCATTATCAACAATGAGACAAATTAGAGGTTTTGGAGACTTGAGAAGGGCTGAGACAACTGTAGTACTTTGGTCACTTTTGTTCAGAGTTGGAAACAGAACAACATTGACTGAAGATTTTTCCGTCAGTATTTTTCGCTGTTTTTCATTCATCACAGCATCACCATGAAGATTACAGAAGGCAATGCAGTCAGTGAAGGCATCATTTGGTTTTCCAGCTGGGCAGTACCATGCAATCTCTGCCACACCATCCAACAAATGGCGAGATTTGGTGCTTCCTGGACTGTTTCTGTGGAAGAAGGTGCTATGACGGTCGTTGATCAAAGTGCTCATCAGCTGAGATTTAGACACTGATAGTGAACCAAGACGGAAAAATGACACCATGGATGTCTCAGCTTTGCAGATGGGCATACTCTTCATGGTGACAATGTTTGAATCATCTTTAGTTTGAGTTATCTTCCAGCTTTTTCTTATTTGTCTGAATGTCCACAGAGGACACTCAATATCCATTGTAACTAGGTCAGGAACAAGCAAAGGTAAGGCGTACTGACACCGTGATAGCTTTGTAATCATGTTCTGCTTAAGAAAGCTGTCTGAGCAGTGAAATACTGCCATTTGAACATCCATTGGATGCACATGAGACTGTTTTGGCTGATTAGAGTCTACACTGGTGCTAAGAAGAGCTTCCAAGTCAATGTCTTCTGTGTCAACAGTGTCAAACACTGGATCACACATTGAATGGCTCATCTCAGGACTGTCTTGTTTTACAGGAATATATCTGGCTCTGTAGTCTAACATCATCAGCTTCTGAAGAAAAGTGTGAGCGAGATCTTTCTCAGATGTGTCACTGTGCTGTTTCACAGATGGTCCTATTTTAAGAAAGTCACCTGGTGTCAACTTTTTTTCATATTTGTCTTGTAGATGAAGTCTGCTGAGCAGTGTTTCAATTTCTGCTTGCTCCTTCCTGTTTCTCTCTTTAGAAATGTTCACTGACTGCTGTAAATAACAGATAAATACAAACATACATAAAAAAATATAATCATATAGATATAAAATAAACATTCCTTAAAATCTTGTGAGTTAAATTTTAAGTTTCTTACCTTATCCTTGTTTCCATCCTCATCCATATTGGTACCTACAATACAATAGCGAGCTGCATTATTAGAGGGACAGAGCAAAGTGCTACTGAACCAATATGTTTTTCTTTCTAATAATAATCTTGTAGGTATTGTCAGTAATTTACTATTTTTTGACTGTGACTGTGTCCAAAATGACTCCTGATTTACTATTGAGAACACTATAGTCACCCTCCACCATTTTATTTGAGTGTCTGAAATCTAAGGTGGTGTTCAGACCGACATTAGCTTTGAGTAACCTGTGTATTGATGCAGGGACCTTTGTTGTGTCCTGGTAGCCCAACGATTACTGTGCATGTCACATAACGGTAACATCCCTGGTTCAATTCTAGCTAGTCACCTTTCTAAAATGTCATACCTATCTCTCTCCCCTTGTTTCCTGTCTGACTCTTCACTGCCCTCCAACCAATAAAGGGCCAAAATGCCCCAAAAACATTATCTTAAGAAAAACAGTTTATTTGAAGCTAATATGAAGTCAATATCTTTCAACATTACAGTCTTTTTAGTGTCCAATTCCCTTGGTATCTGTTCACCGCAGCTGAACAGGAAAACACTGTCTGTCGAGACACAAAAAGGGAATTCTTTACAAAAAGGACTGTAATGGTGGAAGATATTCACTTTAGTTGACTAACTCTGATGGCTGAAGCTTCATATTATCCACAGATAAACTTTTAAATGGACTTTTGCTGAAAATGAGGACTGTGGATTTTGTTCCTCATCACCTACATTTGGAGGAGATCTTCTAATGGTCAGTATGAACAGGAGGAATGATACAGAGAGCAAAATGTCTTTCAATACTAATTTGTGCACCTGACTATTGTTTGAAGACAGACTTAAAATTTGTGAACTTGTCCTTTAATAAGATTTATTTACAAAAAAATTCAGATTCAAATTCAGACAACACAACACATTACAAACAACACAACACAATACAGACAACACAATGGAAGTGTTTCCAGGGGACACTTAAAAGTGATAAACACGTCTGGAAATGCGATCGCAATGTTAAAATGAACCAAAATCACATTTTAGCTCAGAGTCAAAAACCACTGACGGATAGCTGACTTCAGTAATGAGTCAAAAACCATGGCAACAACAAGGGTGTCCAGACGTGTTCATCATCTTTTAAGGGTCCTCTGGAAACAGTTCTGTTGTGTTGCCTGTAATGTGTTGTGGTGTCTGAATTAGCAGCATTTTTTTCTAAATGCTGAGCGTGTGGATTGTTATCATTCGTGGTTAAAGGGCAGGTTCACAATTTTTCAAATCTGTCCTACAACAATAGTCAGATTCCCAAATGAACATTGACACATGTTTTTCTTGCTGTAGTCATTCCTCCTGTTCATACTGACTATCAAAGGATCCCTTTATGATGCACTTCCAATGTAAGTGATGGGGGACAAACACACAGCCCTCCTTTAGTGCAAAAATATATTTAAAAGTTTATTCAAAGCTGGAGTGTCCTGGGAACAGAATGGTTACTGTGATGCCACATAACTGTAACATCCCTGGTTCAATTCCAGCTAGTGACCTTTGTTACATGTCATACCCATCTCTCTCCCCTTGTTTTCCTGTCTGACTCTTCACTGCCTTCTACCCAATAAAGTGCCAAAAAAGTTTATTTGAACTTAATATGAGGCCTCAGCAGTCCAAATTTGTCAAATCAAGTCAATATCTTTCAATGTACAATTTTCAATTTACAGCCTTTCTAGTGTCAAATTCTCTTACTATCTGTTCACTGCAGCTGAACAGGAAAACACTGTTGAGACTCAAAGAGGGAATTCTTTACTAAAAAGACTGCAATGGTGGAAGATATCCACTTTAGTTGACTGACTCTGATGGCTGAAGCTTCATATTATCTTCAGATAAACTTTTAAATACATTTTTGCTGAAAATGAGGACTGTGGATTTTGTTCCTCACCACTTACATTTGGAGGAGATCTTCTAATGGTCAGTGTGAACAGGAGGATTGATACAGAGAGCAAAATGTCTTTCAATATTAATTTGTGCTCCTGACTATTGTTTGAAGACAGACTTGAAATTTGTGAACCCATCCTTTAATAAGGTTTATTTACAAATATTTATGTGTATATTCAAAAAGTTAATTGTTCAACAAGATTTATCTCCTCTACACTAAATAGAGTTTCTATATATTGTTTCATTTTAGTTTTTTAAAAGGTTATACAGCTTATATAAATCTGGAGGTGAATATATATAATTTTACTGCAAAATAATGTTACCGTACAATCAAAGTTTTCCTTAAGTGAGAGGGATTTGGGAATATTTTTTGACCTGTGGCAAGTCGGGCACAGTAGATGGCATTGAACTCTGGGACTTTTTGGACATACATAATACACACATGTGAAATCCTTTGAAAGGATTTGGAAGGAATTTGGCGTTTGAAAGGATTTGGCGTTCCACCAAAGTGGAAGAATCTTGCTTAGTCTGGCTAGATAGTCTTAAAACATATAGGAAGGCCCTCTGTAATGCCAGAGCTGCCTATTACTCAGTATTAATACAAGAGAATAAAAACAGCCCTAGGTTCCTTTTCAGCACTTTGGCCAGGCTGACAAAGAGTCATAACTCTATTGATCCATGTATTCCTATAGCTCTCAGAAGTAATGACTTTATGAGCTTCTTTAATGATAAAATTCTAACTATTAGAGGCAAAATTAACCACCTCCTGCCCTCAACAGGCACTGATTTCTCCCCAAACACAGGCACCTTAGAAACAGCTGTAAATCCTGACATATATTTGGACTGAACTAACGTCAATGATTTGTTCAGATAAACCATCAACCTGTCTCTTAGACCCCATCCCAACTAGGCTACTTAAGGAAGCCTTACCCTTAGTTAGCGCTTCTTTACTAGATATGATCAATATGTCTTTAGTAACAGGCTATGTACCAGTCTTTTAAAGTAGCTGTAATTAAACCTTTTCTTAAGAAGTGTACTCTTGATTCAGGCATTTTAGCCAATTATAGACCTATATCTAACCTTCCATTTCTCTCTAAGATCCTTGAGAAAGCAGTCTCTAATCAGTTATGTGACTTTATACATAACAATAGTTTATTTGAGGATTTTCAGTCAGGATTTAGAGCGCATCATAGCACAGAGACAGCACTGGTGAAAGTCACAAACGACCTCCTAACTGCATCGGACAAAGGATTTGTCTTCATACTTGTCCTGTTAGATCTTAGCGCCGCATTCAACACAATTGACCATCAAATCCTATTACAGAGACTGGAACATTTAATTGGCATTAAAGGAACTGCATTAAGCTAGTTTAAGTCGTATTTATCAGACCGATTTCAGTTTGTACATGTTAATGATGAATCCTCCATGAGGGCAAGTTAGACATGGAGTTCCACAAGGTTCTGTACTTGGACCAATACTATTCACCTTGTATATGCTTCTATAATATTAATATTATTAGGAAACACTCCATAAATTTTCATTGTTATGCAGATGATACCGAATTATATTTATCAATGAAGCCAGATGAAACCAATCAGTTAACTAAACTCCAAGCATGCCTTAAGGACATAAAGACCTGGATGACCTGCAATTTTCTACTACTAAACTCAGATAAAACTGAGGTCATTGTGCTTCGCCCTAAACACCTTAGAAACACAATATCTAATGATATAGCTACTCTGGATGGCATTACCCTGGCCTCCAGCTCCACCGCAAGGAATCTGGGAGTTATCTTTGATCAGGATATGTCCTTAAACTCCCACATAAATCAAAGTTCAAAGACTGCCTTTTTTCACTTACGTAATATCGCATAAATCAGGCACATCCTGTCCCAAAAAGATGCAGAAAAACTAGTCCACGTGTTTGTTACTTCCAGGCTGGATTATTGGAATTCCTTGTTATCAGGCTGCCCTAACAAGTCTCTAAAGACTCTCCAGCTGGTCCAGAATGCAGCTGCACATGTTCTGACTAAAACTAGAAAAAGAGACCACATTTCTCCCATTTTAGCTTCGCTACATTGGCTTCCTGTAAAATCTAGAATAGAATTTAAAATCCTTCTCCTAACTTACAAAGCCCTTAATGATCAGGCACCATCATATCTTGAAGAGCTCATAGTACTGTATTACCCCACTAGAACACTGCGTTCCCAGAATGCAGGCTTACTGGTGGTTCCTACAGTCTTTAAAAGTAGAATGGGAGGCAGAGCCTTCAGCTATCAGGCTCCTCTCCTGTGGAACCATGTTCCAGATTCGGTCCGGGTGATAGACACACTCTCTACGTTTAAGAGTAGGCTTAAAACTTTCCTTTTTGATAAAGCTTATAGTTAGGGCCAGCCCTTAGTTATGCTGCTATAGGCCTAGACTGCCAGGGGACTTCCCATGAAGCACTGAGCTCCTCTCTCCTCTTCCTCCTCTCCATCTGTATGCATTCATGTAACATCAATGCATATTACTAACTTGGTTTCTTCCCTGGAGTTTTTTGTGTTTTCTCATCTCGCAGGAAACCCTGGGTTGCAGGCCGAGCCTTCGCAGTCCTTTGCAGTCCTGTTGGAATCCTTCCCTGGCTATTGCTACTGCTATTGCTGCTGTTATTGTTATTGTTATGATTGTTGTTATTCTGCCCCCCCCCCCACTCCCCCCTCTTTCTTTCTCTGTCTCAATCCAACAGGTGAAAGCAGCAGTCCGCCCACCACGAGCCAGGTTCTGCTTGAGGTTTCTATTCATTAAAGGGGAGTTTTTCCTTACCTTTTCCTTACTTAAGTGCTTGCTCATAGGGGAATTGTTGGGTCTCTGTAAAATTGACTGACACATATACAATATTTATATATATATATATATATTTTAAATAATTGTAAATATTTTATTAGATACCCTAATTGGAAGTATTTTCAAATTTCACTACCTTCAGTGTTGCCTTCTGCTGTGTTGCATGTGACAATAAAAGCTCTTGAATGTTGAATCTCTTGTTTTCTGCCCTTCCATTGACCCACAAGTCACAAAAAGGGATCCACATGTGTATGCAATGGGATTTAAACAAGATTTCATTGTATACTTGAGATTGGTCCCTGTGTCTAGAACCATGGGATGAGAAGGGTGATTGGCTCCCAAATGATTAGGTCAAACCCCCAGCTGTGTACTAACTCTGCCCTTGTATATATGAGTGAACCTATATACTTAAAACGCTTTGCAGAAGGCGAAAGAACGCGTAAATGTTTTTCTAATGTGATGTGAGCCAAATAAACAAGTGAAATGTTAATATTTTGTCCTCCTTGACTGGAAAATTGAGATGTGCTACCCTTTTTTTTAAATTTTTTTTTACATTTTTGGAACATGCCTTCTGGATTTTGGGTTTAGCATTCCACTGAGAATCCCATTGTTGAAGCGCAACCTCCCTCTTCAATTCGGATCCACATGTGTGTTTTGTTGCCTGTAGGCAATCTGGAGTGCAGGGGTGGAGTTATGGCTGACATAACAAGAGAAGAAAAAAATCACTCTTCAAGAGAAACTACAGGCTTGTACACACATTCATAAACTACTCTACACAAAATTTGGATTAAACATATAATTAATGATTAAAAGATTATATTTTGCGTTGAAGATGAGCAAGAACATTGCTCAAGAACAAGATCATTTTGACAGATATAAAGTTATATTAAAAAAAGGAAGAAGAAAATCCAGCATAGTGGTACAGGGTTCAATGAGAAATAGTATCAGAAAACGACACATTCTGACAGCCTAAAAGATTAATATTGTATGTCCAAAACATATTGACTCAGGTCATTTATTGTTATATAATAATCATCATCATCATCATCATCATCATCATCATCATCATTTAGGCTGTCAGAATGGGCTTTTTCTGATACCATATCCCACTGAACCCTGTGACAAAACAAAACAAAAAACATTTTCATACCTGTCTAAATGATCAGATACTGTAACCTCACTCATCTGAAACACAGTATAATCTTTTATTCATAAAGTATATATTTAATCTCCATTCTTTGTAGAGTATCTTATGAGTGTGGGTACAGGCTTGTAGTTAATAATTTTAATTTGTGGTTTGCTGTTCACTGCCTTTTGGATTAAATCCTGCAGGTGCCTTTTAAGAGTGATTTTTTAAGGACAGGAAACAACGACATCTACTGCGCCTGGTCAAACAGGTCAAAAAATATTGCCAAACCCTACTGGATTGAAGGATTTAACTGGTGATTTTCTATGTTTTTCTTAATGTCAACAAATCTCATGTGGAGAGCCAAACCAACAATGAATCGATCCTACGTACAAGTGTTGTGTGTGTATCCAAAGTCTGATATATCATATTCCTCTATGGCATGGACCTCCATTTGATTGCTGTTGTTAGTCTTTGGAGATGTTTTTTAAACAAACTAAAATAATCACACTCTTCAGGGACATGTCACCCAGTGTGGCTCAGTGATGTGTTTTTAATCGTTTTTGGACAACAACCGAGGTCTACACAGAGGAATATGATATATCAGGCTTTGAATACACACACAATAATCATAAGTATAGGATCAATTCATTGTTGGTTTGGCTCTGCACATGAGATTTGTTAACAATAATAAAAACACACAGTATAATCCCAAGCCTTATCCTTTAAGTGGACAATTAAGGGGACAGTTTTTCCATGTGGACTATTTTATTGTTGTGTGTTTATGAAATGATGTAAGAACTGATTATTTACCTGTAAAAGACTTTTCCTGCTAGAATTTAAGTTATTTGTTGAGAGTCTGTCAAGTTTTAGCCGTTTCTAGAGTTAATTGAAGCAGTGCAGGTTAATTCTTGAATGCCAACATTAAAATCTCACCTGTTTGATTTTGCTGAGACACAGAAGAATTGATCCTTTCTTCTTCCTGGGATTTGTGGTCCAGCAGGTCTTTCTGCTCTTTATTGTCATCACACATCAGTCCACCATAGCAGTGTGGATCATTTTCAGAGACCATGACATCTATTTTTTCTAACAGAGCTATTATCTCTCTTTCATCCATCATACTTTTTGTACATGTGTGGTACCTTTTTTCAGCAAAACTGTTATAGACTTTTAAGTCTGTCACTGCACTTTCACATTCTTCATCTGACTTATGAGTCACAACTGTCATTAAATAAGCAAGTGACTCTTTCCCAAAAGCTTTTTCTAACCACTGCACTCCTGAACTGTACTGGCTGTTATGCAGACCATTTGTTAACAGTAAGAGAAAGGCATGAACTTCCCTGTTTAATGGGAATTTGTCGATGTTTTGAAGACCAAGCATGTTAATGACAGATATGTGCCGACCACACAAATCATATAGTTTGGATGAAAACTGTTCCACATTTGTTTGGTCAAATAAGATGTTTTTTGATCCAATCTCAATGGAATTTGTGTCACCAACTAACACAAGTGTGAGCTCAGGCATCACTGAAACAAAATAAACAGCAACATCAGTATATTGTAATCATTGAAACAACGTTCTCAAAGTGTTGCTTAATGTTCTTTCACTTCTAATTTAATTCTTGATTAAAATATTACCTTTCTCATTGGTTGCAGTCAGTACGGATGTGATTTCAGACTCTCCTCCTGTGCTCTTGTCATTGTTTTCTGAGTGTTGAGCTTCACCAGGTTCACTCACTGGATCACACTAAGAAAACAGGTGATTTTATTGAATAATTAGTTCTCCAGGTTAGACCCACTGACATTAAGGATGTCTTTTCTCTTGGGAACCCAAAACCAAGAAAACTGCATCAACATAAACATAAAAGTGTTGTGTCAATTCTGAGAATAATAAAACGAGTTAAAACAGTACACATTAAAAATGCAAGTGGAATTGTATTCAAATGAAAATTGAATGTTTTTTGTAAAACTTTTGTAAAGTTTACTCATCCACTGTCAAACAAGGCAGCTCATGAAACCAAAACCTCATTCATCTCTAAGTAAAAACATACTTTAAAATTGTCTGATCTTGCAGTGTAGACACTGTATGTGTTATTAAAATTTTATTATTTTCTAATGTTTAATGCTGATGTGACTTAAAAAAAATGGTTCTGTTAAATGCAGTTGTATGTGGATGATGACTAATTAGGGTGAAAAGATTTTACCTTCTTTTTAGCAGCACGCTCCTCTACTGTAAAAAAAGAACAGATTGCACAAGATCAGCATACAAATATATTTGGTTAACTAACCATCTTTAGTTCATGAATGTTTGTATTTTCAAACTTTAAAATTACCTTTGTCATTTGTCATAGACGGTATCACAGATTGGATTTCAGACCCTCCTCCCCCTCCAGCTGCTGTGTTGTCATTGTTCTCCACCTCCATCTCATCTGCTCTTCATCTTTACTGAATCATAAGACAAAGCCATTCAGATAAATGCAATAATAAACTATTGCTGGAAATGCAAATAACTATTTAAGCTGATTCAGCAAATTGTTAAGGAGAATATAAGACTAATCTCTTTGTAAAAGTATCACATCTAACATATAAAACATTTGGTGAACATCACAAAGACTTTACCATAAGTAAAAATATTGCAAGTTGAAAAAAGTGCATTTTTTCTTTTCCCTGTCTTGTCCAGCATGACCTAATGGGATGTGACAAACTTCTTGGGTCCATTTCAAATATATTTCAAAAATGCTAGTGATGGTTTTCTGTGTATAATAGAGTTTCAAGGTGAGCAAACAAGGCAAATTTTTTACAATGGCAAATGAGTTGGAAATGGTGTCATCTTTACAAACAGAGCTACGGTGTCATCCTGAGAAACTGGCAGGAAAATGTAACAAAGTAGGCTACTTATTTAACTCAAACCATGATCTTTTCCTAAACCCAATAAACCCAAGTTATTATTTTGCCTAAACCTTAACCATAGCGGTGTCACATCATAAAACTTTAAAAATAAAAATGTATTTTTGCTCAGTGATTTGTAGCGGTTTTGGAAGGCACAGACAAATGTCATTGTCTGGCTCATAGCGGCGTCACATCAGCAAACGCCACTGTGTGTCGTTCTGTTGCATTACAGCAGTGCAGATCTGCCACCCTTAGTAAAAAATATGGTTTACATTTTTCACGTTATAAAAAGAAAACATCTTTGTTCTTACAAAAAAGTTTCTTATTGCAACAAGAAAGTTAAAGGAAATGTAATGAAGTGTATTTCTTTATTACGAAATACTTTTCTTGTATAATGAGGTTTTCTCATAATAGTAGGTGCTATTATTGTGACAAACACTTCCCATACGCTTGGCTCTTTCTCTGATAGACACAATATGCTTCAGAGTGTCCCCATGCTGATAACCCCATCTAGGTTGCTTAGTAAGAGCAGAATTTCATTATGTCAGCCTTAAAAGAAAGTGAGACTTGAACAATTCATTCAAACGTTCAAACACATCCATTTCAGCAGCAGTCGGTCTAATATTTCAAAAACCTTGTTATGAGGAGTATTTTTTTTCATTATAATGAGAAAGGGTACTCATTTTAACATGAATAAGCATTTACCATATTGGTACCAATACAAGTTTTTTTTCCTGGAAATATGTGTGAAAAAAGTGGGGTTGTCTTATATTCCTGACTGTAGTGAGTTACCATCCTTCACAACTAGCTTACAGGGCCAGGGGGCCTGAAAGATGGAGAAACACAGTGATCGTCTCAAACATAGTGGATAAAAGTAGGCCAAGTTAACCGACAACTGAGTAACAGTAACGTAAGAGTGTGGTCGTCAACTAGACTACTTCACTGTCTCTCCTCTGCTCCTCTGAGCTCCGTGTGTTTGGAATAGCATCCCCGTCCATGGTGAAACAGAGGAGAGTAGAGAGACTCAGAGCGACCATAAATGACAGCAAAACGCAATAGAGTCTCACACTGATCCATCCTGACCAGACAGGCTTCATCAAAAATAGACACGCTTCAGACAATATCCGTAGACTTTTTAATTTGATCAATACATCACAGCAAAAACACAACAAAACCATAATTGTATCACTGGATGCAGAAAAAGCATTTGACAAAGTAAACTGGACTTTTTTATTTTCCACCCTCCACAGGTTTGGCTTCGGAGAGTCATTCATCCACTGGATTAAAACACTATACACTTCACCCAGTTATCACAAACAGGATCACTTCACCACGCTTCACACTCCACCAGGGAACCAGACAAGTACAACTACACCCCTCTGCTGAAAAACATAGAAGATGATTTTAAACGCTGGACCAAGTTACCACTTACTCTTATTGGACGCATTGCAACAGTTAAAATGAAAACCCTTCCACAAATCAACTACCTATTTTCATTACTTCCCATTACCCCCACTGACAACTGGTTTCAAACTTTAAACTCTTTAACAACTCAATTCTACTGGAAAAATAAAAAACCAAGAATCTCACTTTCAACATTACAGAGCACAAAATCACAGGGCGGCCTAGAAGCACCAAACTTCCTTCATTACTTCTTGTCAAATCAGCTACAATATTTACTCAAATGGATCCATAAAGATAATTACAGTACACCATGGTTACAGATAGAACAAAATCAATGTAAAACATCACAATCTCCTCAACTCTGACAGCCCACAAAATCACCAAATCATCACTGGCACCATGTAGGTTCACCCCGATTTGGCACAATCTGGACTTCCAACTGTACTTCTGTTGGCTTTCCATCATGGCACCAAAAAGGAATCACTCACCTCCACGACTTATTTGAAAACAACCAGTTCATATCATTCAATACACTTATCCAGAGGTATGGGGCTGGGAGAGACCAATTCCTCCAATATCAACAACTAAAATCCATTATTAAATCTAAAATCAACATATCCAATAACACATTACAGCCTTCCAAATTAAGCGAAGAAATCTTTAAAATTCCCCAATATGGAAATCTTGTATAAAGTCACCTTTGTTATGTGTTGTCTGGCTCTGCCTGGTCTGTGTAGATGTGACCTCCTTGTTAGAAATCCTTCGTCTTCAACCTATAATCGTCTCTATAATTCAATATATAGAGATCTGGGGTTTGTTATCTTAAAATCTAGGTCTGCCCCTCACAAACCCCTCCCTCTTAACAAATCTGGTCTGATGTGATAGGTTGAAGGAGCCAAGAAATGCTGCATGCACATTACTTTTAAATCAACAAGGACAAAAGTGAAAGTAAGAGAGCTCTATCTCGTGATTTCCCCGAAACCATGTGACTTAAAGGAAATCATTATTCATTTTTATCATAGATAATTATGAATTATGAAAATAAGATATTGTTAACCTTAATCAATAATTCAGGCACCAACTGCTGGATCTGTGAGGAACACAGTTGATTATTTGCAATAATTATCAATTATCAAAGATAATTGATTATAACAATTAATAGAATTATTAATATGAATTAACAAATACGGGGCACCACCCGGAAACCGGGACCAATAACCAAACAAGGTAATCTCATAAATGGGAGTTCACCTAGAATGTTGATATCTGAGAGATATCAACATTCAAGGGTGAACAAAGAAGGGTTGAATTCAAGCTCTGACTCCTTCAATCAGCCACTTTTCACAATATTACACACAATAATGACAGAAGAACTTCTCCTTAACGATATAACAGTGTTTATTAAACTTAGCAAAATTAACAAAGTTAACAAATGCTTCATTCAATAAACAACTATCCTAAAATCTAATCCTACCAAACAAAACACAAACAGCTATGTACAGGGTTGGACACATGCAGAGGAATGCATGTGTGTGTGCGTGTGTGTGTGTGTGTGTGTGTGTGTGTGTGCGCGTGTATGTATGTGCGACAAGATGGTGACGGGGCCTGATGTGATGACGTCGTCCGTCTGCGATGCGGACGTGACAATGGGAGGAAGTCACGTTGCGCGAGAACTGGATGGCAGAAGTATGGAGGTGTGATAGGTGTAAGGAGCCAAGAAATGCTGCATGCACATTACTTTTAAATCAACAAGGACAAAAGTGAAAGTAAGAGAGCTCTATCTCGTGATTTCCCTGAAACCATGTGACTTAAAGGAAGTCATTACTGAAACAGAAACCACTGTCAACACTGAACAGTTGTTACTTGCAGGCACCAACTGTTGGATCTGTGAGGAACACAGTTGATTATTTGCAATAATTATCAATGATCAAAGATGATTATAACAATTAATAGAATTATTAATATGAATTAACAAATACAGGGCACCACCCGGAAACCGGGACCAATAACCAAACAAGGTAGTCTCAAACAATATTACACACAATAATGACAGAAGAACTTCTCCTTAAAGATATAAAAGTGTTTATTAAACTTAGCAAAATTAACAAAGTTAACAAATGCTTCATTCAATAAACAACTATCCTAAAATCTAATCCTACCAAACAAAACACAAACAGCTATGTACAGGGTTGGACACATGCAGGGGAATGAATGTGTGTGTGTGCGTGTGTGTGTGTGTGCGTGTATGTGTGTGCGACAAGATGGCAACGGGGCCTGATGTGATGACGTCGTCGGTCTGCGACGCGGACGTGACAATGGGAGGAAGTTACGTTGCGCGAGAACTGGATGGCAGAAGTATGGCGGTGTCTTGGTTAGACAGAAGCAAGATGGCGCTGGCTGGTGGTCGGCGTCTTGCACTCACCCACTTCTCAGAAAAACAGATGTGTCTGATGGCAGATAAGGAAAGACAAAGCAAAGCTTTGTCCGACGTTATCTGACCATCAGATGTGCGAAAAGATGTCGGTGCGTGTATCTGTGTGTGCGAGCGCGTGTATGTGTTAGTCAGAAGAGAGAGGGAAGAAGGAGAGAAAGCGATCATGAGAGGAAGAGAAGCAGTTCCTTTGTCCACAGACAGTGCGCATACGGACGGCAGTCTGTGACGCACGATGTCTGGTTTCTGATCAACAAAGCAACTTACTTTCTCCCTCACGATGGCACGAACACAGCAGTAATCCCGAGCGGGACAAACACAAAACAGTCTAGCGTGGTGAACACAACTAAACAGACAGCAAACTTAAAATACTCCTAAGAGTAAAGCAGGAAAAATGGACTCAGCGGTCCGTCAACAACACAACAAACAATAGCAAAAGGTAAAAGCTAAATGCTAAACAACAGCAACTGATGCTGATAGGAACACACAACTAACACTGCCTCTGCCCAGACTTATGCCTCTTACTTGGTCGCTTCAGAAAGCGAGCAGGGTGTATGTGTAGTCCGTCTTTCTGTCTGGCTTTGTCCTTGGCTCAGAGGGAGACGGTGGCCGTTCTCGCATGGTCGGCGAGAAGCACGGCAGCTGGCTCTCAGCAGCGTGGCGGAGAGAACAGCAGAGTCGACTCGGTGAAGAAGAGCGGAGCGTTTCTTCCTTCTCGAGGGAATTTGAGGACGCTGGTTGCAGCAGCAGTCTCTCAGATCCGGGAATGTGTTCGGGTGAACACGGGCGAAGTCTCGTCTTGTCCGGCGAGGGGAGTCTTCGATGAGGGAAAAACACGTACGTGGGGTACCCCCTTTAGTCAAGCTGACTCACAGAGGAACAGAAGTTACCTCTAGCTCAGTGACATGGGAAAGGCGTGTGTTTCAGGGCACGTTCAATTTTTAAAGGGGCGGTGATGTCATGGCTGTGTCATCAGGACGCTCCGCTGTGCAGGAGCGTCTCTGCCAATGAGAGACTGTATGTTGACTGTTCCCTGCTGAGGTGTGAAAATCGCAAAGCATCCTTGGAAATGGAGTTTGCAATGGACTGCCATTGTCTGTCAGCAGCATTTTGGCGCTATTCCTTTGTCTCGGGGGAAACAAAGGAAAAAGCACCTCGTGGTCAGGCCTCACAGGTTACATGTAGGCCTTCTCTGTGTGACCTCATGGTTTGAGGCCCAACAAATTAAATCTCACTTGTATGGGACTTCATTCTTTTACTCTATTGTTTAGAGGTAAATATTGTAGCTTCTTGGGGTGTTGGGTCTGTTGCAGTGCTCGTGTGGCTACCAATAAAGCTGCTGGTAAAGGTGAAATCTACCTAAGTATAAGCAGGTTTCATCTACCTGCAACTGCTTGCTTGCCACAGTGTTGTATTTTACTGTACCAACTAGGTATATCTGATGAACTCATGAACTTGGATGCATTGTTAATAATAACTAAAAGCAGTATATGCAGATGTTACAAGAGCCACAACAAATATTTTCAAGTTAAATGAACTAACTTAAATTAAACTAAATTTCTTTTTGCCTTAACAGCTTGATCAAAATGAGTGATTGAATGAATAAATAACTTCAAAACAACATTGGCACACTTGTATTTCTTACATTATAAATGCTAAGCTTTTAAATAAAAGGGTTCACTCCAAAACAAAAGTGACCATGAATAAAATAGGGATTAACTGAAATAGGTATTTTTGTAAAGGTCCCTCACAGTGTGAAAAGACACTTGACAGAACCGTCTTTTGGGAGTCTGTTTCAGCCCACTGGACATTTTTTGACACACAGCTAAATTAAGCTTGACAGTTACCCTGCCACAGTGCAGGCTAGTTCAGCGATATAAGTTGCTGAGCAGGAAATCATATAAACCACAGTGATGGAACACAACTCTCACTTAAATTAGCGTGGCTTATCAAAATAAGTCAGGCTTTTCCTTTATCCAGATTAGTGGAAAATCCCTCAGGAACTTCAGAAAGCTCCACACTATGCCACACATACTGGAGTTGTGTCAGGCCAACAGCCATGTTTGATTATGTGAGTCAGGATCATGTAATGTAGGCTGGTTTTAGCCTCAATGCTTTGAGTCTCATAAAGAGTCTGTGAAAGACTTTTGGACTGAAGGTGTCAGTCAGGGAGAGCAGAATGCAGCACACAACAGCCACATTTTCAGGACAAATGAGCACTAGATTAGGCAAGCCACGGTTTGTATAAACACTTACATCCATATTCGTGATGCCACTGATCATGATGTGAACTCTGCAAGCTGTTCCCATGGAACTCTGCATGCCAATAGGTAGAGGAGGAAGACTGGCAAACCATCTCATCTTCCAGTTCATTTTGGTTTTGGCCAGCATGGTTCTGATAAGAAGTCTTACACTGGAGAGTTGTAAGTGTTTTTCGTGGGCTGATTGGTGGAGCACTGGTAAACCATTGTTGTGCTGCTGTAGTGCTGATTCATCCTCACTGTCTGTCAGATAAGTGTTGGTATCTTGTAGAAGTCGACTACTTGGTCTAAAAAGATATATTGAAATCTGTACTTGGGTGTAGTTGCATAAAAAGCTCTTACAATATTATCACAGTTTACAGATTGGCTGGACATTAATCCTCTGTGAATGTTTTCTGGACTTAAATCTCACAGCAAAGCTGTTTAAGGTTACTACTAGATATGCTGATAAAGAATTAATTAATAAACCACATTGTGTATAGACTGCCCTACTGCCCAGCTGTGACTCAGTTCAATTGTAAGCATCAATACAGCAAACATGGAAGTATTCAGTTCAGATAGGAGCTGTTCACAAGACTACACCGTTCAGCTTCTCGCAGCTTCTGTCTCCCTTCCTGATAATTATCTGTTGAAAACATTTTTTAAAATCCCAAATCATCGACTTTAGCAATGACATAAAGAGCAGTACACGGCAACAAACTAGTGTAAAACCATAATTTTTGTATACATACCAGTTGTAAACATCACTTGAACATTCCCTGCCACCCAATCTGGACCAGGATTGACTTGTTGCTTTACAGCTGACTCCAGGGCCTTCCCTTTGAGAGCTGGCCACAGGCAGTCACTGTCCTTTACCCTAGCACCTGGCACCATCTCTACTTCACTGATCTCCAATAATTTGACCATTTTAAACATGTCTTTTCTGTTAGACACAAAATAAATTGAAAGACGTTCCACTGTCAACTCGCTTTATCAAGTCAACTCAATTATCAACTCTCTTTTATCTACTTGCGGGGCGTCACTAGAGATTTATGGTTAGGGGGGCTAAGCCTTTACTGGGGGGGCTGGGGGGAGGATTTTTTTTTTAGAGTAGCAATGGGTGTAAAATCAAAACAATAGCTCTGTCTCTTCACAGTTTGTAAAAGGCACGGTTCCAGTATGACTTAAATGCTTTCCATCCACTTACAGTAGGCACAGATCAAGCAAAGGTACTGAAGTCTAGGAATGTTATTCATACACAGACTGATGTTTGATGTGCGAACCTCTAACACTAAAAATGTCATAAAATCAATTAGGGTAGTTTATGCCTTGTATGAGTAAAAGGCCTATGTCATAAAATTCAGTATTAATTTTAACTGAAAGCTTAAACAACTCCCACTTGCTTTCTTCTTGATCACTAACCTCCATCAGACCTGCTCCTTCAGCCCTGTCAGTCTCCTCCATCTTACTCCTCTCCCTCTCCTCAACCTGTTTTTAGTAACATGTTATTTTATTAAACTCAGATTTACAAGAACCACTTTAAATTTGTATTTGTCTGAACTGGCAAAATCTTCTCACCTGACTGGCCGTTGGTGGAGCTGCTACCTTTTTTGAAGAAATTTCATATATCCATCAACATGTGGAGGAATTGAGGGATATAAAATTTCGTTATGATCAACACAATGTGACCTTTTTACTGACATTAACTGATTATAAACAATAATCTATGCCTACTGATATGATTGTTTTGAAATACTTAAGAGGCATATAAAAGCAAAGGATGTAAAGAGCTGTCAATAACATTATTTCTATCTCTTTCACTCGTTCACACTTTGGCTGGCCAGCTCATCAGCTAGTTAGTACAGTGGAAACTGCTTATAGTAATCACGTCCTTCTGGGTCAAATTAATCACTATGAGCAAATGATTATTATAATCATTATTATATCATCTTTTTTTTTCTTTTTCTTTATTTCCCATGCAGATAACCATCTAATTGACATTTGTATATTTATTACATGAATAAAAAAGTAATGAAATGGCCAGCTTCACTATTTACTGTAGCTGTTTCAGAATACAGTACAGCTGTTTGAAACGCTGTTGACGCCTTCCTAACTCATTTTAAGACGAGAGAGATAGAGAGAGATAGAGATAGAGAGAGAGAGAGAGAGAGTAGCAGTGGTCAAGCGAGCTAGAGAATGGATGAGGAGAGCGAGTGGTGGTAGCGTGAAAGCTGGTGAATGAGGAGAAGAAAATTTTATTTTCTGATTGTAAACACACCCACACCCAGCACCTCCGTACGCCTGATAATGGTGCAGCAGCCGCTAATTACAATACCATATGTGTATCATGAAAGTAAGGTAAAAAATAACAATAGTTACCGTAATTTTAATTTCCCCCCCCATGTTTTCATGTATCAAAATACTCAAAATGAACACTGTAAGCAGACTATTGATTACTATAAGCAAATTATTTTTAACAGCATTTGTATAGGAATGATTCTGTCCTGAGCTTTTTGATCACGGTTGATCACTGTAACCGTGATTATATAAGCAGTTTCCACTGTATAATGTTAGTGTTATATAGCCTATCCTCTTATCTTTTCCCAAGCGGTAACCTCTGGGGCTGTAAAATGAAGCCAATGCGGAAGTGCCAAAAACTGCAGTTCCTTGAATGGCCACTTGAGGCTGGCTCCAAAAGCAAGTCGTTCTCCATAGACCCCCATGTTAAAATGCCCAACTTTACAGCAGAAATAAACATGTTTACAGCCTGGTACAAAAACGGTTTAGGTCTCTATAGCTAATTTCCCCTTTCATGACAACTGTACCGGGGGCGAATTTTTTATAACTCACCCGTTTAGGTTTTATTAAGCCGTAAAGTTATGCATAATGAAGGACATGGCTGCTTTGAGTGACAGGTCCGCCAGCCGCTAGGTGGCTTGTTTCAGCCATTCAGCCCACCTCTTTGCCCATTTTTGATTGGCTGGGAGTTAGGCAGCGTTATGCACTGCCAAGATGGTTACGGCCGGAGCGGCTCGCTTTGAGCTTCAAAACCGCTCCTCAGAAACCAACGGGTGACGTCACGGTAACTACGTCCATATTTTTATACAGTCTATGTCTTTTCCTCACTTAAACCTAAAGTTAGCTAACGTTAAGCAAGTAACAAACAAGTAACAACTTGATAGAGAGAGAGAGTTCCGAGAGCAGCTGCACCAAAAATGAGCTCCTAACAGTCCTTCAACTTTTGATGAAAGAACTGAAACAAAACACCGAAATAATTTGATAAATAGGTACCTAAAGGTACATAGAGGATACTGGCAGCAGGACATCTCTAAATCTCAAGATTTTGAAGAGAAAAAAAAGAGAAAAAGAAGGAGGAAAACTACAGGCTAAAGCTAGTTGACCAACTGACAGTTTGGATCTGCCTCAGTGGACCTCTCTACAACTGGAATAAGTCTGTGAAACAAAGGACTGGTAGGCCTTCCATCCAGTTTTTTTTGGAAAACTGAGACCTTTTCTGTGGAAAGAAGAATGTTGCCTTTCTATGCCTGTCTAAAATAGTATTTTAAAACATATTACTAAAGTTAAGAGCTAAAATAAAGAGCTAGCTAGCAGTGACAGTTGATATCATCGGTCGCCATGGAGACCACCACATACACAACAGAATGCAGAGAAATAGAATATCCTGCTAAGTGTAAAAGTGTATACGCCAAGAACAAGCACAAAGAAAAGACCCTACAAGAAAACCCTGAGTGCCTGTATGCAGATTACATCCTGCTCAATGGCAAGAAAATTAAAAACAACCTGATCTTCCACACCAAACATCCAGAGCTGTGGAAAAATGCTGTCTGTAACAACTACCAGCACACCTTCAAAGAGGGAATTGGCTGTGGTGGCAGAGTGACCATCTGTCAGGATGAGAGTCTGGACACTGAGAACCCTATATTGACTCTAACTTATTATAAAACCAAAGGAACGGTGCTGGTCCAGGGAAACCAGACCAGTCTCAACCTGTTTGAGAAGATGTTTCACCAGCTGAAAACAGAAGTAGACATCAATAGATCCAGCTCAGTTATGGACCCAGAAGACACCATCAACCCAGCAGACACAGAGGAGTCAGAACAAGAGGAGGAGAGAGAACCAGAGCAGAAAGACCCTAACTGCACTCACCCCTCAACCCTGACTGAGAAACTGAGAGAAAGCCTGTCTTCACTGGAGCTGGACTACACTGAGTTCAGAGAGCTGATACTGACCAGGCTCACAGAACTCAACAACATCCAGCAACTGAGGAAAGGGCTCCAACAGACAAAAGAAGACCATCAAAAGAGCATCGATGATCTCAGACAGACCACCTACACCCTACAAGAGGAGAACACCAGTCTGCGGGCCCAGATGGCCAAAATAAAAGAGGACACAGAGAGCAGAGAGAGGAGCCTCAGGAGACAGTTGGAACACATGAGGATCCAGGTACAGGACAAGAGCCCCTGCACTCCTCTCTGCTATTCCTCAGCCCATATCCAAGATTATACCACTGGCTCACTGACACAGCTCTCTACCCCCACCCTTAACCTAGAGACACAGCCTCCCAACGCCACCCCCACCCCTGAGCCCTCAGCCTTGGCTGAAGGTGGTCAAACACCCTTTCCCACAGCCACTTACCCAGACATAGACCCCCTCCCTGCTGGCCAGGCTGACCCCTCCTCTACACCTTCACCCACTGTAGCAGCCAAGCCAGAGCCAGAGGTGGTGCTACTAATTGACTCAAATGGGAAGTATGTGGAACCCAGACACCTCTTCCCTGGCCAACGTATTGTGTTCAAGCGCTGTAGGAACACTGGGCATGCGTTGGAGCTGCTACAACGAGACTCCCTTGGCTGTCCCGAGATCATCGTTGTCCACACAGGCACAAACGACCTGCGCCTCCTACACCGAGACACAGCCCAGGCAGTCACTAAGGTGGCAGAGAAAGCCTGCAGAGTGCTTCCAGAGTCAAGGGTGGTGATCTCCACCCTCTTGCCCTGTACAGATACCCCACCTCATGTCATACATGACATTAACATGGAGATCACCCGGAACTGTTCCAGCCTCCACCTGGCACACCATACCCCCATCGGCATCTGGCACCTATATGACAGGCTGCACCTCGACAGAGACAGAGTCAGAGTATTTGCCAAAACTCTCAAGGATGTTGCCCTCGGAAGAAAGCCCGACTCCACCACCACAGCAGGCCACTATAGGACCTCCAGACACCCAAGAAACACACCGTCACAACCCAGCCCTCGTCACCCTGCTCTACCTCACCCTCCCGACCTACAGCCTCCTACACCCCACATCCAGAGAGCTCCACCTCACCATCCCCACCCACAGCCTCCTGAACCCCACACCCAAAGAGCTCCTCCTATCAACAGAGCCCCCCCCTTAACAACAGATGACCTATGCTGCTGCTCTGGCCAGGCCAGCTCCTCAGCCTGCACCCCAACACGTCTCAGAGCTGGAGGAGATCAAGCAGATGCTACAGAGTCTGTGCAGGGGACTACTAGTAAGCTAGATATAACATCAGTCATCCATCATATTGGTAGGACTCCCAAATAGATTTCATGGTCTTATATTAACATAGTGTGGTTCAATCTCAATTTTTCTTTTCTTTCTTTTTTCTTTTCACATATTTATTTGTAAAAAAAATCTCTTACTATTTTACAATTTACAATTTCTCAAATTAAACAAATACTAATTTCATAAGAAAATACTGAATACATTAGATAATTAATGTAATTAATATGAATATATTTCACTCTAATAGGTTCTACAAGGTCACTTGTGTAAAAGTTATTTCTGTGTTTGTTTTATTTTATAGAGTCTAACTCTTTCTGGGACCAGTGGAACTCTGTCTGTCAGTCTGAGCCTGAGGAGCTGGTCATACAAGACGGAGACATACGGACTCAACATTTCCACACCTTATTTGGGCCAAAACCACCAGGAACTGACTTACAAAACAAACAAATACTGGAAAAACTACTAAATATGGAATTGATATTCAAAGACCACCAGAACCCCCTAGATTTCCCCATTACTATGAACCATTTGAAAACAAAATTGAAGACCCTCAAAAACAAAAAAGCATGTGGGCCTGATGGGATACTAAACGAAATGCTGAAATACAGCACAGAAAAATTCCAATTGACTATTCTAAAATTATTCAACTTAATTCTGAATGTGGGATATTTTCCTGAGAGTTGGAATAATGGTCTTATTACACCTATATTTAAAAGTGGAGACAGATTTGACCCTCAAAATTACAGAGGGATATGTGTCAGCAGCTGTGTGGGCAAGCTGCTCTGCAGCATCATCAACTCCCGTATAGTTGAGTTCCTTGATGAGCACAATGTCCTGCATAAAAGTCAGATTGGATTCATGCCTCACCATCACACATCTGACCATATCTTCACCCTCACCACTCTCATTAACACAAATGTGCACCAAATTAAAAATAAAATTTATTCATGTTTTGTATATTTCAAAAAGGCCTTTGATTGTATTTGGCATGAAGGGCTCTTTTATGGATTATTAGAGAGTGGCTTAGGGGGTAAAACCTATGATCCAATTAAATCAATGTATTTTAATAACAGATGCGCAATTAAAATTGGAAACAAAAGAACCAGTTACTTCAAACAGTACCGTAGGGTGAAACAGGACTGAAGTTTGAGCCCAACCCTTTTTAACATATATATAAATAAATTTGCAGAACAACTGCAAATATCCACAGCTCCTGGTGTGACCCTGCAGGACACAGAGGTCAAATGTCTGATGTTTGCTGACGACCTGGTTCTCCTGTCTCCCTCCAGAGAGGGCTTACAGCAGAGCCTGGACATCCTCCACATGTTCAGTCAAATATGGGCCCTAACTGTAAATATAAATAAAACCAAAACATTGACTTTCCAAAAAAGATCCAACTCCCAGAAAAATAAATTCACATTAGGAAATATAGAAATTGAGCATACAAAACATTATACATATTTAGGCTTGAATATCAGTTCCGCTGGACATTTTGGCCTGGCTGTGAATGAGCTGAAGGAGAAGGCAAGAAGGGCTTTTTACACCATCAAAAGAAAAATACCAATTGACCTTCCAATTAGGGCCTGGCTCAAAATTCTAAATTCAGTAATAGAGCCAATAATGTTATATGGTAGTGAAGTGTGGGGTCCACTTACCAGTCAAGACCTCTCAAAATGGAAAAGACACCCACTGGAAGCCCTGCATGCAGAACTGTGCAAAAACATACTGAGAGTCCACAGACACACAGCCAATAATGCATGCAGGGCAGAACTTGGTCAATACCCTTTAATAATTATAAATTCAGAAGCGAGCCAACAAATTTTATAAACACCTCCAATCTAGCGACCCCCAGTCCTTCCAATACAAAGCCCCTCAGTGCCACGAGTTGAACAAAGATCAGAGTCCCCTCTGCCAGCTGCTGCTGAAGCTCTGCCCACACACACCAAAAACAATCTTGCCCAACCAAATCATCTCAAAACAAAAAGAAAATTATATCAAATATTGGAACAAAACCACAAAATCACAAAGTAAATTAGAATTGTATTTGACCCTAAATAGAGTGTACATGGTGGCAGAGTACCTGACCACCGTGACTGATAGAAAACTGAGAAAAACGCTGACAATGTACAGACTGAGTGGACACAGCCTGGCCACAGAAACAGGCCGTCACAGGCAGAACAGGCTCCCTAGGGAGGCCAGACTGTGTTCACTTTGTCATAAAGGAGAAGTTGAGACAGAATCTGACTTCCTATTATACTGTGACAAATATAAAGATTTGAGAGAAGTTTTCTTTGAAAAAATAAATCATATATATCCTGAATTTATCCACCTCCCTGATCTTCAGAAACTGTCCTATCTATGTGGGGAGAAAAGTCAATGTGCAGTAATAGCTGCAAAATATATTAAGTCTTGTCATAATCTGAGAGAAATAAGCTCTGTAGTGAATGTTTCTGTGTGATTACATCTGTAAAATGTAATTGTATTAATATTATAGTTTATATTTACATATTATTGTATAATTATTAATCATCTGTCAATGTTTATAGTTTTCTGTACTGCTTTGGCAATGTAGATTGTCATGCCAATAAAGCTTATTTGAATTGAATTGAATTGAATTGAATTTATAGACATACATTGACCATCATTTGCCACACATTCATATTAGAGCCTGGTATCTTCACTCTGTAACTACTTACTATTTCACTCTGTATATGATGTTTATCTTGGTAAAGTTTTCGCCAACATCTTGTCACAACTTCAGTGCTTTCTGACTAGGTCTTAGTAACTGGTACTTTAGGTACATTGTGAATTTGGAGACGCAATGGCACAGTTCGATCGACTTTAATGAAAAATGAATTAGAAAAAACTATTGATGGTTTAAACTAATAATGTACATTTATTTTAGGGGGGCTAAAGCCCCCGTCCCAAGTAGCTCTCAAATGGAAAACCAGATATTAAGTCCAGGTTTCCATGTAACCTTACATCCTCACAAAGATGTGTTAGTCCGTGAATATTATAAACAACATGCTCTGGCCCATACAACTGACTAAAATGTTCCACAAATGACACAAGTAGACTGTTGGCAAAATCATTTAGGGCCAAACATAATGTTGGACTTGACAAAATATAAACTGATACAGATAGCAGCATAAAATTTTGACATAATAGAATTGCCACCACATCATGGAGGACCACTCAACCAGTATACAATAAAAACTGCCTTAGCTCTGTTGCCTTCCACCTTTGTCTCTCTGATAAATTTCTAGGCTTTTGTGCAAAGTCAACTGGAATTGAAGCTCTCAAGCCAATTGGTGCATTTGAAATCAGTTCACCCTGACAGGCAGAGTTCCGACAACGGAGGGTCCTGAAACATGCCACAGATTTAATAGTTTTCTCATGACAATCCTGCATCCCATCACTCCTCTGCTGACTCCATTCTCAGTTCATCCTCCCATCTGGACTTTGATTTGGAGACTGTGTCACTGATCAAGGACATGGTGTTTTGATCAATTTCAGATATAAGCCCCCTCTGAGTAGGAAATAGTTTGAAAAGGCTCTCCCATTTGGATGTGTTTAGGAAGTCTGGTATCTACAAGCAAGGCCGGACAGGAAGGCTTTGCCCCCCAAACCCATGTGAGGTGGGAGGAACCACTGTACTTGTGGTCATACTGGGTGACAGCGCCTATCCTCTGCTTACCTGGTCGATAAAACCTTTCAGTGATAATGGGCAATTCACAAGAGAGAGGAGAGTTTACAATTATCATCTAAGCCGGGCACGGATGGTGGTGGAGAACGCCTTCGGGAGACTAAAGGGGAGGTGGAGGATACTAATGAAGAGAAATGACACAAGCTTGGAGAAGCTTGAGAACATCGTTATCGCCTGGTGTGTGCTCCACAACTTGTTTGAGTCATCAGGAGAGCCTTTCTATGATAAAAAAAAAAAAAACACAAACAAAAAAAAAAAGTTAAAAACAAAAACAAAGTAACATTGGATTTGTCACCATCCACAGTTCATTCTATTTGCTAATATTTTCCTAAGTTAAATTCCATTTTATTGTTGCAGGTGATTTTACCAGGGTTGGAAGCAACATGACAATAAGAATAGGTCATTTGTTAGTGTAATCCAAAACAAACCATAACCAAAACCTTTGCTGATTTGCTGACAAGTAGTGCCACTATACTCTCACACTCATATAGAAATTAAAACACTTCACAAACTTAATCACTTTATTGTCTGTGGGAGCAACATTTAATGACCTTATAAGTACCTGTGTAAGTTTTACAGAATCTTTCTTTGGGGAAGCCAAAGGCTTCGATTAGCAATCACCCAGACCATCTAATTTCAAAGGTTGAAATAAAAAAAAAAAGACCTGCTAGTTATTTAAGTTCTGTGTTGGAAAGCCCAACAGCAGCTCCTGGTGGACTAAAATGTGAGTGACAGGCTCAGAGTGTCTGCTGCCTCACTTGGTCACTGCGGCACCAATAGGAGTGCGTGAAGTGGGAGGGATTTGGGAATATTTGATGGCGCTGAACTCTGGGACTTTGTGAACATACATAACACACACAGTCTCTCTCTCTTCCACTCCTACACACTTACTCAACCCCCATCAAACACACACATTCTCCTCTCTAATAAACAATATTTATATTTTTATCAGAAGTATTTATCACCCATCACTTATGTGCAATACTGTATCTGCGCACAAATGTGCAATATAATGTATATTTGTATATACCTACATTTTAATCCGTCTTTCTCGTATATTTCTTTTCTCTCTCTCCTTTTTTAATAATTATAAATATTTTATTACATACCCTAAGTGGAACTAGATCTTAAAAAAGCCAAATTTCACTGCCTTCAGTGTTGCCATCTGCTGTGTTGCATGTGACAGTAAAAGCTCTTGAATCTTGAATGTCTTGCTTTCTGCCCTTCTAGTGACCCATGTGTCATGAAAAGGGATCCACATGTGTGTTTTGTTGTATGTAGGCAATCTAGCCTGCAGAGTTGGAGTCATGGCTGGAGTTAAACAAGAGAAAAAAAAATCACTCTTCAAGAGCTGATACACCTACAGTACTGAATCCAAAAGGCTTCATAGAGCAAGCCAAAAATGAAAATTAATAACTGCAAGCTTGTACACACACATTCATAAATTAGTCTAGACAGATATAAAGTTATATTTAAAAAAAAAAGAAAAAAAAAAAAAAGAATAAATATCCAGCATAGTGGTACAGAGTTCAATGAGAAATGGTATCAGATAACAACACATTCTGACAGCCTAAAAGATTATTATTGTGTGTCCAAAACATATTGACTCAGGTCATTTATTGTTATATAATAATAATAATAATAATAATAATAATAATAATAATAATAATAATAATAATAATAATATTCATCATCATCATCATCTAGGCTGTCAGAATGGACATTTTCTGATACCATATCCCACTGAACCCTGTGACACTACTTTACAAAAATACAATTTTATACCTGTCAAAACAAACAGATACTGTAACCTTGTTCATCTGAAACATAAAGTATAATCTTTTATTCATAAAGTATATATTTCATCTCCATTCTGTGTACAGTATCTTATGAGTGTGGGTCATTAATTTATGGCTTGCTGTTCACTGCCTTTTGGATTAAATACTATAGGTTCCCTTTAAGAGTGACTTTTTTCCCTCTCTTGCTCAACTCAAGCCATGACTCCGCACCATTGCTGCCAGATTGCCTACAAACTACAAAACACACCTGATTCACTTTTTGTGACTCATGAGTCAGTGAAAGGGCAGGAAACAGTGACATCTACTGCGCCTGGTCTGACCTGCCACAGGTCAAAAAGTATTGCCAAACTCTACTGGATGAACGATTTAGCTGGTGATTTTCTATGTTTTCTTATTGTCAACAAATCTCATGTGCAGAGCCAAACCAACAATAAATCGATCCTACGTACAATTATTGTGTGCATGCAAAGTCTGATATCATTTTCCTCTATGCCATAGATCTCCACTTTATTACTGTTATTAGTGTTTGGAGCTGTTTCTAAACAAACTAAAGTAATCACTCTCATCATGGACAAGGAACATGTTGCTCAGTGCAGCGGTGTGGCTCAGTAAAAAAAAAGAACATCACTATGTTGTAATCATTGAAACAACATTCTCAGTCTCAAGTTTTGCTGAAAGTTAATAAAAAAAAATATTCTCATGTTCTTTGATATCTGTTGAATTCTTGATTAAAATATTACCTTTCTCATTGGTTGCAGACAGTACGGATGTGATTTCAGACTCTCCTCCTGTGCTCTCGTCATTGTTTTTTGAGTGTTGAGCTTCACCAGGTTCACTCACTGGATCACACTAAGAAAACAGGTGATTTTATTGAACAATTAGTTCTCCAGGTTAGACCCACTGAGATTAAGGATGTCTTTTCTACTTGGAACCCAAAACCAAGAAAACTACATCAAGATAAAAGTTGAAGCTCAACAACACAAAGTGTTGTGCCAATTCAGAACAATAAAGCCAGTTAAAACAGTACACATTAAAAAAATGCAAGTGGAATTGTATTCAATTAAAAGTAAATGTTTTTTGTAAAACTTTTGTAAACTTTACTTATCCACTGTCAAACAGGCAGTTCATGAAACCAAAACCTGTACATCACTAGGTAAAAACATACTTTAAAAGGTCTGATCTTGCAGTGTAGACACTGCGTGTAATATTAAAATGTTATTTTCTAACATGTAATGCTGATATGGCTTCTTTTTGAAAAAAAAAAGGTTCTGTTAAATACAGCTGTATGAAGATGACTAATTAGCGTGAAAAGATTTTACCTTCTTTTTAGCTGCAGTCTCCTCTACTGCAAGGTCATGTAAGAAAAAAACAGATTACACAGGATCAGCATAAGAATATATATTTGGTTAGCTAATATTTTTAATTCATGAATGTTTTTATTTCAAACTTAAAGATTACCTTTGTCTCTTGTCACAGACGGTATTACATATTTGATTTCAAACCCTCATCCTCCTCCAGGGTAAATGTATTCATTTAAATGTGCACATATACCCTTAAAGTCACATATCTGCTTGCTTATACCCCTCTGCTCATCTACATATGTGATTGTATGTAAAAATCAGTTTCTGTAGATTCTAAAAAAGGATACAAGTAGTGCAAAGGTGTGTAAGAGTGAAAGAGTGCTGAAAAACTGTAAATGTTGAATGGATAATGTAATAAGTTACTTTATAGGGCTTATACAGTATATGCATGTGTACACGTCTGTGTACAGTATATACAGCCTTCTTAAATATATATTTGACAGTGTGAATAATTTAACTGTTCATAAGTGTGACTGCGAGGGCAAAGAAACTAACTAACCTGAGTCTGATAGTTTTGGTGAACAGTGTTCTATAGTGCCTACCAGAGGGGGGAAGGTCGGACAGGTCATGTCCAGGGTGTGACAGTCTGCAGTGATTTTCCCTACCCGGTTCCTGGCTCTGGAGGTGTGCAGGTCCTGGATGGTGGGCAGGTTGGTACCAATCATCTTTTCTGCAGACTTGACTGTCTGTTGTAGTCTGTTCCCGTCCTGTCTGGTGGTCGATCCAAACCAGACAGTGACGGAAGTGCAGAGAACAGACTTGATGACTGTGGTGTCAAGCTGGATCAGCAGCTCCTGAGGCAGATTGTTCTTTCTGAGCTGGTGCAGGAAGTACATCATTTGCTGGGCCTTTTTGATGACTGTGTTGATGCTGGACCCTCACTTCAGGTCCTTGGAGATTGTAGATCCCAGAAAGTGCAGTTGTTGGTGTAGAGGGAAAAGAGCAAACATCCCTGAGGGGCATCAGTGCTGACTGTCCCTCAGCCTCACCTGCTGCTTCCTGTCTGTCAGAAAGTTTGTGATCCACTGACAGGTGGATCTCTGTCATCAACAAACTGAAAGACCACAGCAGGCAATGTGAGCTGGGTGAGTTTAGTGAGGAGGAACAAGGAACAAGATCTTTGCGTATGCCCCTGGGGAGTCACGGTGTTGGAGGATACTGGAGGTACTTACCTATTTGCCCAGTAGGCAAACTACAGGGGTCCCAGCAGGGGGCCTGTGATGTCCTTCAGGTGGGTCAACACCAGTTTCTCGAAGGACTTTATGATCACAGACGTCAAGGCGATGGGCCTGTAGTTGTTCAGTCCAGTGATGGAGGGTTTCTTGGTGACGGGGATGATAGTGGAACATTTGAAGCAGGAGGGGACTTCACACAGCTCCAGTAAACTGATGAAGATCTGAGTGAAGATGGGGGCCAGCTGGTCAGCACAGACTTTCAGACCGGAGGGTGACACGCTGTCTGGGCCTGGTGCCTTCCTGATCTTCTGTTTCTGAAAGATTAGTCAATCAGTCAATTAACAAAAAATTAAATGTTCATTTATGATAAACAATTAATCACCTTGAGTCTTTTTTTTTTTAAGGAAAAATGCAGAAATTCTCTAGCTTCACAAATGTAATTATTTTCTGGTTTTCTTGGTCTTGCATCTAGGGCTTTGGGAAACACGGATTGATATTTTTCACCATTTTATAGGCTCCATGACTAAACACATTAAGTAAAAATAATCGATAATGAAAATAATCAAAAGTTGCTGCCCTATTCCTATTGTCCATTCCAGAGTATGCAACAATAGCATACTTATAAGTTATCAGGTCATTTATGTGAAAGTAGTCCAATAAAAAAACTCATGCATTCAAACTTTACTTTAAAAAAATAAATACATATTAGCTGTAAAATATATGTAAGTTTTAATATAGATAACTAAGACAAATGCATTATATTAATGTTTAATACATACTTCATCTAGCCATCAGATCTTAAGTATAGTGGATTAAAACTAGTCTCACACAATACGCTAGTCCTGCAAAAGCATCTAAAATTGACATTGAGAAACTGTGTTGTAGTAATTTTCTAATAAAATGAAGTTATGGTACCACAGTTGAAAAGATAACACAACAAATGAGGCTAAAATGTGCAGTCATGGAAGAATACTGTCTTTATTGTTCATTTCACTACAACAAAGTTAAACACACTGATTGTCAGTTGATACATTTAAACTAGTTGAAAACTGTTAATACATAACTGTAAAACTCTTGTCTGGTTTACATATTACAGGATGTGCAATACAACTGTCAGTGCAAACATTTTGCAATTTAAAATGCTTCTTTTTAATACATCAGTCCTTCAGTTCATTTCAATACCCATTTCTGTAATAAGATAAATTACATTAATTGAACATATTGATCTCACCCAGCAAATACTGTAATAATATAGTGCTTAAGAGAATTTCCTGCAGATAGTTTATAGTGCTGTGATTCTTCTTTAGAAAGACCAAAAGAGAAACAATTTAAACCTTTAGAAAAGTCATGTCATTTAACAATGTTTACAAGGCTGAACTGTGACAACCCACACTTTCCAGAAGAAAATCTCTCTTTTATTTTCTTTTTATATTGTTCTGTATCTGTATGAAGACTTAAGACCTGATTTCAGACCAACCAGCTGCAAGATGGATCACAACCTTATAACAATTGATTTAGATAAAAAATGTGTTTTAAAAAAAAGAAATAAAGCAAAGGTATCACAAGAATGTGAACCTAATATCCTTTATCATCCCACACAGCATTGTAAATGTCACTGGACTCATTCACCAGCCCCAAACTGCTATCACATTTTCTGTTTTATCTATTATAATTGGTTATTTCTTATACAAATGATATATATATGGTTATATATGATACTGAATTCTGCCACCTGTACATCTTTGAGGTGGTTTACATATGCATGGTGATAAAAATATATCTGACAAGAGGAAACTAAGAAAATAATTCATTAGATAAATCAAGTGGAGTGTTAGCCTGTATTTATTTGTTCCAGTAGATCTCATAAGACTTCTTCTCTGAGTAATTGGCTTCTGTTGTTCCTGTGCCACATCTGACTTTTTCCTTTACTACTTTCACTACCAGACCACCAGCCAAGGCAATCCCTGCTGCAGCCTTGCCTATCTCAGCCACTGCATTCAGGATGCGTGTTGTTGTTGCCACAGTGCCCCAGGGGTCTGACACAACCCTGCTGGCCACTGAAGCCACACTGGGACCTGTTAACCCACACACATCACCAGCAGACCCAGCTACTGCTGCTGGGACATTAGCAGCCACCTGCTGAACTAGAGCTGTCCCTGCTGCAGTGCACTGAGAAGTCCCAGTACCTGCACCTACACTTCCTACCGTGGCCAATGCATGCTGCCCAGCAGCTGAAGCTAAACTACTCTGAGCTACAGAAGCACTGGCTACACCCGCTGTCCCCACTGCTGCTGTTTCAGCTCCACTGAGGGCTGCTGTACTGGAAGCTGCTCCCCCCAGAGCTGTGCCTAAAGCAGCTCCAGCTCCCACTGTGCCCCCAATACCTGCTGCCACCCCCACGGCAGAGGCCCCTATGATGCTAACCTGCCCAAGAGCATCCAGAGCGCCCTCCCCAGGACTGGCAGCCTCAGCACCTGCAATGGCTCCCACAGAACCACCCACAACTCCACCTGTTGCTACCCCCAGAGCCACTGCAGTTTTCCCTGAGGCTGCTGCTACTATGGCCCCTACAGCTTTCCCAACACCTGTGCCTCCCACTACAGATATTCCAGCTACCTGACCTGCAGCAAAACCAACCGAGTTCCCCACAAGAGACGCCCCGGCTGCAGCTGCTAGAGGGGCAGCTGCCCCAAACACTGCCCCCACTGCCAGGCCTGTGGCTCCGGCAGCCACCAGGATCTTTACTCTCTCCAGCACCTTAGCAGACAGTGCAGCCTCTCTCCTCATCCGCATCAAGGATGAACGGAGAGACTGTCGCCTGACGACAGCCCTGCTGCTGCCCCTACGCCTGCTTCTGAACTGGTCCCTACATCTCTCCACTCTGTCCCTCAGGAAGCTAAATGCACCCCTCTCTTCTGTCCATCTCTCCAGCATAAAATCCTCTTCATTTCCTCTCTCCAACTGCCTCCTCCTGAGCCTTTGTGATTCTATTTCACTGCTCCCTGTTTTGTCAGACTCCAAGTCACACTTCCTTCGTTTTGCAAGTTTAGCCTGTTCTTCCATTGTGTCGTTGTTTCCCCCTTGTTCCTCCCCCTCTGCCTGCCCTCGCTCCCACAGCATCCTTTTCTGCTCCTCCCTGATGGCAGCCTCTGCTTCTAAAAACATGGTATTGGTATAAAACCCTGTGTCAGTCTCCTTCACCATCTTGTCCACCTTCAACAAGAGTTCTTTAACCTGCACTGTGTTACTGGGGTCTTTGTTGTTGAGCACATGGTATCTGCCCCCACACCTGTCAATCAGAGCCTTAAGCCCAGCAGGTGCAGTCTCCCTCAGGTACTCTTCTATCCCCAAGCCCTCTAGGTCATCACCCCTGGTAAAAAGAACCAGTGTGTGGTGACGGACTGCATCCTCCCCAAATATCTTGCTCAACTCGCAGACAGCCTGGTTCTCACTGTCTGTATAACGTCCTACTGGCACCACCAGGAGGAAAGCGTGTGGGCCCGGGGCAGAGAGAGACACACATTTGGCTACCTCAGCATGAATCTGCTCCACACTAAGGTGAGTGTCCCCAAAACCTGGCATGTCAACCACCGCGACTCCCCTCACCCTCCTCTGTGTGACAGCCTGGCCATCCTCCAACATGTCCTCTTCCTCAGCGAGCTCAGAGCTCCCCTGCTCGCAAATCTGGGTGACAGAGCTGGCACTAATCTGTGACAGGAACTGCCTCCGGCCCAAGATGGTGTTTCCAGACGCACTCTTGCCAGATCCGGTCTTTCCGATGAGGACCAGCCTGAGTTCTTCACTCCATCTGGTTCCAGAGTCGTCTTCTTCCTTCTCAGCCTCCATACCAACTGGCTCCTTTTTCTCTTCCTCATCCCCTGGTGGAAAAACTGCACAACAGAAATTGTCTGTAACTTGACGGTATTTCAATTTTGAATATGTTCATTGCAAGGACATAAGCTAATATAAACCATACATTCCCTCATTAATTGAAATACAGCTAGTGGTGGAAGAAGTACTCAGATCCTCTATTTAAAAGTACCAATATAACTATGTAAAAATACTCCATTACAAGTAAAAGTCCTGCATGAAAAATCCTACTTAAGTATTAGCAGCAAAATGTACTCAAAGTATTAATGTAAAAATACTTGTTCTGCAATAACTGATATATCATTATTATATATGACATTAGATTATTAATACTGAAGTATCAGTGTATAAGCAGCATGTTACTGTTGTAGCTGTTGGAGGTGGAGCTAGTTTGAACTACTTTATATACAGTTAGCTAGTTTAATCCAGTAGTTCCCAACCTAGGGGTCCGGCCCCTCCAAAGGGTCACCAGACAAGATGGGTTGTGAGATGATTAATGGGAGAGGAAAGAAGAAAAAACAAAGTTCTGATACACAAATCTGTTATCAGTTTTTGGACTTTTTCTCTAGTCTTTGATTTTTGGTGAAATATTGGATCATTTGAACATTTACTGAAATGAAACCATGTGAGAAGTTTAGAGGGAAAAATCACTATTTGGTGGAGCTGTTAACAACTCATAGACATCTGTAATGTGACCCTGACTACACACTGCTTTTTGTAAGACATCAAAAGCCAAAAAGGTTGTGGATGCTTTAACAATGTGTTGTATTTTAAAAGCTTGTTATATTATCCATTGTGTCAAACCTTCATCTGGAAAGTAACTAAAGCTGTCAAATGTAGTGGAGTAGAAAGTACAATATTCCCCTCTGAAATGTAGTGGAGTGGAAGTATAAAGTAGGATCGACTGGAAATGCTCAAGTACAGGTACCCCAAAATTATACTTGAGTGCAGTATTTGAGTAAATGTACTTAGCTACTTTACACCAATAAAGACAGCAATCGAGACTTCTAAAAAAATCTCCTGTTTTATGTCGCTAACAAGTCTAGTGAAGTCAGTGTTTGTCAGGAAGGTTCTGCACAGAAACAAAACATCACAGCTCAATAGGTTAACATTAGCTTCAGTCAAGTGAAATGAGGAAACAGCTACCAACTAACCGCTAGGTGGTGAGGCTAGCTGCTATTTATATCGCATAATACCACCCAAAATAAACCAACCTTGACACTAAAGATCAGACATCAAGTTTTAATCCAAAATGCTCTGGTGTAAGCCTATACCATTTAATACCTAGCATTAAAATAACAGTTTAACATATATTGACTACAAACTAATTGCTAATTTAGCATTAGCAAGCTAGCTTTAGCATATCGCTAAATTGAAATGAAAACTGATTGTCAAGACAGGAAGAGATTAGGTTATTTTACCTGAGTCCACGTTGTTAGACATCTCTCGGTCTGGCTAAAGGAGGATGTTTCTTCTCTGCATTCAAGCTCCTGCTATTAGCATCTTCTGAATGTAGCCGAAGCTACATGCGAAGTTGAGCTCAAACTAAACTGTTCAGCCCAAACAAAAAAACTGGAGTTGATTTGTAGGAAGTATGTTTGGTGTCGGGCTGCCCTCTGTTGGCTGATCTGCTCAACTACACACACACACACACACAAATGGGACTGACATACATTTTCTTTGTACATATCAGTCACTTTATTTCAGTAAATAACAAAATGGCTTGTTCATTCTGCAGCAATGATATTCTTTCTCTGAATATACATATAGTTTTTTAACAGTCGTAATACTATTTCAAAATTACATCAATCTCAGTTCCATAGATCTAAACCATTAAAATATGTTACTTTCCAGAAAAAACAACAACTATACAACCGACTTTTTATGCATAACAAAGAAACAGATGCAGGGCTGCAGGATGAAGGGTCACATACTGTATTTGTGAATGACAGTTTTTCCAACAGGATAAAATAACTTGTATTGACTAACAACTACAGGGACTGGTGTAAAAAGAACTTAAAACTACTGAGAGATTGCCAAATACAGTATGTAAACGGAAAATTCATGGACGATCCCTGTGACAGTGATAAAATAAGAATTACTTAAAAACACACAAAAAAAGATTAACATAAAACTATATTCCATCATCATTTCAAGCTTAACCTAATCAGAAACTGTCTGCATTTAATGAGGTGAAGTCAAATTTATATTTGGCACCCACACGTATTTAAAGCATATGGGTTTTAGACACATTAAATCTAGACCAGACACAATACAGTGGTATTTGCAAAGTTTTGAAGCAAATTTATTATACTAAAATGAATTATATTCCAAAGTACAGTTATGTAATCTTTAAGTTATCAAAAATGAGTTTCCCTTATCAACTCTTATCCCCGAGGCGTCTTTTACCTCTTGTACGTTATATTTTCCAATTATAAATCACTGTAGAAGTACAGCAATACAGGCCTTTGTCAGAAACTGACTAACCTCCACTTCACTTCTTTTTTTGTGTCACATTGAGGGTTCCTCTCTTGAGCACCTTGCTTTTGTACAAGTGAGGACAGCTTTTACTTCCTTCACTGTCATCAGCGTCTACAAGTCAAGCCATCCCTTGTGGACTGTGCGTATGCTCCTTCTTCTTCTTCTCCTCTTCTCTGCTCTGCTCTGCTCTCCGCCAGCACTGAGGTGCGGCGCTATAGCTCGTTGCGAGAGCGGGAGATGCGAGGGCCTTTCCTGATTTCTTTCCTCTTCTCTTCCTTCCTCCTCCTCTTCTCTTCCTCCCTCAGGATCTTCTGGAAAGCCTCAGCGGTGTGAAGCACCTGAAGCAGATGAAAAAGGGCGAGAGACAGATTCTTGGCACAGCTGTGTGAAACATAATGCTTAGATAAAGGACTTTTTATGAAGACAGCATGATAAAGCAAGAGTCTGTAATTGTGTGTGTGTCCCTCTTACACTCCATGTTGTTATTTCTGGTGTAAGGTGAAGGTGTAACTACACAATCTCCAGGATGTTAGAAGGTGGTTATTAGGTGAGTACTAGTGGCTGTATGTGGCTGAATATTAAAGGGTGATGGAGAAGTCATTAAGAGCGGTCACTAGAGTTACCACACATGCATGACGACAGGATGATCATGCATGAGTGGGGAACATGTATGCATCTTACTCACATCGTCTCTCTCTGTGCGGTAAGGATTCATAAAGTCTGGGGATTTCTCTGTTATTCCCAGCTCCTGTGACATCTGAGAGATGAGAGGAATAGACAGATGACAAAAGAGGAGATGAGGAGACACTGTCACATCACTTATTCTACAGCTAAAAAGCAGTATGATACAATTAACAGGAAGTTACAGACAAAATCTACATTTTAGCCTCTTTTCATGTTTCAGCATTGTGTGAATTTGAGAGAAGGGGATCAAAAACTACTGAGGCACAAGTGAGGGCTGAATGAACGCTTTCGGGGTGCTGACGGCTGCTGCTTCAAGTCTCAGAATTAATCCAGTATATAATCCTCTTGGCACATTGCTAAGGTCACAGATTAATCCTGCAAGAGTTTAGTTCATTAACCCCCACAAACAGGGAATACCCATTTGATTTGCCTCGCTCTTTAAAGATTCAAAGGCCACAATGCATCATGGACAAATGTGATGACAAACAACTCATTTTGCAGTCATACCACAGACTGACAATAAGAATGTATTGCACACTAACATGACAGCAGATTATACTAAAATCTCCATATCTATCGAATCACCTGAACTATGTTGGTTCTGTAGTTTCTGTGTCTATTAGTCACATTTATACAATTGTGCTTTATGTTGCAGTCTTTACACTATACTCTCCTGCAGGAAAAAAGGTTTTTGTTTCAACATACACTTATATTGAATTCTGCATCTAGACTCCACAATAGGGCTATAACTAATAAATCCACCGATGATTCTGCTCAATTCATTTCTTCCAGCAAAGATTTGATGCATCATCATATCTAACATTTTGCTCACGGTTCAGTTCAACCCAATTCAATTAAATTTCTGTCCTCCGAAATGTATAAAAGCACTATGTATGTGCAGGAAATTATAAAACAAGGCTAAACTGATTCAGTCATCAATATTAAAACCCATGTTAACCTTACACGCAGGCGCTAGTTGAAAGAATGACTCATTTCTATATTTTCAAGGCCTTTACTTTTAGCCCGAAACCACATTAGCTCCACATTTTCAGCAACAACAGGCAACAACACTCTTTCTGTTAAGCTCTGTTGAATGGAGATATCACAATCTTTAAATGCAGCCGGTCAAAAAGCAAGGCTTTAACAGTTGGCCTTCAAACCTTGAATCCTTATCAGTGGATTATGAAATGACTGTTACCATGACTGTCAACGGGTAACAGTTACAGCATGGACAGGATAGATTATTCTCTTGTCTTACAAGTGTGAGTACGTGTTGGTGGGCTCCTCCGGTGAAAACCCCTGTCTGGTTACAGAAATTCAGCCCCCAGCGTAGTAGACCTCCCCAGTCAGCGTTCCGGTCGTAGTAGTGGTGCACAATACGGGGAAAACGCAACGCCACGTCACCAAAGAATGCTGTATTCTCCACCACATGGGAGTAAGCTGCAGAGATTTATAGAGAGAGGAAAGAGAGAAACGAGTAGGCAGGTTAATTAGAAGAAATGAGGCAGAGAAGGACAATTTTGATGATTTTGAAGATACATTTGTGCTGACAAAACACACAGAACATGCTGATAAATAAGAACAAAGGGAAGAGCGCAGCTCAAGCAACGGTTGATGTTGTTCGGGAACACTCAAATAGGTGGTGATGGGGTTGAATAAGCCTTAAGAGCAGGGAAGCTGATGTTCATGACATTCAGACAGACGTTAAAAAAAAGAGAGCTGATATCATTGGCACCCGCTGGCACCAAAAGCGGATAAAGATGAGAGGAAAAAAAGACTGACAGAGGTATAGCTTTTGGAGACAGGTAACACAGCACAAGACAAACCAGTCAGAGGTGGAGACAGAAGTGAGAAAGTGTGAAAGACACATTAGAGATGCTGCTAGATAAAGCGGCTGGTATAAGGAGAGCAGGAGAAAGAGACATTGAAAAAATGTAATGATGAAACAGCTGAGGTGTAAAAGCGAATCAGACCTTCTTTGATCTTATCATCCATGGGGAACGGGTCGTCAGGGTGCATGTTGGCTGCAACCAGGATTTGTCTCGAGTCCTCCAACACCTTAAATGAGAAAAATAGCTCAATAGCCAGGTTTACTTACTTTACACATCAGGTTTTGAATCTAGAGCAGTTCATAACACATGGTTTCTGCAGACTTCACCTAGTTCAATTTGACATTTTAATACCACAAAGAAAGCACTTTAATTTTCCTGTTTCACAGTCAAAGTATGAGAGATATCATTAAAAACCATTAGGGATAATGAGGCCTTGAATTTTTTATTAAGTGCAATGTGAAATAAATGTCAATTTATTTAAATTTATTTAACTTTTTTGTCATCATCATTATTGTCATGACCTGCATGTGGATAAGGAGCAGAAAAAGAATGGATGGATGGACCAATTAAAAAATAAGTAATTCATTTAAGGTCAGAGGTCTGGAACAATGGAAATGGGGATTTTCCAGCCAGGTTTTGCTAAAATCACATTTTATAATCAACATTACTGCATTAGGCAGGCTAGAAAAAACATGTTAGACCTTTGTGAATTAAATTTAAGACTTTCAGATACCTGTTGTTTTTTTTTTTTAAACCTTTTTTGAGGAAACCTAAATCAATGCTTTTTAAAGACTTTTCAAGACCTGCAGATACCCTGATTATAAGTGGTTTCAGATAATATAATTAAACTGGGGACTTGTTTGAAAACTGTCTGACCCTTAAGGTTAAAGACGAGAGATTTCACACTTTGTCATATTGTTGTTAAAAAAGAAAAACTACACAGACATCGACTGAAATTAAACAGTCAGTGACGTGTTTATGAGGATAGCACATGGAAGAGATATGAGCAGGAACACTCTTTAGCACTCTGTCTCACACACACACAGAGAGGTATAGAAATGCTGACAATGTATTTCAGCCACTGAAGATTGACTATGCTAGGCGTCCTTGAGAGGCACGCAGATGCATAGATAACTGTCCTCTGGGAAACTGAGGCATACTGTAAAGCAAAGCCTTCAGCCCAGTGCGAGTGAATGGCACTCCAAGCAGCTGAGTCTGAATTAACATTCAAATGTATGCGAGGAAACATGCTGATGAATGTAATCATTTGATTCGAAGCCTTTGATTCAGCTGCAAAACCTTCTTGTCCTTCAATATGCTGAGAGCACAAGAAGGTTGAGCTCTTAGAAATAACTGTTGTTGTTAGTGGGGTTTCTTTTTATAATACTTGTGGCCTTGTCTGTGCTTGAAATTGCTGCTTCCCACAGACAGATGTGAGCATGTGATGTTGAGAGCAAACACAGACACACACTCCCTACCTTGAAGAGTCCTTTGAGCATGATGTCTATGATTTTGTACTGCTGGTTGATGTCGTTCAGCTCGACCAGATTCTTCAGCGCGTTCAGCTGATCTTTCCTCTTGGTCTCAAACAGCCGCTTATCTGATAAGAAGAGATCAGGAAGAACGTACACTTTCCACATGGGCATAACTCGCGTAAATAACTCGCTCACACACCCATAAGTTCACACTCTGTGACGTGCACACACACATGCACACGGTCTGACAAGTTTGCAACCACACACATGCCTGCGCCTTTGGCAGCAGAAGGATACAGATCTCCAGGTTCGAGTCGTGTCTCGGCCTGTGCATGTCGGAGTCTGCAGAGCTGAGGGCGGCAGCGGCGAGTGCCAGGACCACCGCACACACACTCCGCATGGTCAGCAGATGGCAGCAGAGGGGCACTCTTCTGAACATAGATGACAAAACAGGAAATGTAGATCACACTGTTTAACATCAAAGTATTGGTAGTTGCCTAATTTCTATTTGTTTAAGGATACAGAAGGTGCATCTCCACCTCTAAAGAGAATCTGTGACCGTCATGCCGAACACGTTTTCTTTTGATAAAAGGGGTTTCACTGTCATCTGAAAACAATGAGCTTTCATTGGAACTATTCATGAAGCGGTTTTTCTTCTTCCAAAGCTGCTAGAAAGGCTCTCTCTCTCCTGTGATACTTTTGGAATATGTAAAATAGAGAGACATGCTGGGGATAAGTGGTCAATATGGAACACCAGAGGGTAACTGGCATTTGAAGAGGGGCTCCTTATGTTCATTTTAAAAAGACACATCTGATGTCTGGCACTTGCATAATCCCTAGAGGAACTTTTACATTCTCTGTACGAGACTCTCTCTCTGCTCCTGCTTCGCCTCTGCCTCGTCCCTACTGGTCTCTCTCCATCCAAAGCAGTGGTCTTCTTCAACATTTTCATTCAGCTGCAACTTCCTTCCCCTCAGAGGCTTTTTTATACATTTGAAAGGGAGGGATGAAAGCGAGAAGATAAATAAAACAGCTAAAAATAGGGCCTGATCAAATGAAAATTTGATGAAAGCCAAACTTTAAGGAAAACATTAGCAGAAAACAGAAGTAACTGGAGGGAGGAAAGGAGGGGACAATGTTGACGAAAAGCTACAAGACATAATTTACATAATTCATGCATAATTTAGCAAGGGCTCCATCAATGATACTATCAGAAGGATGCAGGAGGGTAAGGTACAGGGCTTAGCTGGGGGTGTGGCGTGTGCAGGGAGGGTGAGAGTGTGAGAAGCAGGAGGAGGAGGAGGAGGAGGAGGAGGAGGAGGAGGAGGAGGAGGAGGACGGGAGGCAAGAGATGAGAGGAGGAGTGTTGAGGCGTTGGGAAGGGGTGGGGCAGAGGGGGAAGACCCTGCGGGAAACAACAGCTTTTCTGGTGAATATTTCATCTACCTTTGCTAAGACACTACGGTAAAACTGAGAGACGCAAAGATAGGAGAGCCAGTGCAAGATAGAGGAGGCTGTGTGAGAGGATAATGAGCACGAGGGACTTGATTTTGCACTGACAAAATTAATCTTTACAAGCCCGGCTGCTGAGTCTTGAATCTGAAGGACTAGGAAGTGAGCAAAAGTCTCGAGGTGTGAATGTTAATTTAGACTGAATGTGCCCCCTTAAGAAACTCGCTCAAATGAGAGAGAAAGCATATGCTCCTAGACATACACTATCCCTCTTAAGAGGACAGCAGCATGATGAGGACTGTAATCTTACAGTTGAGGAGACATAGAAGTCTGTAATGAAAAAGAAAGCAGACTGACTCCCTTTTGTTGCAGCTGACTTTAAGAGGTCTGTGGTCATCAAAGTCTCTTATTTAAAAATATAACTGAAACGCAACTTCCTTTCTCACTCTGTCAGCAGAAAAAAAGTGTTCCTCGAGACAGCTGAGTGAAGACAATGTTCGATTAAGGCCAATTTGTGCATTCTGAGAACATCTTTTGGGTTGCTTCCCAGCTTTCTGAGAAATGCTGCACTAAATATCCTTAAGTGCTAGTCGAAAGCCTCAATATTTCTTGATAACAGCCAGGGAAAGCGGGCCTTGTCTCTCCTGTGGCAGCAGCTCGCCGGGTTATTTGATGTTTCCTGTGTACTTCCAAGCAGGCAGCTATATAGCTCTGACAGATATTTATGAGCAAAATAGTTATCGCCACTGGCACAATTTAGTGCAGTCAACACATGCTGTATATCCAGCAGCTGCTAACGTTTCCATGCAATAGGGCAAAGTGCTGAGACTTTAGGAAGTAGAATAAGAAGGACATTAGGGGCGGATCAATCATCTCTAATGTGGCATGGGCAGAAATTAGGGTCTAAATGCATCTATTAACTGTAAGCAGGCAACGCTAATTAAACAGAGCGATTATTTTAGAAAATCTTACTCATTGGAAAATCTAGCAGTGAAGCACTCATGTTTTAAGATCATATTACACTTGGCTATAGCTCGACCAAATGAGAGTGACTGATGCACATTGCTGCACACTGCAGAAACAATTCTCTCAGAACTGCAACGATTCATCGATTCAATTAGTTGATCGGCAGCAAATTAATCTGCAACTATTTTGATAATCAAATAATACATTTTTTGTAATTTTTCAGGCAAAAAAGCCAAATATTCTTTGGATTCAGCGTCTCAAATGTGAGGATTTGCTGCTTTTTTTTGTCATATGTGACAATAAATGAAAAATCTTCAGGTTTTGGACTGTTGGTTGGACAAAATATGCAAATTGAAGACATCAATGTGGGCTGTGAGAAATTGTGAAAGCCATTTCTTCAGCTATTTAATCATTTAGTAGAAAAAAAACAACTTCTCAGCTCATTAAAAGATTATGAAAATAATCGTTAGTTGAAGCTGTGGATTACCTGCTGACAGAAAATATTATCTTCAGTGCACCTTAACTGCATGCTGGGCCGTTTGGTGAGAAATGAGACCTTTGACAGATAGACCACTAACACCTTAGTGATAGCCTGTGGCCATAACAGCAGCAAGGAGGTCATCTCTACATTCCCCACCTTTTTTTTTTTTTGCCAGAGGCATATACAGAGTACACACATCAGCCTTGAACACGTACTGTAGGACCATCAATACAACTCAGCTGCCCTGCAAGAAGATGCACTGTCGTATTCTCCCCTACTCAGTCCTAAACTGGGTGGATTTCCTTCCAGCTGACTCACTGGTTCAGATTTGGTCTGTCACTGTGGCACACAAGTTAGGCGAGGTGTCTTTGCCGCGGGGAGGTCTGAAGGCAGAGTAGTTCTTGCTGAGGCCGTGTAAGCCCACGTAAATCTCTTGGCCGGAGGAAATTTTCTTCTCTGCCAACAACAATCTCCTGTGGCAGAGAGGCTTAAGTTTATTTCCTGTGTGGGGGATCCAGGTTCCCCAGCTTTGTCAAATAAGTAGGCTGCCATATCTAATCATACTACAGACCCGTGAAGATAGCTCCACTCTGCTGTTTGAATTCCCAGTAGTGTGAAAACACGCATCTGATATCCTGCAATCCAATGCTTTGCATTTCTACTACATCTCTAATCCCAGCAGGACAAGAAAAAAAAATTCTAAAAATAATCTTCAATCAAGAGTGGGAAACAGTCCAAATTGATAACCAGCCAACTGTGACATTAATTTTAGGAAGCAAAACTGACCCTTGAGGTGTAAGCAGCTCAACAGAGGATGGAGGGAGAGAGATGCCTATCAGACAGCTGGATGTGCAGCAGGAGTGAATCCAGATTCCCCTCAGGCTGCAAGCTTGCTGTGGGAGGTTTGAGGTTCAAGGACTGACACATCATGTCTCTCTCACTCTCTGCTTGCATCTGCGAGACTCTCCCTGTCATTATTCATGCAGAGGCACAGCCACGGACATGCGTAATGGTGATGATGATGGCTGGGTCTGAATAAAGGCTGTCATGTGGACCATCAATTACAGATTGCTTAATTGATTGCGTGTCCCCTACCTGACCCGCGCGAATGTCTACAGGAAATTATGAGTTTATTTACTTAATTTTAAGCCAATAATTACGAGAATGTAATGAGACATGGGTGTAAGATCACATCTAATGATGATATACATCAACTCCACAATAATACATTAAAATATTTATGTAATGCTTCATTAAGGGGTGCGCTTGAGAGAATTAACTAAGCATTTGAAGTCGCTCCTCGACAAATCGATTCCGCCGGTCATCGCAGCTGTATGCCCCGCCGTGTCCATCAGCCAGCGGCCAGCACAGTAGATCCGACCGATAAAGCGCTGGACATTACGGCTACAAACTCCCGGATCACTCACCGTGTTGTAGCGAGAGACGGCGGCGCCACACGGCAGCGATTAGCGGCCAGCGTTCAGTCCAAAGTAGTGCAGTTTAACCTTTTTATCTGCGCACAAAACCTTAAAGGTCAGCTCGCCGAGGAGGAGGACGGGACAGTCAATTTGTCCCGGTGGATCCTCAGGTGACAGCAACACGAAGGTGGAGGTGTTCATTTACATGCGGCTCTCGCTCCTCCACTCCGCCAGTGCCACGATCACACCGGCTGGCTCGCCTTGGACGAATGACAGCGAGCGGGTGTAAAACGCGGCGGAGGATGTGGTTTCCACACGGAGGATTTAGCAAGGGACACCACATGAAAAAAAAGAAAACAAGGGAGTGCGTTCCGTTCCCGTTTCCCTCAATCTGCTTCCTCTCATATGCTGATGCTTTAATGCTGACATCTTGCCAGCCACATTTTGTTAAGATCACTTTCTATAAAATGACATAAATAGAAAGAGGATTAAAAGATGTAGGCTACACGCTAGGTGATATAAGGGGGGGATTTAAAATTCAATAAGATGCTGTATCTCCAGCAGTACTCAAGTACAGTGGATGACAGGGGCTGTGTTGATGATCATTTTTAAAGCTTATTGTGTTGACCACATGAATATTTAGGTGCCTATTTTGAAAAAGGAAAGCCTTATTTACTTTGAATTAAATGTACATGAGAAGTCCACTTGCTCTCCCTGAGTTTTACTGAAGTAATAGGAACGTTTTTTATTTTCTTCCTAGGATGCCTGAGATCCACACCAGACATCCAGACATCATCACCCAACACTGCTCTGAGGTGCACAGCCAGTTTGACTTTCAGCTCCCATGACATACATACCAGTATGTGTGACTGTCAAACTTGCCAGTTGCCTGTAGGGTGCCACACTTACAAACTGCTTTGTGAAGGTGTGCGGGTAATCAGTCATCCCAGTGCAAGGTCATGTAACCGTCAGTGGGACAAAACCTTGTCCCTGGGCATGGTTTAAAAAAAAAGAAAAAAAAAAGAATTGAAGTTTGAGTAGGGTAAAGCTAGTTACTGCCATGACGTGGCCAACCGCTTATTTGGGTATTCATTCAATGTGATTTGTACCTCTATGAAGTGAAAAGAATTCACCTTGAACACTTCTATCACTCCAGAGCTGTAAAATTAATGAAAAAGTCATTTTATATAAATACAAAAATATTCAAATGTTGTTCTGTGACTGACCGTGTCTTTGAGTGGTCTAGAAAATAATAGAGACACTGGTATAGTGTATTTAATGGTATCATATCACATGAAAACTATCATGTGTGCTTTGTTGGAAAATGAGTTTTTGATCAGATTTTTTTGTTCAGTGTTGAATTCCCTTTTAATGACAAACGATATTAGTTTATTCAACTTTTCTTTAGCACTGCCAGTAAATATGAACTACTGTCAATGAACAAATACATGCAATAAATTCTTTAACTGTGACACTAAAATTTAGGCAGGCACACGTGCTGCTTAAATAGCACAACAGAAAAACAAAAGGAATCAAGGAAAAGTGAAAATAATGAACGATGAAACGAACTGGCAAACTGATGGCGTAATAATTTCTAAAATGTATGAATCAGTTTGCTGGAACATCAATCTGCTGTCACTGTGAAGTCAGACAGACAGATGGACACATCTCCAACACACCTGAAGCAAAGAGTTAAGGAACAATGAAGCACGGTGAGAAAAGTACTGCAGGTGTCTGTTTATGTTTGAGAAAGAGAGAGAATTTAATAATCTGATTATTAAAATGGGAACACACGACACAGAAATTGAAATATTTCCATTCTCCCAAATTTCCACTAGTGAGATAATTTGAGAAGCAAGTATAACTATGTGCTGCAAAATTAACAGATATTTAGCTAATATCTCCTGTTTGATGAACAGAAGCTCAAAATATTTTTAATAAGTGAATGTTTTATTTAACTACTGCTTCAATCATAGTTGAGCATTCCACTTGTCCTCGGTGTATTTATTCACTATCAATGTGATATGATAATATTGTTTTTATGTAACAGTGGCCAACAAAGCTACTATCAAACTGAACAGACAGAAACTGAGTACATGAGAGTGTGCGGGTGGGTGTGAGTCTGTGTGTGTGACAGATGTACTGAGCCTTTAAATACGGACTCTGACTGAAATACAGTAACGACTTTGTGTTGTACAACACACTTTCAAAGGGATTAAGTGAAAAGCACAACAGACATTCAATAAATTGCCACAGAAAATCAATGAAGAAGCCTTGCTGACGTTTGAAGTACGGTTTCGGGTGCTGAGATTGTGTGCAGGTGTGTATGTGTTGCAGCTTTTACAACACTTGTCAGATACTTACAGGGGTGTATTCAGGGTTTTTTTTTGCAGAGTGTCAGCTGCTGTAGTTTCACTATGTACAAGGTGCAGGATGTCAGGCTGTGTGTGTGTTGTACAGGTCTGAGGTGTGAATGAGCGTGTTTCACTTCAGGTGAGGGATACAGGACGTTGCTGGGCAGACTGGGGCTGCAGATCTCGGTGGGCGACTGTGGTTCGAGGGACTCTATCACACTCCTCACTCTCTGCTTGTGCTCCTCTGTGGGTGGCGGCTGCAGGACACTGCTCTGGATCTGAATGGATGAAAGAAGAGGGAGAGTTTTATTTTGAGTTAAAAGGGAGAGGAGGGACACAGCAGGAGAAAGAAGAAGCATATGAAGTAATGAGAAGAGAATGAGCACAGGACATAATGCCGATACTGGGACTAAAGGTTAATAGACAGTGAAGAGGAGGGTGAGAAGAAAAACCATATAAGAGGAAAAAAGAAGAAAATGTCCAAATCAGAGAAAAGAGGCTTAAGGTCTTTTTTTTCTAAGTGGTTGTTAAAATTGTCAGAAAACTAGAGAAAATAAATTTTTAACCATAACACAACCAGCGATCCACTTAAAAAACAAAATGCTTAGACAAGCTGAAAAAAGCCAAATTTGTGTTTATAGTTACAGCGTACAAGTGGGAGCAGAGAGACTCACACACACATACACACACACACACACACACACAGGATTTGCAGAGCGCTAAATAAGTAAGCAAGACAGGAACCTCTTCTACTGCAAAAACAAAACTATTTCTTTCAGCTGTCACAGTCACATACAGTAGATAAAAATGTGCCTTAAGCCTGTGAGAAAGCATATAGCTACACTGTAGATGTAACTATATACTTTAGGCAACAAAAAAGAATGAACACTTGTCTTAAACAATCAAGAAATGAAAATCTTGTTAAAAAAAAAAATCACAATCAAGAGAAAACTTTTCAAAAGTTAAAAGATTACAGTGCATACCCTGCAGGTACAAACAGTCCCAAAAGGGAAAGATTGTGAGTCCAAGTGCAAATAACAGAGCTGCCACTGATAAGCTCCTATGTAAAAATCAGAGGTTGAGAGACCTGCTTAAGGATTTCAGAGTATGTGAGTGAATACTTAATCACATCACTGTGAAACTGTGAATGATAGCCGCATGTTAAAGTTGGTGGAGAACATTACAGACACTGGTAAATTCAATCTTCTTTACATGAAAATAGTACAGTAGAAACCGCTTATAGTGATCACATCCAACTGGGTTAAATTGATCACTATAAGCTGATGATTATTGTAGCCGTTTTTTTTTCTTAATTTCTCATGCAGATTACCATCTAATTAACATTTGTATATTTATTACATGAATATAAAGTAATGAAACGGGGAGCTTTGCTATTTATTGAATTTCATTGACTGTTTCAAAATACAGAACAGCTGTTTCAAACGCTTGTTGTGTCACTGCTGCATCTCATTGGCTCGTTTTTGGCAGTTTGTCATAAGCTTCAAGGAGATGTTTTTCATTGAGAGACAATGACTTTTTCCCTGTCATGGTTTCAATATGCACGCAGCACCAGCCTCCCAGCCCAAAGCAGACGGGTTGTGTGTTGAGGCTGCGGGGGTGGGGGCCGCAGGGACGCCGTGGCGATAGAGTTAAACCAGAATCAACTTTTGGAGAAACGCAACCTGTAAAGCTGTACAATCCTGCCATGAGGAAAGACAGAAACATTACTGGGAAGAGGGGAGGACATTTATCTTCATTTGATAATGTTAAACGTAAAGTTAGGCTTTGCTGACGGCTTCTTGACTCATTTTTAAAAAAGACGAGGGGGTGGGGGCGTGGGGGCGAGCAGTGGTTGAGCGAGCTAGAGAGTGGATGAGGAGAGCGAGCAGTGGCAGCGAGAAAGCTGGTGAATGAGAGGAATAAAACATTATTTTCTGATTGTTTCACAGCAGTTACAAATAAAACACCCACACCCTGCACCTCCACACAACCCTGCGGAGGTGCACCGCAACGCCTGATAATGCTGCAGCCACTAAATACACATTATACATGCACTATGGGAGTCAGGTTAAAAGAAAATAGAATTACTGTAGTAGTACTGTTTTTTTCCATATGTTTTCATGTATGAAAAGACACAAAAATGAACACTGTCAGTGGACTATTGATTACTATAAGCAAATTATTTAAACAGCATTTGTATAGGAATGATTCTGTCCCGAGTCTTTTGATCCATATAAGAGGTTGTTCACTGTAAGCATGATCACAATAAGTGGTTTCCACTGTAATAATAAAAACATTATATTAAGGACATCAGATAAAAGGGCAAAATAATTACTGTGTAACCCTTTGAAACAATGTTACAGAATTACAACCACATTAACACAATATTGTCATAAATGACAGCAGTACAACTATTGTTCTAAAAGCAACAAGATCCTTTATATCGTCACCAAATTACCATCAACTTCCTTATGATGATAATAATTATCATTCTCTGCACCACTGCAGTAAGTGAGTAAGTTGAAAAGCTGCAGGGATGAAAGACTTATTGTAACTTTTTGTCTGGACTTGTGTGGATTTTAAGTTAGACTGCAAAGGTAGCGTTTAGAATTGATGGTGAAGACAGCGGGTTCAGACAGAATGAATAATGTCTACTTCAATACTTCAGGGCTGTGGAGATCAGTCAAAGTGCTCAGCTGGACTCCCACAGCGTCCATGCTCACCCATATTGATTTGACATCAACAGGGCTGCACCAACAGATAAAATAAAAAAATGAACTACGATAACTGCCTGTATACAGTATGGTTGGTAGAAACCAAAAAAATAAATAAAAAATGAAACTTTAACAACACAAGAATGAAGAATTCTCCCTTTAGTTTGGGAGAAGTTATTAGAAGTCTGCAAGCATTCGAAATTATGTAAAGGAACTCTCCCTAAGGCCAGCTCTGATATGACAAGCTACTGTGGCTAAGCATGCAGCACACAGTGCAGCAGCTTCACCCTCTTACTGCTGTCCACTGACTCATGGATATGCATATAGTGTTAGAGACAGGAAGACAAGCTCAAGCAAATGTATAAAGAGGCAGGGTAAGACCAGAAATAGCCATGGGGCAAAGCTGCAAAAGCAAATGATGCATGTGTGCTCACAGTATGTGCATACACACTTTCATACACACTTTCATACACACACACGCACACACACAGAAACAGTTGAGTCAGGACTCATGGGGGAGGAAGCAAGACAGTGATATGATACCAAATTGATGACAAATGTACAGAGAACTTCCTCATGAACTGAGGTTTCACTGCAGTGTGAAGGCAGATCAACAAAACCTATGAAAAGTGTGAAGTTTAATGTGTGCAAGTGTGTGTGTGTGTCTGTGTGTGTGTGTGCATGTGTGACTGATTGGAGCAGACGAGATGACAGGGGAGAAAACCTGTACTGTCTGGAGACTGTTAGGAGAAGTGTGTCTGTCACATTGAACCCTGCCTCCCCTAAACTGCTTCGATGCCTCCACAAACACACAGATACATACACACTGCACATGTACGCATACACTCACACAAGTAAACAGACAGACGCATACGCACGTATTCACACAGTTCATGATTCTCTGGCACACACTGCACTGGGAGCCGCAATGTGCGCCATCATTCTGTCACTCCTCCGAATCTGAGCTACTTTCAGAATACTAAAAGCGTTTTTGGTCCTATATATGACGCCAAAGTCAAGCTGAGCAATCTGATGCTGCTGTTTTTCCTTCTGGGTTTTATAATGTTTTAAAGAAAACCCAGATGGGCTTTATGCATTTGCTCCAAAGCTTACAAGGGTAACGACAAGGACACAGTCATCATCTTCAGATTATGTTGAAACTGATTTTTCACAGAGAACTAGTTTGAAGCAAATTTCACCCGTTTGAAGCCAATTTATACAATGCCACATTTCTTCTGAAGATAATTTGCGTGATTTGGCGACTACTATATAAAGGAGCTTGTGCCACATTCTGTAGTTGATGTGATCACAACTGAGTGGAGTAAATCACAGTAAGTCGCAGTTGTTTTGATCAGTTATTCTGCACAACTGACCTCATGATTTGTGGGACAAAATTATTTATTTACATTTTTAAAATCTTTTCTGTTTGCACTTTTGGTAGAGTGGTTCGACATTTCTGAATTCAATGCAACAATATTCCACTGTTACAGTAAACATTATTATATGCTGGTGAGGCTTCACAATAAACTGTACTGCCTTTTGTATTTTTGAACTTTTGAAATGAACTTAACTCCACAACACATATATCTCAATACACCACTGAGAAAGTGAAAACCTCGAGGGCTTTGTTTTCCAAGTGTTGCTACCAAATATTGGTATTTTTGTGATGTTCAAATGCAAATTGGATGATACTTTGGTATGTTTGTGACCGGCTACTTGGCAGCGCTGTCTGCAGTTCTGCATTTACTCCATGACAAAATGAACGCCTACATGCTAACCAGTGGGTTGGGTCCCATTTAATTTGAACTATTTAGTTTGCACTTGTTTAAAACAGAAAGAATGGACCTTGAGACATGCGCTAAGGCCATATCAACATCATAAATAAATATTACTATGAAACAGATCAACTTTTGTTTTTCCTGAATCATTTGTTAGCTACTAGGAGCTGTGATTTATTCAATTTTGTATTTCTAATGCTATCAGTCTATCTAACCATCAGTCACTAATCACAGATTCCATAATCAAACATACCAGAGGCTTCAATTTGAAGACTTTGTTGAGCCTTTGTAAATTTGCCCTAGGATCAGTAATTAGTTGAAATAATTGAGGTAATTGTTAAGTTCTTTTAGTTGGCCTACAACATTTCAGATCTTTGTGGAGCAGAGTGTAGGTTCAAGGTAAAAGCTAATGTTTTCTCATGCAAGAATTTCTCCACCTGCATATGATATGATAAGAGCACAACAGTATCCCCTCTGCCAAACATGTAATAGATAGATGCAGCTCAAGTCTATGGACTCAAAACAGAGACCAGCGATTAGCTGAGATAAAATTATACTGCTTGCCTGTTTCAATTGGGATGTTAATGAGGATTTAAATTCAGTCTCTAGTTTCTCTGACCAACACAGATGAAGTCATTACAGCCAACATGATCAACAATGCTGGACACTGAGGGGTATTTACAACTAACAGCTGGGGTTACTGAGTTAATGCTAAAGTTTTAATAGATAGCGATAAGTCTTTATTTTGGGCAGATTCAGGTTCTTGACAATCAATGATACAATTACAAGAGTGGGAGCAGGTTGCAGTCAGGCAAATGGCAAGGCTGCTAATGTGAGATCTGTCTGAGGCAGGTGCCAAACAGGAAGGTTAGCCAGCGCGTGTTTGCAGATGCAGAAACATTACCTCCAGACAACAGACCACAAGCCCCAGTAAACAGGCGTGGAGCAAAACTAACTGGTGACCTTTGATCTTACACTTTGCGTTGGAACGTTAAACTAGAACCCTCAGTTAACCTTTTACCTGTAACCACAATGTGAAGTATGATGTAGTACCACACTGAAGCTATTACTGAAAACTGGCATTTTGCTGCTGCAGTGCCGTTGTGCAAAACACTGGTATTTTATTTGCATAAACAAACTGGGTCTTTCCTGTCAACATTTTCCCTGCTGTCTTTATGTTTTTCTGCCCTTGCTGTTCTTCACAGCAAATAAATAAAAATGTTAAAGTAATATAAACACTGCATGAATTCGACTGATACTGAATTTTGCATGAACCTGATACCACCTTTTAATTCTCTCATTCAAGGAATGTAGATATTCATGAGTACCAGGATATATTTAAGGTGTATTGTGTGAATCCATTCAAATGTTCTCAAAGTGTGCCCCCAGATTAATTGTGTGTGTGTGTGTGTGCACATGTGCACACCGTGGACAGGTGTACCTGTGTGAGGAGCAGCCTGAGGGCCTGTGCTGCTTCCTGGCTGAGCTCCTTCACCCCCCTCCTCTCCACCGCCTCCATCACCTGGAGTAGGTCAGGCTCCCACAGCACGGCCGTACTGTTGTGCTGCATGAGCTGCAGAGGACACAAATGCAGACACATGGATATATGTACACATGCGAACGCACAGATCTACTCATTACCTATTTGATCCAAGTACTTCTACCACTTGTAGTGTGGAACAAAATGTTTTTATCACCTACATTAACTTTTGATACTTTTTATATAAAATATTTATAACTGCTCAGAATCAGGCCCCATAAATTATACTTCATTTGAGTGGTGTGTGGTTGGTATATGTGTGTAACATCTCACAAGTGTGATGAGTTTGAGAATGGCAGGGTGCAGGAGGCAGCTCTCTCCTGAGTTGAACAGGCAGTGGAGGAGGAATCGAGTCCATGGCTGACAAACCACATACTTGGCTAACACGCACACACACAAAAACACACAAAAACACACACCTCAATCCCAGAGGGAGTGAAATGACAAGTCGGGATGCCTAATTCAAATCAATTCAGTTTAATATCTCTCTTTACCTGCAGGTACAATTACTGAAATTAGTTAATGTCTGAAAATGTGCCAAAACTACAATATCAATACATACAGCTAGAATGTAAAAACAAAACATGCATACTACAGTGTTGAAGACAGTGACAATATAAAAGAATCATGAGTCACACATGCACACTAACACAAATACACACACATACAGTACATACTCTCACACATCTACAAAGTCACATGTGCTCTCAAGCACACAGATATTCTTTTTTACTCTCTCTCTCAAACATATATACGTAAAAACCTCTCTCATGCATACACTTGTAAATGTTCTGTTTTTCTCTCTGTCATGCACACATTCACACTCATTCACAAACTGTCTCTCTGTTTGTTACCTGTAGCGGGACTCCTCCTCTGAAGGAAGCCCAGCAGGGAGCTTAGACAGTTGACTGAGGCTCTGAGCAACAGCTCGTGCTTCTGAGGAGAAAGAGACATGACATGTGAGAGAAGTCGAGTTTAGGAAAAACAAAGAAGAAAATAACATCTTGCATCTCTAAAATGTCATATCATTGCAAGTCATGGGAGCCGCAGGAATTTGACATGTGCCTATGTGCAGTGACTGACAGAGAAAGGACACAAACACAGCAACAGATGTACAGGAAAAAGACATGGACAACACACGCATTCACACCCAGACACATGCTCACCAATGGACAGAGATGCAGCCAGAAACAAAAGGGAGAACAAGGGAACACCGGAGAGAGCGACTGAGTGAGGGTTTAATAATAAATGTCTCTCCCACAGTGGCGGTGCTGGCAGTGAGCACTATGTAGTGTCCAAAAATACTGAAGTAGGCCAGACGGATATATAGACGACAGTGGAGAGTTACACCCTGATCCTGAGGCGGAGAGGAGGAGATAAAGAAGAAAAGAGTCAATAGCAAGAATGGGAGGGGATGAGAGAGTGAGGGAGGTAAAGTAGGTAGGGGTAAGGGAAGGGACAAATAAGGAAAGGGCAGATGGGGAGACGAAGATGAAAGGAGAGGTTAAAAGAAACAGTGAGGGACAGAAAGTGGGGAGAGGGGGGAATGAGAAAGAGGAGAGCAGAGTCAAGAAAAGAAGAGAGGAGAGGCACTGTTGAGCTGCAGTGTTTCCTCTTTCCACCAAACCAGAGCATCAAGAGGAAAAGAGAGCAAAACAGAGGAGAGGAGGGGAATAGGGAACTGTTACTCATATCAGCTGCTGAACAGCAGACTACAGAGCACTGAACCATAGAAGCTGAAGCTCAGCACTATACAGTCTTTTTCCACAGAGAGGAAATGCCACTGGTGTGGAACCAGAGGCTGACATTGCAGCACAGGATAAAAAAGAAATACAACAGGCATGATACCTAATTATCCCAAAGTTTGCTTATTTTACCCAGTTTTTTTTTTTTAGGTTGTCAAACTCAAAAATATAAATCTTTTGCAAACATATACGTTTTTGAGGGACTGACTTTAAAGCTCACTTTAAATCTGCAATGTATCTTATTTAATATATCATTAATATACAATATATTGGCCAGAGAACTGGGAGAGATGAGTTTCACATCATGTTTTTTTAAAATTATGAATCAAAACCAACATGTGCTCGTAGTATTACGCTTCATCAGCTGGAGATTTTTCCAGGTTTTGTACTGACCCAGTAAAATACATAGCAGGCTTCCACACCAACTCCCACAACACCTTGATACTTCTCTAGTTCAAACATCATTTTAATTACCTCTCACTGCTGGCAAGGATGACACTTAAGGACATCAGCACAACATATTTGTTTCTGTCTTGACTATAAAGGTATAACGAGTTGCGACTGTGATACTGCGGCAGCACAGCTCATTTAGCTGTAACCCATGTCTGTCCGCATGACCTCTGAGAATCTGCTAATTCAAGAATTGCTTGCTCATCTAAACTGTTGTGTACTGAAGATCCATTTCCAACCGTTTTCTAGTTGCTTATCCTTGTCAGTCAAAATAACCAGCACCAGTAGAAAAAAAATATCAACACAAATATAATTTGCAGTTTTAGACGGCAATTTGTGAGGAAATCCTTCATCATGAATACGACTGCACATGTCTAAAGAAAAAATGTTTGTCACTGTCTTCCACTCTCACTGCTTCCACTTCAGTTTAAATACTTTCATGTCTCCGTACAGACCTTTTCTTTAATAAACCAAGTTCTAGTGTTCATTCTTCATCAGTATGTCTTGTATCACAATTTGCCCATGAAGTGCTTCTGTATTCAATTTGAACTCATGTCTGTTTAATGGACAATGAGTCTTGAGAAGTGAGCTGCATTCGAGATGTCTCTTACTGCCGTTTTATTGATACAATCAAAATAAATTACAACCACTCACACTGCAGCTACTCATAACCCCTGCAAGCTTTGTGATTCATTGATTCACAATACCTTAGCCTCAGTCTTACAGCAAAAATGCACTTTTAGTGTGCAGCTGTTCAGACTTGGCCATTAACTGGTGGCGGTAAAGGTAGTAGCCAGTGTACTTGGTTGTGATAAAGCATATTATTACTTTGCCTGTGTATTGTGATGCTCGAGCACTGCTTTGAAAAATAAACAATATAAAATTACCAGGTTGAAACAACAATAAAATCAAAGGCCTGTGTAAGAGTCAACATTATGTTGTCATTCAGTGCACAGTAGATGTCTGAAGAAAATCTTGGATTACTCATATTTTGGAACATGTTGGTTTTAGCTCTGAGCTGGCTGCTGCTGAGGAGAAGTAGTGCTCCACCCATTTAACCTAAAATGATTGCTCAAGGGGCACGAGTGTGCCGCTTTTGTAATAAGCCACAAAAGTCAATACATCAGCGACATGTAATAAAGTTTTGGAGATATCTGTGATTGTACTGGCTATGTGTGGCATTCCATTATGCTAACTGCTAAATCAATTGAAATCTCATTTTCTACAGAACCTTGTTTGTGAAAGGCAGTTCAATGTCATTCTGTAAAGATTATAAAGATTATCTTTATGTTATCTCTGCTGCAGAATATAGGCTGGAATGAAAGTAAAGAAAGAGAAGGGATGGCATCATCATATCAGGATTTAAGCCCACTGCCGTGGAAGCACATGAATATGTATCTCTGTTTGAGGACAGATGCACACTCTGATAACTCTGATGCAATCTTTTTATCTTTAATTCTAAGAATCAACATTTTTGCACATATTTTTATTCATATTGCATTTATTAGGATCCTGAAGAAAGCAGGGATTCATAGACTTACAAATAAAAAAGACTGTATCGGAGAGTGTGGAGCTCTTTTCTCCTTCCTAGGATGTTTACCTGTGAGTCAGCTTGATCAGGTGTGCATTTTCTTTTAGTCATTATGTACCTCTATTCACCGAGCCATCATTAGAGGGAATGCTTTACTTTTAAATGTTTACTTTGATGATTGAAACAGACAAAAAAATGACAAGAAACACAGCTGGAGTCTTCCTATGACACTAGAGGAGGTAACTTGCTGACCATCACTTGTTGAAAAACAATAAATTTGGTAACTCTCCACCTTTCATTACAACACAGAATTCAGATGTTCTCTGTTATTTCTGCCTTCCACAAACAAGAAATGTGGGAAATGTAATGTTGTAATGGTATTCCCTGCAGCAGACTCACATTCATCTGTTGATGTAAAATCCATATAGTGCTTAAGAGAGAACATACACGTATTACACATATACTCAATCCTCCCCAAGTGCTACAACCTGTAAAAGAAGTCCACTGAGAGCAGTTGAGAGGCATCGGGCCCCTCTGGAGCCAAGTGGGTACAAAGCGCCGTCTTCGACCGCCAGGGGTCTCGGCCCGACCAAGCCAGGACCAGTGCTCACACACACCACTGTTGATGCCAGGTCAACATCAAGTAAAGCTTGCAGGAACCTCAGATAGCTGACTGGAAAGAGAAAGTGAAAGAGAGAGAGGGAGGAGAGGAGGATTGGTGAACGGCTGGAAAGGGAAGAGATGGCATGTTTAAATACAAAGGAGCAAGAGGACAACGAGAAGGCAAACAAATGTGGAGGGCCAGGCCACAGGAGAAACGGGTTCATGGTAGAACAGAAAGGAGTGAGTGAGAGCATACAGAACAGGAAGTTTGAAGTTGATTGTAAAAGCAGGTAGCTGTGGGAATAGAAGCGCAGACGAGAGTGAGAGTAACAGTTGGAAGAAATTGAGGGCAATTTTTGAATTGATATGTGACAGAAACGGAGGGCAAGAAGTTAAAGATGTCAGTGCACGGTGTAGAGAGTGCGTGAGGCAGTGAGAGACAGGGTTAAAGGAAGGTCAGCAAGACTGAGAGACCAAAGTAGTGATGGAGATAAAGTGAGAGACATGGCCAAAATGACTGCAAAAACTGTGGGTTCCAAACTGAGAGCTGCCAGCCATTTGAACTGCACTTATGCCATGTACACCGTGATTAGAGCTCTCTGGGGGAGGGAGGACTCAATTAGTGGCGGTAGAAGAGACAGAGCACAGAGATGGGGAGAGAGGGATGGATAGATGGAAAAAGAAGGGTAGAATGAGAAGCATTAGGGAGATAAAAAAAAAAACTGGGAGACAGAAAGAGAGAAAGGAGGCAGAGTGAGTGAAGGAGTGAAGACAGAGAGCGAGACAGAGAGAGAGAGAGAGAGAGAGAGAGAGAGAGAGAGACATAGGGGGGCAGAGGGAGGGCGCCAATACATCACAACGACCCTGACAGGCCACTTATCCAGCTGACACACAGAGACACCGGAGCAGCAGGGATGATCTGTCTCCAAGTGGTGCAGCGGGATGTGGACCACTTAATATAATGAAAGTGTGTGGAATGCAGGCCAGGGTTTGGTTACCTGCACTGAGGGTAAAAACTGACAGACACTTTACCTGTAAAGACTACAAGTAAACCAAATGGAGGGAAACCTCATTAGTCTTTTCTGAGATTTGAACAGTATATGAACAGTTGTTGCATCGGTCAAGGATTTCTGACCTTGTCCAAATCAAAGCAAAACCCTACTGACATGGATTAAAACAGAGTAGCACAAAATTAGAGCAACGATGAAGCTGAGAAGAGATTAAGAGGATGCACAGAACAAAAAGGGGGAAAAAAGGAAACACAAGATGTGTTCAAATACATAAGATCCTGGAAAAGCACCTGAAAATCCCTTCAGTACTCTTAGGTTAGACACACGTGCTATAAGACTTACATTGCTGATAAACTGTTTTGGCATCTGCTGTCTGTCTCTTTCAAAAAATAATTTTCAGAAAGAATTCCAAGTTTGTTACCCAGCAAGAGATTGTCTGTGTTTCTTTTATGAACAAGGAGTTGCTGCAGAGCTGTGTCCAACCTCCAACTGATGCTCTTATGGACCTTAAATAACAGAGAAAGGGGGAGAGAGAGAGAACAAGGGAGAGAGGGGAGAATCACAAGAATAACACGATTTGGCCCGAAAGGCTCATTGCAAGTAAGAATGTATTATCCCTGCAGTGCAAGCAGAGAGCAGAGAAGAAAGAGCATTGTTCAATACCACAGCCTTACATTGATTTGTATCAAATGAATCCAATTGTTGTTTTGTATTCTGCGCCCACATCAGAATCTATGCAGTTTTTTTACTGTATATTCTGTGTCTTGCCCTTGACTGGGGGAAGCTATATCCTGAAGTTGCGATAAGAGCAAAGCTGGGCTGTTAGTGTGTACCTGAGCGGAGTGAACATGCTGCAACGTAATGAGGGAGGACAGGAGTAGATGGCTGCAGCATAACAGGGCTGAAGGGAGACCAGCTGACGAAGAGGGGGATGGAGTGGAGGAGGTGGAGGAGGGGGAGGAGGAGGAGGAGGAGGAGGAGGAGGAGAGGACTTTCTGCAGCTGGTCCATTAGTCCACTGTTGGAGAGCAGCATGGAGACAGCTGGGGAGGAGAAGGCGCTATGTCATCACACTTTGATGGGTTCTGCACTTGTGTGTGTGTGTTACAACAAACACATCCACACAGACTTTCACTTTGTGCAGCACCTGTAAGGACTTTATAACTTGTTTGTAACTTAATAACTTGTTAAATTTAAAATGACAGGCATTCAGGCACAATCACATAAACACAAACAGGCCAACATTCAAGTGCTCAAACCATAGACTGTATAAAAAATAATGGATGTGGCAATGGTGACGTCACCCATTGGTTTGTGGACTCATGTTTTGAAGCCTCGAGTTTGGCACTTTGACTGTCGCCATCTTGGATTTTTGGAGCCAGAAGTGATGAGAAGTGAGCATATTTGGACGAGAGGATGTAGCTGATCCTAATGCTAGCTGCCATTAAACCATTAAAACCAAATGTACTTACCAGAAGGAGGGTCTTTCAGTACAACCAAATGCTACAAAGGACTTTTTTAGGTGACCAAAATGTTATAATTAACTTTCATGAACTGAAAAAACACTGAAATAGCGACAGCAATGCTTATACTCTGTGAATCTGGGCACGTTTACGTTACCTAACCAATGTTGTCGCTGTGGTAGCAACTTAATCACAATGTAGCCACACCCTGAAGCATACCCTGCTTTATTGTCAAATTTAAATTAAATGGGAACATATTTTACTAAATGAATATCATGCTGTATTGAAGGAGACTAGAAACTAGTGATTGAGACCATAAATTCATTAGGAAACTGTTTACTGGGGTAATAAATCAAGTGAGAAGTGGCTTGACTTATGAATCAGATTGTTGCATCAGCAGAAATGAACAGAATACAAGTGGAAATCATTTGCATAATATTGGGATTATATACAGTATATAGGGAGCCATGCTGGTCAAGTACTACAAAGAGTATAATTACATATTGTCTAAAGCTATAATCTGCTCTTTACAGAGGAATGTGTTTCTATTCTTGTCCTCCTTAGCATCAGCTGAAATACCACCTAGCCTGAGGCTGAAGCAACTAGCATCTGTAAACTCGCTACTATTGATGAAGAAGCAGATGGTGAATGGAGGTAGTGTGCAGCAGAAGCAGAAATGCTATGGGCATAACTGGCTTTGCTCCCCAATGGTATCCATGCTCTCTATCCACTGGTCTCACCTCATTAACAACACACCAGCTCTTTGCTGACCTCTGCTGAGGTTCTTCTTTGAGGCTTGTCCAGGTAAATTATTTAGCTTGTGATAAAATCAATGCCAATCACCATGTCAAATCATTTATGTCTTTAGTAAGAAACAATGTAACACATCTTAATTAATCCTGTAAATTATTCCATCATATATCCTATTTATTCAGTGGAGCTATTTCTTCTATATTTCGGTTCATTTACTCTCATTTTGCCTTTGTGAGATTCAGAAATGATATTTTTTGTTTTCTCTAGAACAAAGATGTCTAATAAAACATTTAGGAACCCACATTAGATAGATTCCTCTTCCATCTTATTTTTTAGTATCTGCACAAAAAATAACAAACTTCCATCTTTCTAGCAATGTGGCAGTGGACATGAGTGTGTATTACTGTGTATAAAACCTAGTCTGCTGACCATATTACTGTGTGGGTGTTTGTATGTTTGTGTTTCTATGTGTGGTTTCGTCTGTGTGTTACAGATATTTTCTAGATGCATCAAGGTGACAACACAACCCTGAGAGCCTGCGTGTGCTTTTGTGCACATGTCTGAGAAGCTCTCACGGTTGACAGCATAACGAGTGTGTACAAGTGTCTAAGAGAATGCTCAGGACTGAGCTAGTCTGTGTACTATTATGTTAAGATGTACAGCAGGTGTCAGCTTTTATGCTTATTATTTCTTCTGGGTCTCAATACAACATGCTTGTAACTTGTCAAAACGGGGCAGAGGGAGAGAGAGCAATAGAAATGTACTGAAAAGAGGAGGCAGAGAGTGTGTAAAAGATGCAACGTAGGGACATGGACAGACTAAGAAAACTCGTGAGGAGATAGAGAGAGAGTAACAGAGCAAGAAAGTGTGTCTAACCTCTGTCAGTGCAGTGTGCAGGGGACAGACTCAGGCAGCAGTACAGGTAGCTGAGGGCACGCAGCAGACTCTCTGTGTTGGTAGGCTTCAACCTTCCTGTTATATTATTCACTGACACACACACAGACACACACACACACATTCAAGTCTGACAGCACTTCTCTTTCTAACGTTTTATCTGCAGTGCTCTCATTTGATTTCATTATTCGGGGGAGACATTAAGACACGATGTGACAGACAGATAAAATGTAAAACGCTTCACCATTTACTGCCTGTCACGTCATGTCTCCCAGTGGTCGGTAAAGACTGAATTAATCTGATCTGCCGGTGAAAATGGCAAGAATGAACAGCTGGGAAATATAACTCACAACACAGAATGAGGTTCCACTAATGCAGTAAAAAGACCAAAACCTAACTGGTGAGTCACAGAGGGATGAAGGGTGTTGACATCAAGGCAAAGAGTAAAATTTCTTTTTTTATCATAATGGGCTTAAAGTTTTAATTTGTCAGACATGTCTGGTAAATGTCTGAACAGCATTTTCATCATCAGATCAGCAGCGAGTGCTTCTATAGGTCGATGATGGTGATATCAAATAAAACATGAGCAAGGCTTAGGAGGGAATACAGGTGAATGTGGATGGAGGTGAGATAAAGTCAGCAGCACAGCAGATTATGTGTGAATAGAAAGATGTCAAGATATTATCGAGTACAGTTACTGCATGATTATGTGTCTGCAATGTAGCATGTTAGTGCCTGTGTGAGTGAGGAACATACTGATGAATGTTAAAGCAGTTTGTATGCATTATTGCAAGGAAATTAACGTGTTTTTGTCTGTAATGTATCAAGTGTTGCATTAATTAATCGTCTCTAATGAAGGGTGCGTGTTTGATTATGCAGAGTGATGTAAAGCATGTGTAGGAACTGTGTGTCTGTGTGTGTGTATGATAACAGATGAGGGCTTTGAGGAGGGGAGTTACGCTCAGTATGATCTGTCAGCAGCACCTTTTCACCTCACCATGGTAGAGCAGCGTGAAGTGCATCCCGTCCATCTTGCTGTAGGAGGAAGAAGAAGGCGGGTCACTGGCCTGCATCACACAAAGCAGCTTGAGCACCAGAGGGAGTGAGTTCACTGCAACAAAGAGAGAAAGAAAGAAGGCACGATGTAAAAAGAAGGGTAAAAAGAGGCTAGAGAGACAAACAGATATATATATAAAACTATGGACATCTTGAAAGTGCTGTGAGGGAAAGAGATAAATTTAAATAAGAGATAGAGGAGGGAGTGGTGCGGGTAAGAGACTGACTGACACTCATCCTGAATTAGCATTTCACCTCATCTCATTATTTAGTCTGAAACTCAAAGTCCCCAAAGTAGTTTCAACAAAGCCAAAATACAGGACATTGTTCAAACTGACACTGTTCAAACAGCAATAAGGAATTTCTAAAAACAAGTGACAGTATCTTGCAGTGACTTGTGGGGCTGGAGCACACAGTGATCATCAAGAAGAAACTATCATGCACATGTGAAATAACAGTACGCTGGGTCTGGATCGGGGGGGGGGTTAAGGGTGAAACAGACAGAGAGAAAAAGGAGAGAGGGAGTGTGAAGAGAGAGATGAAAGGAGAGAAAGTACTCAAACAGGAAAGAGACTGGAGGAAGATCAGGCAGAGCAGTCATCTACATATCCTTTCACTGCTGTAGTGCATAACATTAAAATAACTCCCCTCGGGATGCCTCAGCATTAGGGGCTAATATAAAGTATATATTAATGCAAATTACAGTGGGCTGAACTGGAACACGTGGAGGGATAACAGTCTGTAATCCCTACAGGCCCAGGGATGAGCAGAGCTTGCAGAGGCTAACCACAGCAACAGTTTTTGAATCCTCAGCTGGCACACTGGTGTTGTACCCTTCAGCTGTGCTCATTAACCTGGTCAAAGTTACAGATATAATAATATCATCTGCCAGACACCTCTGCCAAAAGCACATTATAGCACCAGATATGTATGCACGTGATGCACAGCATGTCTGGGAATTGAACCTATGAAACCTGGAAGTACTCATGCTCAACCTGATTTGGACAGGACTCACAAGAATTAAACCAACATTAAAATACCAATCAAACCAATACTGAAAATACTTAATCTCAGCATTTAGAGGATTTTCACATATGGATTAATCTTTTAAACTTTATATTTTCTGTCTTGGTTTCACCCTTATCTCCCTTTAAGCTTTTCAATTAACATTTAGGAACTACTACTTATTCTAGATTAATTAACTCTCAGTGAACTTGTATCGTGATGACATCACATTGTAATATTGTTTTACTTAACTGTCTAAACTGTTGTCAAATTAATGACTCAAAGAAGACTAATTCATTGGATCATTTTCTACAAGAAGAGATGTTTAGGGCTTTTCTCAGTTTATGCTATCTGAATACTGAAATTTAGTTTGAGTTTGGAGTTTTCTTCACCCCAGTGTCTGTTGAAATTAAATCATACAGGATCATACACAATCATATAGTCATCTAGACCAACTAGTATCTCATTTCCCATCTTCTATACTGACAAAGGATGCTGGAAAGATTCCTTTTAATAGAGGATTAATGATTCTTCCCTTCAAACATTAATCAGAAGGGACAGAATCAGTTGGTGTTCTGGGAACTGTACTAGCATTTCAATCCAATTTAAAAACATCTGATCACTTTCTACATACAAACTAACCATAATGCAAAACTATCATGCTGGTAATAGTATTTCAGGTTTGATTTAGAAACATTTTGCTTTTGATTTAAAAAAAAAAAAAAACAGTTGTAGAGACTGAACAACTATTCATTACTGTATAAGTAAAGAATTCCACTTTCTCTTCATGTGACCGTGATCAGTCCGCGTTTAAGGTCTTCATCAGGAGTACAATGTGAACTGTTAGAACCATTAGAGAGAAAATGCTGCCAGAGAGAACAGTCCAACAAACATAAATCCACACAGGTATTCTTTCAAATGATCCAGTATGTGTGAATAATTAAACTGAGTGCTTTCCATTATGTTGCATAAGCACTTCCTGCCAAATAGACCAATTAATCCATGCAAAGTGCTTTATAGATGTTTTACTGTGTATACTGATTGTTATTTTCATATCGTTATTTAAATTTCCAACATAATTTGTTGATCTACTTAAATCAAGTTTGTGGAGTTTTTTAAAGTCACAGAGGATTTTAAAGAATTCACAGACACACACCAACACACATTTCAATGAATGAATTACCAATATCTGAAAGTTTTAGGCTACATGCATACTTTTGGTAAACCATCAAAACAAGATTTGCAAGTTTCACTGACAATTTTTTTTTAAATGTTTGTACCAATTTCTCTCAATTTGAAATGCATCCCACATACATTGTGCTCATCGTCACAGCATATTGCTCAGACATGTGATACTTCTCAACTGCCAACGATGCACAGAAATACCAACGTGTACAAACCAAACTGTAAAAAACTGTCAAGCAATAAAACCTGGCACTGAATGTTGAACTAGATTTAGTCTTTTTATTAAGTTTATTCAAGATTTCATTTAATCAACAGTTTGTGTTAAGACAACATGAAAGATAAAAATGGAATTGACTGAAACTTAGATGTCACATTTTTGAACAATGAGCCTCATGTATTTCTGGTCTCCGAAGTAATCTGGTGAATTGATGTGTACAGTTTGTTCTTGTATTGTCTTGGTCTCATCAAATGTGTGATTTATACTGTGTAGTGGAAGGTCTGTGGAGAGACATTCAATAAAAAAATACTTTTTTTTAATCAAATCTAAGAACTTTTTTAGTCAATATGAAAAAAATGGGCATCTGAGACCAGATAGCCCAGGTATTGCTGTTGCTGCTGGCTGTGTATAAAGCAGAGATTTAATTAAGTAACTCCTTTAGTGTTTGCTGTGCGCAGAAAAAAAAAAGGACTGTCAGGCTTTGTTCTATTACATCTCACCTTGTGTGTATGTGTCTATTCTGTGTATGAGCTTGTATTGAACAGGAAAGAGACAATTTTATCAAAAGCCTTCATTTGCTACACAAAGTTTTAATATGCATGACTGAAGGCACCCAGTCAGAAAACAAAACAATGTCTGTGCATCATAAAAAGTGAAGGCAAGACAGTAAACAGAAACAGACTCTGTTTGTATCTGCATTTTTTCCCTGCTTGTATTGTTGATTGTATTTTCAATGCTTGTATTCGTAACATTTGTGCTTTTCAACTCTTTGCCTGCCCAGGGACTACAGATGAAAATGAGCCTTTCTGGCTAACTCTGGCATATTTTCAGAGACGTTATTAATATGCACTATCCCTTTCAAGTAAAGTAAAAAAAACATTTGCCTCAGTCTTTCTAAACTGTTTCTATGCTTTAACGAGATATAACTGACCATCATGTCAAATGGTTATATGGTGTGTATGTTTTTGTGAGTTTAAGGGTCTCAGCAGGACATACGACTCACTGTCAACTTTGCCGTGCCCAATGTGCCAAATGCACTTTTGGTAATTTTGTGGTTGTGCTTGCCAGATGCACCTGTAGCACACTTGGCTACAAGGTGGGATCAGAAAGAATACATTATTATACATTATAGGTGGCCGTGTTACTGTGCAACTGACAGTTTGGAGAGTTTTCCTCAAAGAAATTTATTGTTATCTGGGATGTGCAGAGTTTCAAATATAAAGAGAAGATAAGAGTCTCTTTTTGAAGTTGAATGTAATGTAATCCTATAAGTAATGATCCACAAATACAGTTTTAAAATAACACGCTTTTATTTCCAGGAACACCACTATAAAATTCAACCAAAACAACTTATCACAGCTACACATCTACCTGTGTTGTAATTTAAATATATAACTAATTGAATGAAATGGTTTGTGTGATTTTAGAGAATTTTATATGAGTGTGCCTTCACAAAATAATGATCAAAATATTATGAAATACTAGTGCGCTGAGCTTTCGACCTGCTCTGAGCTGGCAGGCAGCGAACCACTGAGGACACACTCATTCTCTGTACCAAGCTAGCAGTACACCACTGGATAAGCATCGCCACACCCTCTAACACTTACCCTGTGAGGTGTGTCCCTGTCCATGACCCATGTTCTCCACGCTGAGCCTCTGTAGTGACTGGAGCAGGGCTGTCCTAATATCGGTACACAAATCTGCCTCATAGTCTCTTTGACCACGCAAGAACACTTCCAGCACCTCCAGTGCTCGTTCTGCCAGGGAAGCCTCCCTGGTGCAAACCATGTCCTACAGTCATACAGACAGTCAAATAGAAAGACAGACACAAGTTTTAATACAGATTCATTTAGAATATCTTTTGTGAAACTGACACTTCCCGTATTGTCCTAATGCCAAAGCCAAACAGGTACTCAATGCAGGTCAAAGAGTAACTTAACATCCCCTGAAATTCTTGTTTTTGCTGGCCTTCAGTGGTTTAACTTCACACCTTACTGCAGTGATGTACAGGTGTACTCCAGGGCCTAGTGACATCACTGTCGGGTGTGGTTACAGATTCAATCGTGCCCATTTTGCCCACAGCCAATAGCACGTCTGTTCATAGGTGAAACAGTCTTTCAACCAGAGAGGGCAGTGAAACACTGCGTAGTGCTAAGTCTCATTTCTGTTTCAGGCTTAACAAATAGTTCTACGTGGGTGTGAAACAATGCAGCACAACTTCTTAAATCCAAGTGACTGTTTGTGGTCTCTGCTTCTCACCAGGAGCGTCAGTATGACAGTTGGATATTTCTCTAACAGAGTCAGTAGCTCCATGATTTCTGCATCTGGCTTCTGTTCATGCATCTCTTCACAGCTTTCTCTCTTCTCTCTCTTATCCTGTTGTCCTGCCTGTGCCCAGGGATGAAATACAACCATTTTTTTGTCATTCAAAATTTTAATTGCCCATACTAATTTTAATTTGTGAAAGTTCAAAGTAGAATTAATCAGTGAAACGAATACAAATGTGTTTAATCAAATCAGCACAATTATTTATCAACTAATTCATGTAAATCTGCAACAGAGATTAAACAATTGTCCTCTCACCATAGTCAGCTCTGCATCTGTGTCCTGCGCTTGCTTTGTCAACCAAAGTTCCAAGACCATGGGCCCGCATTTCTCTGCTAGCTCCTTATAGCGGCAGATGAAGTGGAGGAGTGCAGGATGGTGAATGTAGAGTGAAGAGAAGCTTTGGCACGAGGAGAGTGCCTTGCTGATGCAGTTCAAAGAAGCCTTGAGTAGGTTGAAAAAAAGATTGAAAAAGCCAAAGTGCTTTCTTTGAGACGAGAATATAGACACAAGTTAAAAAGCTTGCAGTTAGAAAGAAAATTCCCTCACAACACAAACGTGAGACTGGTTATAAACCCCACTGAGGCAAAGCCCTCAGTCACAGCAGGGGGTCTCCTGTAATCTATTGCTTATTTTTATTCACAGTCAACACAAGATGTATACTACTAAGTACTCGCAGGGAAGTTTTGCTACGTGGTGTTCTTTGAACTACAGAAAAGTACATTCATTTGAGAAAATTTTATTTGTTCTGTGTAGCTTTAGAAAAAAAGACTGAGCTATAATTAATATTCTTTGCTACTGCTGCACATCTACAGCACAGCATAGATTTTCCATCAAAAAAATGAATATGAGCTGTCAGGCTTTGATTCTGAGTGTTCTGTGGCCTCCACATTGACAGTTTCCACTTTTAACCGCACAGAGCTCTAGCCTCAGTACATGCTCAGATTCTCTTCCTTTGTGCACAGGAAAAACATCTTATTTAACACCTTCATCTCGACCAAATCTTGACCCCTTGTGCTGCAGTGCTTTCAAAGAATATGACTTGAGGATTTTCTTTTTTACTTTCATTGTTAGGTTGACTCCTTGAGCAGAAAATAAAAATAAAATATTTAAAACTGAGCCAGACTACTTGCTTCAGCTGTCAATGTGTTTTTCAGTAAGATTTACAAAGGGATAAAAGTTAAAAAACAGTCAAAACTACTGAAACTCTATTTAAATAAATTTTAATCTTGAAGCATCATGGGGCCAATCTACAAAATAGTCATGTTCTACAAGCTATAGAGGTTTACTGAACAGCATAAAACACAGTTTTAACCTTGAAACTGAAACTTGATGCTGTGAATCTAATAAACTACTTTTGTAAGATATAGAGTGTGTTGTATTTTCTGTTCTGTAAGCTGATCAGAATTACCCCACTGAGGCTGGTGCTCTTGTCCTGTGTCATTGCCAGCAGGTAGAGGGCAGACCGGAGCACAGAGTGAGGTAGGGTACAGTTGCCCTGCTCCTGCACTGTATGCAACAGGCAAACAACGCTGGAGAACACTGTCTGGTCTGGGAGGAGCCTGGCTCACACACAAACACACACAATTATGACATTTATATGACTGTATGCAAACACACAGACACACATATACTTGAATGTCAAACTCACCCGGGACAGACACATTCATTGTGAGGGTGATAAAACGGACACAAACACAAACAAAGTGCTCCAGGGGCATATTGATGTCACGAGCTTTCTATCTCTCTTTCCCTCACTAAAATACACATGCACAGGCACACTCAGTCAGAGTGTATGCCAACGCACAGACACGCACACAGATCCTATCACTGAGTACACATACGCTACACACTCAGCCCTCCTACGCTATGTAAATCTCTAGCCACAGCTCCCATTAATCTTGATGAGACCACACAGTGGCAGGGAGAGGCTTTCATCCCCTTCCCCGGGGGGTAATACATAGCTGAGGTTCCACAGAAGGACAGATTAAACTTTCCAAAGAAGCCAACGTTTCTCTGAGGTCATAAAATATGTACTTAAGAACACCCTCGATGGGCCACTGCAGCACCACTAGAGCAAGGAGAGAGCTACAGATACATGTAAAACCTACTGGTTTCTTCTTAGAGCCGGGTAATATATTGATATAACTCTGATACTCTGTGACATGGTACAAGATGTTTTCTGGGATTTTGGTTGTTTCAATTACTATGATATATCTCAAATGTTCTGCTCTCAGGGGCTGAATATAGTAAAGTGGTGCTTTGTGAAGAATCACTCTCAAGTTATCAAACTTCAGCTGGGTAAAGTCAACCATAAAAGTCTCTGTCTGGTCATAATATCCACATGAATAATCAAACTTTCTCAAAATGGCTTTTAAGTATTAAATATTCCGAAAGCAGCCATACAGTAGACATCTCTAAACTTTTCCAAGTTGTCAGTAGAGTTGTAATATTTGATACTGCACACTATCAAGCCATACCTATAAGTTTATACACAAACAAAACTGGAGCACAGACTGCAGTGGGGCAGCCAGGTCTGGTGTTTACATTGTTAAACACAGGTAATATAACACTACTAAGAGCCACCAAGCCAGGGAATAACCGTCTTGCTCAAAGACACTTTAGCAGGGCAAAAGGATGCTACTCTGGGAGAACAAAGTCAGTACTTCTGGATCAAACTATGCTCTCCCCTCTTACAAAGCCATTCTGCAGTACCAGGGATAAGAACTTTGAATTTGTGTCGGCAAAATGTTGTTTAGTGATGCTGAATCATCACTTAATTTTAACTTGAACAAAGACACCCCTTTTAATAAGCGAAACTTGTGCAAAACCAAACGCTGTTCCCTTTTCTCAACTATTTGATATGTGTGATGCAACAGTGTCAGCTATGATTTCCTGGGCAATTTGCACATGTCTCTCACCAAGATGACGAAATGTCTATATGTGTGAATAAAGTAAGTGAAGGTGTTTATTATTGTTTCTGTTGCTTGGCACTCTTCTACACAGCCAGGTGTCGTCCACTGGCAAGAAAGTAAATAGCTCAGGGTGCTATAAAGACAAACTGTGAGTATGTGTGTATTTGTTCCTGCCTGTATATTAACTTTTATTATGCAATGGTCCCCCATCTATATTCAGTACTGTATTACCTGTCTCCTTGCTGCAGGGCGAGGTGTAGCATTATGACCAGACAGTACTGAGTGGCCCTTGGTCCTTTATAGTCACACAGCTGGAGCCCAGGGGCCTCAGCCAGCAGACAGGGCCAGTCTGACAGACGACAACACAGAGAGGGAAGGTTGTATAGCAGAAGATTCTCCACATCCTCAGCATCTGGGTGATGAAGAGGGAAATAAAACAGAAACAACAGAGAAAATGGTTTAATAATCAATGCTAGGAACAGAAACAGGAGAGAAAGAGAGAGAGAGAGAGAGAGAGAGAGAGAGAGAGAGAGAGAGGATATGTATGAAGGAGGGAGATGGATGGAATAAAGTAAAAAGCAGCAGAAGAAACCCTGAGGCCTCATTTACAAAGGAGCATTACTCACTAATTTTGTGTTTATGATTAAAGCCAAGCCAAAGCTATGGTTTATGAAAAATTTATCTGGAGGAAAAAAATGAGTTGGGTTACACTGATTTCACACTTTTTCCAATTATCTATGTTGTAGCCAAAGAAAAACAATTAACCAATATATGGATGTCATGGATGCTTAAATTACTTTTTATAACATTCTTTGAAAAAAGCCATATTATGTAATCTAAGAAAATCAAAGAACATTTTTTAATAAATGATTTCCCTGAAGAATAGGAAGACGAGATGGAGACAGAATGTGGAATAACAGATGCAGTATGTAAGAAAACAGAAGGAAAGTAACACTGCAATGAGAGACGGATGAAGAAGAGAGTCAGTGTGAGGGTGCCGAGGAAGGTTTCCTCCGACTGAAAGAATGGTTCAGGGGGCAAAAAAGATACGGTGTATATACATAAATAGAGTACTGCCTAAAATGGGAAGAGAGAAAAAAAGAGAGACAAAGGGGAGGTGAGATATAAAGCAAAGCAGGGAATTCAGTAAAAATCTGAAACGACAAAAAGAGTAGGACAAGCTGAACCGTGACGTTGCCTCCATCTTTAGGGAAATGAAGAGAGAGAGTGAAGGGAGAGAGAGGGAGAAGAATATGATGCAGCTTATAAAAAAAAACTTGGAGAGAACAACACAGATTGAGAAGGGGGAAAGAGAAAAGAGGAAACCACTGAAACATGGCACCGACTAGAGAAAACGGTGCTGTGCAATTCAGCCTCATGCAGGCCTGTAGAAAGAGAGAGAGAGAGAGAGAGAGAGAGAGATGATGATTAGAAATGGAGGGGTGAGCAAGAAAACAACACCATATGCAGTATATGAAGGAATCACAGGGAAGCAGGGGCAGAGCAAAGAAGAGAATGACAAAGATGGCAGACAGGGATAAGGGTCACTGATGCATGACTACACAAAAGCTATAAAGCCACAGCAGGGTCTGCAGGGAGAGGGACTACCAATCAGCCAGAGAGGAAAACAAAATAAAGAGGGAATGAGAGATTAAGAAATATAGACAGAGGGGGAGAAATAAATATTAACAAGGACCAAAGGGAGAAGCAGCTGACTTGTAGAATGCTGCAGACCGACGGCAAGATAAGAGAGCACAGCAGACAGGAGGATCCACTGTGGAGGACGATGGGGAGAGTCACATAATGAAGAAGAGCACCAGGCACCAATGGAGCCGCCACTAGAGATGATACTGGTCCGATACTGACTCAAATAGCTGGATCAGGTATCGGTGATAATGGGCCGATCTAGTATCGGATACCAATTCAGTAAATTTATATCACATTACATTTTGTTTTACAAAGTTCGGGAAGCAATGTTGAAGTCAAGCCTGATTTTGCCTTCTACATTAAAAGAACGATCCCAGTCTCTTCCACACAGTGAAGCATTAACCACTGGTATCAGATCGGTAATTGGCATTGGCTGATACCCAAAGCCCAGGTATCAGTATCGGGACTGAAATAGTCGGATCGGTGCATCCCTAGCCGCCACCTCTAGGGAACTGGAAGAGTGGAGAAGAGAGGTGAAGAGAAACGAACAGAGTCTCAAAGGGCGGACTGTGTGAGAGAGGAACACAACAAAGGACAGACAGATGAGGAAGATGAGAAGAGAAACAACAGATGGGAGAGAGACAACAAATAGACCTACAAAGCAGGCTGCGGTGACATGTAGCCTCCTGTTCAAGTTTTGATCAACAGAAAACAAAGAAAAGATAGAAGAGAAAGGAGATGAATTTTCTTAAATATTCACACAGCCATTATAAGATTGTCAGACAGCTACAGTATACAAACGTATAAAAGATACACTTAATAAATTACATCAATTTATTAGCAATTCAATCAACAAAACACAATAAACAACTGACTGAGGGGTGTACAGAACAAGATGGTTAAACTTTATAAATAAAGATAAAAATGAACTTTTCTTGACATGAAAAATAACATAAAATAGGTAAAATTCAAGATGAGAGCAAAGAAAAAAAAGAGAAAGAAAGCAAGAGGCTGAAAATGAAACTGAAAGAGATAAGGGTGATGAAAGGAAACAAGATGTTGACAGGCAGAAAGAGGAACAAACAGGAGTCTAGCTCTGCAGTACTCATTATTCACAGCAACAAACACACACAAACAAATACACACACAGCTTGCTCGTACAACTCTTACATCTCATTACCTCAAAGAAATACTTTACTCAACTCTGGTCTCAATGTCACAACATGCCTCCAGGGGACAACTGCCGTTTCCCATAAAATGTTTTCTTTTTTTACTCTTCATTTTCGAGGATGTCACAGTGACGTGGAAAGGGAAAAGCACTGGATTTTAGCATTTGTTTTTCACTGAAGTTACTTTTCTTTAATATAATTTACTTCAGTCTTACATAATCAGAAGCAACGCTCTGTTTATAGGAAGTACCCTGTTATCATTGTCACTGTGTAGTGGCATTTCAGATGCTTTGCATCAGTTCTTTCAAACACACACACACACACACACACACACACAAAGCAAACAGCCATTTCACACATTCAACATGTTTACAGCACACACATCTGGCCATGTTACTACCATAAGAGCCCGGAGCTACAGTTTCGTGACCTTGTAAACACTTTTTAAAAATGGTATCATCAGTTTATTGAATGTGTCAGATCCTCCTTCTGAACAGAGTGAGACACTGAGAACAGGCATCTCTATTAAGGATGGGAATCTTGTTTAATGTTGACATTTGAAGTCAACATAAAGAGAGAAGACAGACAGAGGGAGTGCGCCTTAGTGGGTGCGAGAGAGAGAGAGAGAGAGAGAGAGAGAGAGAGAGAGAGAGAGAGAGAGAGAGAGAGAGAGAGAGAGAGAGAGAGAGAGAGAGAGAGAGAGAGAGAGAGAGAGAGAGGGCATGCAACACAGAGAAACTGAACAAAAACAAAAACGTAACTTTGAAGTTCTTATTTTGTTCAATGTAATTCTGTCTATGCAAGCGATTCTAGAAAAAAAGTACAAATCAGATTTCTCCACAGACTCTCAGTTTTGTTTGATGCATTAAATAAATACTAACTATATAGTATGTCACATAAAGTCAACTTGATTTGGTTTGTTAAATATTGCCTACATTTATCCATTCAATATAGCCAGGTGACACACTCTATGCACGTAACATTAAATCCAGTTGTATTTCAATACACAATAATCAAAATCTCCAACCAAACTCATATATATTAATGACATCATCAATGACAAACAGAAAAGTGTCCTCGCAGGTATTTATGAGGTGTTTTAGAGATAAAAGTGGACGCTTTTCAAAGGACACTAAAATTAATAATAAAATACTTGGACAGAACTAATTTGTAGGGTTATATTTTAGCTATTGGAAAGAAATTATTTGCACAAATGACCTGACCTGACCTCCTTTACACAAAACCAACACATCTTAAACAGCATCGGTTCCATTCAACACCGCAACGGCATAACTGGTAGCATGACATCATTGCGTGGAAGCTGACAGGAACAACAGGGTTTTTAGTGGCGGTGCACGTAGCACGTACCTCTGTGTGTAGGGCAAGTGTATCTAAACATTTGCATACCATGTTGGTAGGAGCCAGAGGCAGGGCTTGACTGGGAGAGCAGACACATACTGAGTTTCTGTAGAAAACCGCAGCAAGATGCATTTAGATTTGGGTTCCTGAAAGAAGTAAGAGGGACAAAAACAGACAAGAGTCAGAGAAAATAAACATTAAAACAAAGAACAGGCAGTGGAAAAGAGAGCAGGGAGTGAAACAAATACAAGAATAAAAAAAAAAGAAATAAAAGAACACCTGAGACACACATAACACACGGTCAATGCAGTGAAGAGTGAACTGTGAGACACAGGACAGGATGTGCTTTGACTTAGTCCTTTCAGAAATGAAACAGACACGCCATAGTTGAGTTTCATTACCACTCAGAGCAGGGGGGCTTAAAGTCTACAGAGTCAACAACATTTATGACCACAGTAGCACACACACACCCACACATACAGTAAGCTTTGAAGCTGCAGATCCGATGTTCTGAAACAGACACACTGCTGAGAAGACTGGCTTATTGAAAAAAAAAATAGACAGAGTGACTCAGAAATGACAGACGCCTCAGTCTGTTATCTGCCTCATTGTTCAATGTGCTCCGACAGAGAACGATAATAAGAACTCAACTTTCTGAGCCACCATGGTTTAACACACACACACACACACACACACACACACACACACACACACACACACACACACACACACACACAGACAGAGCTTTTAAACAGCAGTGCTTTGTTAATACAGTAGCTATGTGTGGGTCTGTGTGCACGTCCTCAGGTTATCTTGTTACAGTGTACCTGTTTCCCGCACAGAGGAGCCCTTTGTGTTCCAGAGCCATCCTGTAGAAACCAGACGATGCTGGAGGGAAGAGGAGGTAAAAAGCAGAATAAAGGAAGAATGAGTCAGCAAGAAATGAGGAAGAGGAGATGAATGGTATTAAAAACACTATTTATATAAAACTTTTCAAAACAAATGTTACAAAGTAAATGATAAGTGACATACACAGTGAGACAAATTCTATGACTGAACAGCTGAAAATTAAAAAAAAGGCACATAAATGACTAGTTCTAGGACTAAAAGAGAAAGAGCAGCTAACACGCTGAAGAATAAGGGCATAAAAGCTGCAGGGGTTCAACAATTCAATGGTTTAAACGTAAAAGGAAGAAAAGGATGGAGAAGAGATGAATTTGACACTTGTCATCATTATGCTACTCCTATTCTTCCTCTTCTTTTCCGAGCTATATTCTCAGCACACACTATCCAAAAACTCTGAAGGATCGGGGGGGAAGCTCATCATTTGTCAACAGTGGAAGTAATGGAACAGCAGTCATTTTGTAATTCTATGGAAAAAAAAAAGATATTATGTAAAATTGTACTGTACTTAATGTCTTGGCTGTTTTAGTGCTGCACCCCTGACTTATTAGAAAGAAGTTCACTCACTACTTGTGGAGCTATGCCAAGGCACTGTTCATCTATATCTGCAGATGACTGTTCTGTTTTGTTAACTGCTTGCAGCATAAACATTATGTATTATTATTACTTTTCTTTTTAATGCCACCTACTGGCTTGTGTAGATGCCCAAGGCAACATGTTTCCTGTCAACATTTGAGGCACATCATGTGGAGTGCCAGCTTTGGACAGATTGCTTAGTTTCTTCCCTAAGTGATATGAAATTTCATCAAGTTAACATTCAGACATGTAGCCATATCTTTGATGAGAGCAGGAACTTTTGGCATTAATGTTTCTGGGATAATCTTAAAACTGCATAAAATATGGATTGTAGTTTTATAAACATTACCTTCCTATAGAAACAGAAAGGTTCAGTGGTTCAGAGGATAACACAATCTGTTACGTGATAATGAAATTAAATGTGAAATTTCAGTCCACCACTGAGGTCCATTGGCCAACAAACAAAAACTGGACTAGGTCAAAACCTAGTATATGGCTGAACCATGTATGAAATGCAAGAGGGCTTTTAAAGACCCAGTGAAATGAAAAATACATTTTCTCACTTCTAATCCTGTGTTGCTGTGTTAACTTTTCAGTTATCTCTTGTTATATGCCAATTATATGCCATATCATCATTTTTGAGCACTTTTAGTCTTTCCTCTTTCTGTGAAACAGTTTCAAGTGTTTGATGATTCATCTTGAACTCAGGGGAATTTACAAAATTAATCCAATCAAATGTGACTTTGGGCGACAAGCGAACTGCAACCATCACGTAAAACCACACTTGACTGTTTGTGGGCTGTAGCGGCTAACAGAGCAACATGGAGAGAGGTGGGAAGAGATGTGTGTTCGGATATGAGTAGGCAAAAACTTTCCAGAACAATGTGGTTGAGTTCATCTCTCCCTCGTCTTACTGCTCAAACAACAGGTTTGGGTGTATGTGGAGCCAACAGTCTGTTCAATTCTGTTTCTCTCTGAAGCTGCATATCGCGCTAAACTTGTCCCGGGCCCTTTTTAGCGGTCCAATCAAATGCAAAGGACTTTATTGAAATCCCTCTTGTAACTGTACAGCGCTCAAATGTTTCACTGGCACTGCATCTGAAATCTCTCAATGTGTGTACTATTGTTCAACATACTTTTGTGTGAATAAACAGTAGTATGTTTTATCACATCACTTCCTGAGAGCCTCCTTGCTGGTTGGAGGCGTGTAACCGTGGTAGCCTGTGCAAACCAAAGTAACCTGTGCAAAGCAGAACCTTTACTTACACTTAAATTGAAGCGTTATTGACATTACGCTTCGGTCACTGTCCACCATTGTCTGTTATGTTGTTGTTGTCATCACTACTGCATTGCATTGTGGGATATTTATGGTGGCACAATGTCCTTGTTCTTGCATACTGTAATATTTCCCCATAAACAATATGCAATTCACGTATTATTGGTTTCATACTAAGGTTTCAGACACACTAAAAAATCTCACATACTGTTTTAGTGTACTTAATAGCATGTTAGTATGGAATTTCAGACGCAGCCAGTGACTTTAATTTGAAACGTGGGTTTTTAGTGGCATTTGGCTGAACAATGGTGTAACATCATCACTCAGCAATGAGTCAGTCAGTCACAGACATTCACGGTTATAAGGCTGGCCCCCCTGTTGCAGTCCAGCCAAAACTACTTACATACAACTCTTGACAAAAATCAGAGGAGAAACACATGGTCCATCATCTTAAAATAGGGAAATGTGTCCACTACAAAGTCTTATTATCTTGTTTCATTAAGTGGCTTATTTACCAAATTCCAATTCTCTGTGCATAAAAAAGCCTAAATGTAAACTTTATTGATTATGCCAAATATAACCCACTCACACACGTCAATGACCAAATTGGGTTATATAGCAGGAGATGCATTATATTACTCAGTAGAGAGTTTTTTTTTTAATCCAGGGCACTAGATCGTTTACTTCATCATTTAAAGTCCTTTATAATATTCCTATAATATCCATGTCAGTATTTGAAACAAATCTTTGTTGGTTTTAGTGAATTTTCAACATGCTTTATATTCTTGTATGTTACTTCTAACATCAATATAATACTTTTAAAATATTCCTCAAGTAACTTGATATTGATATGAAATGAAAATATATTTCTCCGTTATCAGTAATGTATTTCATTATTTAATCCAACTTTGCATTAGTTTTATTATATCACATGATAACAGAGTCTGTTGTAGTTACACACCAGAGAGTTTATAACATTTTTCTCATAGGCCATAAACCTGTCTTGTTTAGAGGTCCTCTAGATAACAGAGAGGAGAGTCGTCTGCTACTGCACTAGTCAAGCTGAACGGCTATTCTGCTGAACAGGCAGAACAGACATAAGATCGCCACACCCAGACCCGCAGCGTGTGTCAGTGCAAACAGGAAATCCACACACTGCAAGAGGATGGAATTTATGATTCTGAAATAAAAATGAAATCACTCTTGACTAAAGATTTTACCGTGTCACCCTACTCACCTAGCTTTTTTGCAAAGACAGGCATGAGAGATGGAAGGAGGGTAAACTGGGAGGACAGGATGGAGTAGAATAACTGCAATATCTGAGGATTTGGTGCACATTCACACATCCTCTACACACACAAACACACACACAGCAAATCACAGACAAATAACCAAAACACAAACTGTAAACAATTTTTTCTTGTCTGATTGAATAGAACATACTTCAGAAAAATGTAACATAAAAAACATTCAGCAGCACTACATCAGAGGTGCTGATCGATAGGCTCAAATGTCCATGTGTACACAAAACTAATGAAGGCAGAGACTGTGTGGCTGTGGTTATTAATATAGTAATTTAGAAGAACCGCCAGAAAGAGTGCGGTAATCATTCTGACCTACTTTGTGGAAAACAGGAGTGAAGAATTATTATTTTCTCAAGTGTTAGGTTACAAGTATGTGTGACAGCGAGATAGAAGGTTGAGATGAGATGGTTAAACAGATGTGTGTGTGTGAGTGAGTGTGAATGAGTGGGTGCGCGTGTGCGTGCGTCCAGCTCTCACAATGACAGTGGGTATCCAGACGGAGTCGCAGCAGTGAAGCAGACATCGACACAGAGACTCCAGTGAGTCTTGAGCATGGTTGTGTTTAGACGGAGCTGTGAACGTGTTCTCCTTCAGAACAGGCTCTGACGCACAGTCCTCAGCCAGCCTTGGAGACACAATACACACACATGCACAAACACACACACACACACACACACACAAATGCAAAAATGACATAAAGAAGAGACACATAAGAAATACAAGTACACATGTATACCCAGGGTTTGACTATAACTCTTCTTCTGGTGGCCTGAATCTCTTTTTGAAACAAGTAAATTTTTTATCTAATTGATATGAGGAAACAAAACTTTAAGACATACCAGCCATCTCAGTTAAGATACGTAACTCGTTAAATAAGTTGGTAAGAGGGATATTTTTACCAAACACTGAACAAACCCAAGACTGAACATTTTGTCTGTATATTAGTGAGTGAGTTGATTGACTCTTTAACTGTCCCAGTGATCCCATTTAACTCCCTGAACATGTGACTTGACAATGTGCTGACCTGCAGACACCCTGAAAACAGACCAGGGCCTGGAGCAGAAATCCTCTGGACCTGGAAGCCTGGCTGCTGGGAGCTGACCTCTTTAGACTGCCCTGGAGCATAACAGAGAAAGATGGGGAATAAATAAAAGACGCAGAATGAGAGAAGAGAGGAGTGAAGAGAGGTGGAGCAAGAGACGAGCAAATCTGATCATCTGAGAGAACATAATCATCCCTTCAAAGCACATCAACCAAACAGATTTCCTAATTATTACAGATTCATCTAAAACTATGATACTTCTCCATTAAGAACAACCCTGAAAAAGCCTGAAATTGGGGATGCACGATATTGGATTTTTTTTGCCGATATCCGATATGCTGATATTTTCAAATTCATTTTGGCCGATTGCTGATAACAATATACACACATTTTTTCCACCTGGCTGAGGAGACTATTACACATGCAATCATAGATTGTACTAAGCATAATCAAGAAAAAACAATATATGAAGGAAGAACTCCAGGAAGACTGGAGTTCATGAGCTTAGCATTAAAACTTTAATGAACCTGCCAAGTGGGTCAAGCAGTAGTTTTCTTTGAGTTTATTAGACAGACAGGATTAATGTGTAGCATTTAATCTCTGTTCCACACTCCAGAGCAGAAGGTGGCATTAACGCACCTAAAACGCTGGTTGCCGACCACCGATATAAACCAAAAAGAAGAAGAAAAGTTTTTTCATACAGAGTGATACATCCTGTCAGTCGAGGTGTTTCTTATCTGTGCAGCTGAACACAGCAGCTCCTCTGCGAATTGTTTCACCCCGACGGTCCTGGTGCTTCCTCCCCGGGCTCCACTTCGCTCACCTTCCCCACTGCTTCTTCCCACTTTAACCCAAATAACAAACTGGGGGTCAGCGCTCCGGTTGGATCCACACAGAGCGCTGAGGCTTGCAGAGCCCATGCTGCGGCTAACGCTCCGCTACCCCCGGTTTGTTATTCAGGTTAAATTGGGAAGAAGCAGCGGGTCTGTCGAGCAGCTGAGTGAAGTTGAGCCTGCGGAGGAAACACCGGGAATGTCACGGTGAAACAGTCCGCAGTGGGAAGCATAACCAGGTGGCGGAGGAGAGAGAGTCATATAGGCAGAAATGTTCAGGCCGATGCCGATATTACATTTAAAGCCTTTATCGGCCGAATAATACCGATGACGTGCCAATATTATTACCTGAAATCCCTCTGTGCTTCTTCAGTGACCTTATAAGTCCCATCAACACCTGGTATGAATCTTTATGTTGTGCACCAGTGTGATTAAAGTAAATTTATTGTTTAAGTTGGAACTTGGACACACGCCAGCCAGATATATCTTGATGACAGTTGCATCACTGCCACAGGTGTGATGCTCCAGTTTCAGACAGAAATCCCAAAAAAACAAAAGGCAGCTATAACAGACAGCTACAGTATGAAAAAAAAAAGAAAAAGATGAATTCCCTTTGATCGAACATGTCAATCATGTATGTATTGTGTGACACGTCGCCAGACAACATCAAAGGCAGATATGTCAGTGTCGTTTCTAAAGGCACTGATAACCACACAAAAAAGTCTCTGGGGAATCGCTACAAGAGAAGGCGGCACAGACAGTTCTCTTCTTCATCAGATGAATCAGATGAATTTTGTATCATATACCTTTATTTTGCATTTATGGATAAAACATGAAGCAAAACCAACTCACAGAGCTTCGCCGATGAGCAGGGGAGGGTAGAGGCAGCTCAGACAATCTGTTAGTGATGGCCTCCACCAGTCCTTGTATCTCCCTGTACTGGACTGGTATGGACTGGTGGTTCTGTCTGGAGAATTCAGCGAGAAGAAGAAGTAGGTAAAACAAAAGAAATACCTGACAGTAAATTAATAGGTGGAGAGAGAGGGGTGAAAGGAAGAGAAAGGCAAGAAGCATAGAGGTACATATAGTGCATTTCTGTGAGAGTGTGTGCACATCTGTGTGTGTGTGTTACAGAGTGAGTGCAACATGTGGTATAGATTTGCCTGAGGGTGGCTTATAAATGTCCTTGAAAAAATACCTACATACATTTATCTAGGGGTAAGACTATGCATCTCTGAGTCTTGTCTGTGTTTATGTGTTTACTATTTAGCTGTGACATCATGCAGGTGTACGTGCATACATATGTGGGTTGTCTACATGTACTGTGCATGTGTGTTCATTCGATGATGGGTGTAAGCGTTTCAGTGACTGCGTGTAACTGATCTGTGTAAATGTTCAACTTCTAAAATAGTCTTTCATCACTAACATATCTGGAAGGACTCTGCTGATCCAACACAAGACAAAGACAAAAACTATGATATGATATGGCTGTGCAAGTGTCCTTGACACATGTGTTTGTGTATACCTGAGCAGGGCAGAGGCAGCGTTGGCAGCCTGTGTGGCTACCAGCAGACAGGAGGAGGAAATTCCAGCTACTACAGCCTCTGAAACTGCCACAAACCCTGGACCACTGGGGAACAGACGCACGCTTGGAGGCTGCCTACACACACACATACACACACACACACACACACAGCACCACCGCCACATCCCCAAAAACTTACAGTGCGTTTGCTCACAGATAAATAAATGCCACTGCTGAATTGTAGCCTAGCGGCTAGCAGATCAGACGGAGGAAATAGACATCTCTGATAAATTCTTCTGGAATCACTGTTGTAAGCAAATAATTAATTATCAAGACAGCCTTTCAGGATTTTTTGCTGATATGGGTTTTTAAAATGGATGTCAATAAAGGCCCATCAAAAAGCTGACAGTCTCTTATTTTGGCTGATCTATCTATCATCCTTTGGCTTGCAGTGCCGATACCAGCAGTGACTGTTTGCTGAGTCGCAATGAACCTGTCTTCCCTCTGTCTCATTCACCTACACAAACACACTTATTTTCTCTCTTTCAGGGCAGGGACACATAATAAACAAATAGTGCTGACCTATTGACGAAAGATCACCAGAGTTTGTCTCTGGTCCATGCAGCACCACAACAACTGGCTCGCTGTTGACACAACAGTAGTCGCATAGAACATCTTAAATATCACATACATGCACATAAGGTGCACACTAACTCAGTCACACACCAATCAAGGACACCAACACACACAAAAACAACCACAAACATGCATATGCACCCACTCACACACGTCAATGACCAAATTGGATTCCTCCGGTCCTTTGTCACAAGCGCGCTTTAGCTTTTTCAGCACTTTAAGAGCTCTGGTCTGGCTACATTTTTACTGTTCCACTCAGCGTCAAGGACACATTTCCCTCACCATTTGAAATCTCTTATCTCTTGTATCATTGCCATGTAACCAGCTGAACATTTCATTAAAATTATGTCAACCTTGCAGAAATATGACAGTGTTTTACTGGCTCGTGATATAAACTCATCTGCGAGCCAGCAGACAGTTAATTCAGATCTAATTACTCTTTCCAGTGCACCGTATTAAATGTTTTACGGGACGACTCTCCTCCGTGTTGTAGCTGAGGTTGAACATGATGTTCGGTACATGTTCAAACATAAAGTGATAAAGTGGTGTAGAAAATCAGTCATAATTGTGTGTGTGGTTTTGTAGATATTACATGCATAAGCTTCACGACTACAAGCTACGCTGAGAAGGTTGTGTTGCACTTATGATGTTATAACCTCTCAAATGCCACAAAATACAAAGAAGCCAGTAATGAAATGAATTCATCACATTCACATGATTAACTGGAAGGTTTTAAAAGCCGGAATAGATTTCAGGCAATGATTAAGTGGCTGGTTTAACAAACATTTGAACGCTGATAAACCACTGACCTGTAGCATAACTCGAAGCTATCGCATGATCAGTATATCGTTCAGGGAGCAACAGTATAAAGTGATGATACATTAATGAACTGTTTCTTCAGCTGAAATCATTGTCAAATAAAATATATTAACTGTGAAGAGTAACCAGGACAGTGTATCTCAAAAGACTTGTTTTGTATGTCATCTTTTAATGATTTCCAGCAGCAGTATCTCAAAACCTCAATAAATGAACTCTCAACTATCTTTTTGTGAGTTAGTTGAACTGACCCTTTCATATATGTAGCTGTAACAATACTTGCATTTACTTCTAACAGGGCTTTTTGGTGGGAATGACATCATGGAAAACAGCAACAACTACAAGGAGCTGCATCTAAGTGGAACACCTTCATCAAACCATAACTACTTGTATTTGCTGCAGCTGTGTCGTCTCTCCTGAGATGTGACAGTGCTGTGTTAGAAGTGTACAGAAGCTGAGGTGTAGTGAGTTTTGTAGGGAGCTGAACATCAAGTGCAGTGGAATCATTTTGGTATTTGGACAGCTTAAAAAAAAAACAACAGTACAGAGCAGTCTCACCTCTCCAGTATCTCAGTGAGGAGCAGCAGACCTTGTTTCGGCACATTCAGGTTGGTCAGCTGCAGAGCCTCCTTCAGACTACGCACCAGGGACTCAATACCTAACACACACACAAACACACACGTGCTGCTTAAAAGAAACACTTGGATCAAGATTGCACATGAGCGGACAGAAAGACTACAAAGCACAAATTGGTTTAATCTTACTCATTGCCAGAGTTATGACAGTGCTTTGACATCTATTACACTACAGGCTACAGAGACTTCCTGCATTAAAATGAGAGACATGCTCATAAATGTAATACACAGGCAAAGCACGCACACAAACAATCATCCATGTCAAACAAAAAGTGGCAGTGGTACATCTTTCTAATTTACTGCTACACAGAATCTGTTGTAGTGATCTGATGTTTATAATAAACTAAATCAATAATAGTACAAGCAGTGGTTACGCCAGATATCCTGTGTACTGGTAAATTAAATTTGTGCTGCAAGTGTTCTTCAAACCGTCCCTTTAAGGCGGAGTTGAAGTGCTGCGGGATTAAAGGAAGCCACAGACAATGGGAACTCAAATACATCATCGACTGTAATGACACAAACCAAAGTCATACACAAACACATACACATCTGTGTGTCCAAACGAGATTCATTAACATTCATTAGGGATGCACAATATTTACATTTTTGGCGATGTGTTCAATATATTGTCAGATTTTTTCTTACATTATAAAACCACTATGTGTCATGTTGAAACAACACAGTGTACTGTAGTTACTCCTGTTCCTCTAGTTTCTCTAGTTGATACTTGGAGCGGATGCAAAGGTCTAAAAACCGCAACTAATTATGAGGCAGAGGCAAACTACTTCACTGCCACTGCTCTATTTCCTCAATTGAGTCTATTGTTTCTATATCAGGACAGCTAAGAGTGTGTCATGCTTATAGAATACCACAAAAATCTACCACAGGCTGAAAGAGAGGTTGTGCTCCAACTGTTATCAATTGTCTAAGTTTGCTCTCCTCAGTTTAACCTACGGTCAAGACCATTTCACCAGTGAGACTTTACTGCTAACATAGCAGGAATCATAAGTACTGTTGCTATGGTGTGTATGACATGTGGTGTTGCTGTTCTTCTTTTGTTTTGAGAAACTCTTGACGCTTGTTAGGACAATACTTTTTTGGATCTATCTCTGTCAGATAAATTACACAATGTAGACTTTTCTGTGTAAGCTGTCACTTTCCTGTCTTTCCATGGACACCAGTTGTCACTAATGACCACTTGAGACATTTTTAAGCAATTATTTTCAGATTTGTTGACCAACATACTGTGAAACCCAAATAAGAACAGTGACACCTTCACAAACAGACAGAAAACACACACTAACATTCATGTCTGTGCTCTCTCACCATAGACAGAGTGACACTGGGAGAAGAACAGTGGGTCTTCAGTCAGTAATATCAAACAGCTGTAGACGGACCACAGCAGCACTTCACTACTACTACTGGCCAGACGGTCAAACAGAAACTCTATAAGGGAAGAGAGAGATGGAGAGAACTTGTGTGAGAAGCCAAATAAATACAGCACAAACTGAGGACACAAAATGTGCAGTAATGTGAGGAGTAACGCAAGAGAAAACAGGGAACAGTGTCTCTACATCACCATCATACCACTTGTAAAAGGGGGTGTTAAATTTATAGTCCCATGCAAATTTTGCATATGAATTTATGGTAATACACTTTTTCTTTGTAGAAAGCACGATAACATTCTGAAATTCTGGGGTGAGAGAATAACACAATTATAATCATTACAGCAGCAATAAGATATAAAACTCAAAGGAGGAGGAGAAAGCAACAAAGAAAAGAAGCAAGAGAAATGTACAGATAGCAAGAGAAATAAAACACATTTAGACAAAAGAGATGGAGTCAAAAGGGAACGAAGATAGCAGAGGAAATTATTTGTAGAAGACAAATCAAAGAGGGGGACAACTTGTATTGCTTAGCATAGCCATTCTGTTTGTGTCTGTGTGTGTGTATATCACCAGGTACGTCAGCCTTGATGAAAGGAGCGCTGTACTGACTGGGAGAATGAACCAGAATGGCAGCAATACACTTAGCACTGGTCACCTGCAATGTCTCATCACCACTCAGCAGCAACTGGAAAACACATTTCATTGGCTTTATTGGAAACCGCCGATAAGAGGACGCATAGCATAGTGTGCAGGGCTTCTGCAGTGTTTATAGACTGTTAAAGGTACATAAAGGATAGTTTCTGTAACACTGCCAAGTTCCTGACGACATTGAGAGAGGAAGCAATATTTTTGCCGCTGTCTGGCTCTCATCTTCAGTATGATGTTTATCCCCTGAGCAGCAGATAGTTTATGAATGAGTCAAAGGCTGTTAATTATCAGCAACATACACCTATTTTGTAAATTTCTCCTTTGATACTTTTCATTGTCATAAAGAACTGGTTTGGGTGGATTAACTGTATAGGTGGAGCTTTGGTCAACATAGTTAAAAAGCACAAGGGTACTTGATGTGACTGAGGTCTATCCTAGTTTGAAGTCTATCTTTAAAGTTAAATGATGCCAAAATGAATTCATTGGTTCATTCATCCCTTTATTTATTGTCATTCCCTTCTTATAATATGCTAATCCAGAATTGGGTGACGTTATATATATCAACATTATAATTATAAGTGATTATGTAACATTACTAATCAGGTTTGTGTTCAATAAGTGAGGTTATCTTTCTATTTAAAAATGTACTAAGGTAAACTTATGCTAAAGTGACCCCTGATATAAACATGGATGAAATAGTTACATAGTTACATATCGGGGTCTGCTGTGGTTCAGGAGGCAGTAGGTCGTCCACTAATCAGAAGGTCAGTCGTTCAACTCCTCCTGTCCGCATGTCGTAGTGTCCCTGGGCAAGATACTAAACCCCACATTGCTCCTGATGGTTGTGCCAGCACCCTGCGTGGTAGCTTGCTGCCATCAGTGTGTGAGTGTGTGTGTGAATGGGTGAGTGAGCAGCAGAAAAACATTGTAATGCGCTTTGGATAAAAGCGCTTACAAATGCAGCCATTAACATAATAAAACCATAAACCTTCGACAGACTTAATGTGCTTTATATGATGATATGATTTTGGTATCAATTACAAATAAATCAAATACTGTTTTATATGTTGTACTGTGTTATACTGTGAGTCAGAGTAAATTAATTAGAGTTTAGCTAATTTGTTTTCTTGTTTAGTTTTAGTGTGGCTCCGTTGCTGCTATTTGGCTTTGCAACTACAACAAAACTTGTGTTTTTGAGTCTTTTCACTCGTCCATGTTCTCTACAATCTTCATACAGTTGTACATGATTAAAACAGTAAACTTATTTGGGAGGATGGATCATAATAATATCACATTAACTATGTTTTGGGAGAGCATTTGTCAGATTTGGGTGATAATTTAGTCAGATAGCAACTCAACACATACTGGAGAGCTACAAAAAAAAGTACTAACACCATGAGCTGTGCTGTAATGTGAATCATCACTGAGAAAATCTAACTAGCTATAATCTACACATTGATTTCCCAGACATGAAGCACAAATATTGGCCCAGGGTAAAACCCCTTTGAATCCCTATTCAAAGGCACATTAATCCAGGATTAGAACTTCTTGTTATGATTATCCTCAGTGTCAGAATGTGGGTCTTGGGGGTGGGAGCAGGATGTTTGGACAGAGACCTTTTTCAGAATGAGAGGCAGAGGACAGTGGTCAAGGGACTGTTGCTCTTGGTTTTGGCTGAGGATCTGACTGTTGTTGATGGGGATGTTCTGGTTCTCATCGCACATGATCTGATTGCCTGGGCTGTTCATCAGAACTGACACTGCCTCTCCCAGCTGCACCAGCAGCCACAGCAGGCCTGACAGATGAAAGACAAGGTGTGAAGACACTGATACTGTACAGCTTTCTACAAATCAAACATTAATATCCTAACACGTCAACAACAAAGTTTTAGACAAACAGCTGATACATTGAGGCCCTCTGAGTTCACTGAGGTCCTCCAATATGCTCTTTTAGTAGTGCACAACTGATTAAAGTTTACAAGAACAGATTAAAACAATACACAGATGAGAACTCAAACACACAAGGCAATAAACAGTTATACAATTAAGAATCAATTGTTACAGAGCTGCATGGATTTTCTCATCCTTTCCAGCCACCTGGTGACATAGTAATCTCTCTACTATAAAGGAAGGAATCTCTGTATGTATGTATGTGTCCTTCACATATCTCAAGAACTGTTCATTCAATCGACTCCGCACTCAGCGGGTGTATGGCTGGGGACCAAAGGAACAAATTTGGTGCAATTTGGACACACAATATGTTTAATATTAAAAAACTTAAAATAAACAAGCCATCAGCGAGCCACTCCGCTCTGTGCAGGGCCAGGGCAGAGCTTCAGGGCTCTGCTGACTGACTCCACCATGTCAGGGAGAGACCAGAGACGTGGCATGACACGAGGCAGAGAAAAGTGCTCTAAAAAGAGAAAAGTAGACAGTGAAAACAGAGCTTTTAATCAAGAATGGGCATTCTTACCCTGTGTCCAGAGTAGAGTAGCGTTAACAGCATGTTTAGCAGATCAGCAGTGACTGACTACACAAGAGGCGTTCAGGTACATTGTTGAGCGTAGGTCACCCACGTTTAGGAAGAGCTCAGAGCCCAATACATTATGACTGTAGTAACGCACATAAAATCGAGTAAATACTTTCACAGGCAGTTCAAAACCAGTTTGTCTCATATGCTCCAAGACCGTGGCGATTGTGAAGTGCCACTACAGACAAAACACAAATCTTTGGAGCAAACATACCCACTCAGATCTGAACTGAAGGCACAGAAAACGGGAACAATCTAAGAGCCCAATATAACCGATCCACTTTATTTTAGGATGCACATTATTTTATTTTTAAATGCAGCGATTAGAGTAATTATTATTTATAACATCTGTGTATAATAGAATGTTAGTTTCTTTCATGCTGTTGGTGAATATACTCATTCACACCTCACATCAATTGTTTCTATGCGTTGAAGTAGTGGCTGGAGGTCAAGCAATCTGCCCATTCCAAACAGGCACATTTTGAACGGGACCTGCACTAGTCTAACTATAATGGAAGGAACCTCTGGCCCAATCCCAGACCAGTCCCTACCCATTACCACTTCACCAGCAAGTGTCACTCCAAATCAGGTTACACTCTCAGCTGTGGAGGGCACTGTGGGGAGAGTATAAATGGATAGCCAAATTATGGGACGCCCTTGCCACTCTACTGGAACAAGGAATCAGCCGTCACCATGGCAACAGATAGATGCCGTGCTTGCACTGCTGTTATGCTGGTCCATTTGTGAGAATGAGATATGAGGTAAATGTGACATATTTTAAATTATTTATAAAAAATATACAGAACTGATTACATTTGTATGTTGTTTCCTCCATTCTCCTGTTGCACGTGCACTTCCTGTTAGGACAATCGTAAGCCTGCACCAATGCAAACTCGATATTTACGGGTTTGATTGGCAGCAGAATCAACCAATGGAAGACCGTAAACTGTTTCTATGGTTCAACCTCAGTTTAGTCTCACTGGTGGAGTTTCTGTCTGGATTAAAACCACTTAATACCTTAATTCCTTATCATTTTAATTGATATGTTTGTCAGGCACCTTTGGAACAGGCACTGCACTAGTAAAACACAAACACAAGAAATCATTTTTAAACATAGGGTAAAGTATATTTTCTTTTCATGGAAATATAAAATATAAAACACTGTATGTAATTCATCACTGTTGTTTAGCAGCAGACGATGGCCAAAAAAACTTGTTTGAAAAATCTATCCAATACTGTAGGCTACAGCTAAATTAATTCATTGTAATGGCAAAGCAGGCATCGATTTATAAATACCTAAAAAGAGTTAGAACGGAGTTTCCAGAATCCTCGACTGCCTGTGTAAGGAGCTTCTCCTTACATCGGTATGAGAAGTCTGCATTTTTAGAGTACAGCATTAGCAAGGATGCAGTATTTTGAAAAATGTGTCTGCATTTTGTCGAGAGAGGTGGGGAAGAGAAATTTAGACATCATGGATATAAGGATTGGAAACACATGAACACAGCTTGTTATAAACATGAAAGCAGCAGAGCTCATCAGATAGCTATAATAAAATAACGACACAGAACGCGACAACTCCGACCATGGCACAAGCATCCATAAACTTGTCCACACAGAGGGCCGACAAGGTGAGATAACAGAAAGAGACTGGGAGCATATAAAGGTTACACTGATATTGTGCTCACGTGCAAAGCAGGAGATACCTCTATGTGGATACCTGGAAAATGAAGGGGCAAAAAACGCCAGTAATTTTGTTGAGTTGTTTAAAGTCATTTGCAAACATAATCCAGATATACAAAACAAACTAGATGCTATCCCGAGTAATGCAAAAATGCTCAGCCATGACATCCAAAATGACTTGCTAAATGCTGCTTCTGCTCTGCTGCTACGACGCATAAAGAATGAACTGCATGGATCAGAAAGAACTTTCTAAGTCAATACTAGCTGACGAATGTAAGGACATATCAAAAAAAGGAGTTGGAGGCCATGTGTTTAAGATATGTGACCATGGGATCTGTGAAGGGAAGAGCATTAGCCTTGTGGATACAGGGAAGATAACAGCTGAGGCCAAAAAAATAATCTATGTTGTGGCACCTTTTGACTTGGACCCGAACTTGTGTGATTGGGATTTGATGGTGCTACTGTTATGGCTGGCAATAAGGCCGGTGTTCAAGCCATCCTCAGGAGCACCTTACAAAATGCAATCAAGTCCCGGCAGCTGTGGCAAGGACATCAGCTGATGCATCAACTTTCTTCGATACTGTAAACTCCTCGCACACCTTCATGTGTGGCTCATTTCCTCGACACACAAAGAGAAATGTACCCCGATCAGACGACACTGGAACTGGAACAAGGATGTGAGACGAGATGGAGTTTCAGATCGACAGCAGTGAGTAAAGTGTTCACTCTTTATAACGTAATCCTTGAAGTACTGTCAGAATATGCAGAGGAGGGAAGTCAGAGTCAAATTGATGCACAGTCGTTATTAAAGCAGATTCATATTCAAGAAATTCATATTTCTCCTTGTACTCTTTAAAGATCTGTTCTGCAAATCAGACTTTGCAACCGAAGGCCATCAATGTATCGAAAATCTTAAACAATCACTGACAGACATCTACTCCGGTGACAGCTCTAACAGTGAATTCCTGAAGACGAAAACATTTAATGAAAATTAATATTCCACTAATATTCCCGTTTACATGCAGAGAGTTTTCGGGGTTTCCTTCTGCTCCAGTGGGAACGGGAATCACAAGATCTCTGCAGGCAGTGAAGTAAACCAGCGGGGTGAAAAACATCAGTGAGCTGCTGCTTGATGTTTCTAAGTGATATTGATATGACTGATATTATAAATTTATAGTTAGTGCTGAGTGTTTCGGTGCATCACACCAAGTCCTAACCATCAGTCAGGATAATAACCAAACCCCTCCGTCCCTGTTGCAGAGAAGGTGGATTTTGTTTTTCTAGCCCGCCCTGAACAGCTCTCCACTCTCCTCTCATTCATCTCCTCTGTCTGCCTTCCTGCTTCAGTATATGTCATATTGCCTGAGCAGGGGTAAACAGGCGAGAGGGCCGTGTATCGCAAACTGCGGTAAAAACCCCAATTGAGACACATATTCCAAATGCGCTGTATACATGTCTAAAGATGCTCCTAAAACCAGAATAACACCTACATATCCTACATGCCTTAATCGGAAAACGCTACATTCGGAATAAAGCCTAATTCGGAATATCCAAACGGATTATGCTGTTTACATGACTGGTATCAAATTCAGAATATTGTCATAGTCAGAATAACAGTGTGCATGTAAACATACCCAATGACTTATGAGCTATATTAAACCAACTAATAGACTGCCAGCTTCGTAAATTCAGCACCGGGTTCCACAATGACCCGTATGATGTGATGAAATCAGCAGCCTCATGTGACAGCAGCTTGACCAACATGACAAAAAGTCTGAATGATGCAGGAAAGCTTTTCAACATCAGTGTTTCTCCAGCACACCACAAGGAAGAGGGCGAGAAGAGAAACTTCTAAAAGTCTCATTGATGTGAAGGACATATGCAACGAGGAAGTCTTCCCTTGTGGTCATTGCCTCTTAAAAGCACTGATCACTCTACCAATGACATCACAGTGCAGTTGAGCGTGTCCTCTCCAGCGTTAAGAGAGTCGCTCTGTGAACATTTGAGAGAGATCTTACAGCGACTCTCGACTGTGATGAAATTATTAACATATTCAAAAGCAAACCCCGCCGACTACTCCTGTAGGGAGAAACACAGACAGATGCGAGATGAGAGACACAGATGAGACTTGTTGACAACAGTAATGACATAGTAAGGAATATGATCTTTTTCTCTCTTTCATTCCTTGCAGCCTATTTTCCTAGTCTGGAAAGTTATTAATATCAGCCTGAACCATGACAAAGCCTTGACAGCAATGGTTTTACAAAACTCGAAAGAAAATGTTCTAACTGCTACTGAGCTGATTTTCAAACGAGTCATTGTTTTTGTTATGTATACTACTGATGGATGCCATGGCTTGTGGCATAGGTATGATGTGTGACTCAGTTTAAGTTTGGGGTTTCAGTTCGTGAGGTGGTGTGTTTTTGTGTGTGTATGTGGGAGGGGAGCGAGTGGTAAGGGGTTTAGAGCGTGTGAGTGTGGTTCATGGTTTGTTAGCCTATACTGAGCCTGGTTTTCTCCTGTTGTTTATGAGATATTTTATTGAGAAAATCAAAAGTCAAAGCAAAAAACAAGTCAATGTGTCTGTGAGAACTGTAAATAAATATGTCACCTGTAATTAAAGGATTTGTATTTTGTGTGTGTGTTTTTATTGAGGCTCTCGCTCAGCGTTCTATGTTGGCTATAATAACACTTCAGTTTCCAGGTGTGTAGAATACAGACGCAGTCGCTGTCTAATTTCATAGCTGCAAATGCATTTCCTATTGAGACTACAAGAACCTTGAAAACAATGTAAACAAGACAGGAGGTAGAGCTGAAAATTCCTGCCTGACTTCTCTGACTGTTTCTATATTGCCTTAAAAGCATAGACCATTTCTGTTAAGACAAACTTATGAACTGACTGCACTGTGCGCCGCTCTCTCTCTTGTTAAAAGTCAATCTAGCTCACCCTTCAGTCAATCTCTCGCTCTCTCTGCAATCAACTTAAACAAATAATAATGCAGCCAGATCATCAAAACAACATGGTATTTCCTTGAATAGAACTCAGATGTCAGTGTTCTAAATGAATGGATGTGTTCGTCTACACAATCTACAGAAAAAAATAAACATGATAGATAGGATACTACGTTTAATTTTTGCACGATTTGAGCAATATACCCGCGTGTGCCACTTGTAATAAATAATAACTGTTGCGGATAAATATTGCCCCATCTCGGTGTTGAAAATGTTTTAGAAAAAGATTGTGTCATAATCAACCAGATGCACTAGTCGCCTTCCACAGCACAATATCAGTCATTCCTGTTTTAGCAAGCCTACAAGTTGGAAAGGAAGGCAAACAGTATAAACTTCTGTAGTTAAAAGGCCCAGCCAAAATTACTTTGGCCCATCCAAAATTGAAATTCTGGCGCGGGCCTGCGTTACAGTCTTTTTAGTGCCAAAGTCCCTCCTTTTGTTACTATACTTCCACCGAAGCTCAACAGGGAAACACTGTCCGAGGAAACACAAAGAGGGAATTTTATGCTAAAGACTGTAAATGTGGCAGATATCCACTTGATATGACTAACTCAGACTGCTGAAGCCTCATATAAGATTCATAAACTTTTAAATGCATTTTTGCAGTGGACACACTGTGGATTTTGGCCCCCATCACTTATATTGAAAGAGCATTTGAAGGGGATCTTTTAATAGCTGGTATGAACAGGAGGAATGACCACAGTGAGGAAAACCTCTTTCAGTGTTCATATGGACACCTGACTGTTGAAAAATTGAAAAACTTGAAAAAGTATGAACATATCCTTTAAGATCATATCAATTCAGAATTACACAAACAACAACAGCTCAAATGCAACTACTCTAAAGTGGCGTAAACCAACCTTGCACCTCTAGTCCAAGTCTACTTCTCTACCAAGCAGTAAAAGGAGAAGTTAATGCACTGATGTAACAACTTCAAATTTCTAGAGGATAATGACTCCATTTCCTGTGCGTGTGTTTTGGTTATCATCAAGACACACACGCTGGCAAGCATATTATCTGCATAACTCTAAACTCATACAAGATAGCAACAGTCTTTCATCTCAGTATAATCCCTTCTCTTTCTAAATCTAACTTAACCCTTAAGTAGATTCTGGATCTTCATTGAGAAAGATGATGATGGAAATGTTAGTATAGCTCTATTTCACCATTAATAACCTCTTTAGTGGAGGCTTCTTGTGATGCGACACTAGTGAAATTATATTGCTCTGATGATTTCTGAAAGTGAATATTCGCCCACGCGAAAAAGTATTTTACTCATCTTTTAAGCCCACATCCTAATTGTCCTCACACTGTCACCAAAGTAGTTGTTTTTGTACTCAATTTTAATAGCATCCTCCCCTTATCTCAACACCAAAACTGTATTTTTCATACTTGCCTTAGCTGAGCATATTGTACTGAGCTCAATAACTTCAAACCTTTAGATGACAGCAACTCAATCTCACTTGGTCTATCTAGTGCTGAATAAATCTGAATAAGGCCAATAATAGATGCAATTTTTCTTCCAGACAGCTAATGGTGCTCTAAAGAATATTTATCTACATTAATTTTGAAAAATGGCAGTTTCTCCAGAGCGACAAAACAGACTGAAAAGTCACAGAACACACACACTTGGCCACGAAAGAAGACAATATTGCAATTTTCTCTCTTCATTTGTATTGTACGTTGCCCATTGCATGTCATGGGGGAAGCTGTTTATGAAAGCTAACTTTTTTCATACCTATCTGTCCTTCATCCTATGTAGACCAGCAAACCTGTTGCCAATGCAGCTCAAGGTAAACTCAGCTACCTTAAAAAACAACAACAAAAAAAAAACTAAAAGGAATAATAATAAAATAGAATAACTGAAAGATGTTTGTCTCACCAACGCAGTTGTTGATGAGCAGGGGGGAGCTGGCATTGGCCAAGGTCTGCAGCAACAGAATACACACCCTGTCCCTGATGGCAACGGGCAGGGACTGGACTGCCGAGCCCCCAGCTGTCCTGAACAGCTTGAGCCACACACAGAGGACTGAAGCCTTCAGTCCTTCATCTGGGTACAGCAAGGCTGAGCACAGGTGTTCCAGCAAGGGCACTGGTGGACAGGGATGGGAGACAGATGAGTAAACACATGTACAGACAGAGGATTGAGACAGAATAAAAGAAGAGGATACATACTGTACTGTACACGCAACAGCACGACTCCTCACTGGCACCAAAAAGAGAGACCACATCACCCCTGTACTGGCCTCCCTCCACTGCTTACCCGTGAAATATAGGATTGATTTTAAGATTCTTTTATTTGTTTTCAAAGCTCTGAATAGTTTGGCACCAGCCTACATCTCTGATCTATCCTCAGTCCATATTCTACACCCAGACCCCTCAGATCCTCTGATCAGATACTTCTCTGTGTTCAACGTTCCCAGTCAAAATCAAAAGGTGAGCCAGCTTTTTTCATTGCTGCCCCCAGACAGTGGAACAGTTTGCCCCTCACTGTCAGATCTTCCCCATCTATCACCACTTTTAAATCCCAGCTAAAGAGCCATCTTTATAGAATCGCTTTTGAGTCCCTCCAAATTTTAATTTTATAGCATATTGAGATTGTTAATTTCGTCTAATACAATTTATGTATATTTATTTTGTTTTGTTTTAGTTCTTCAAATGTATTTTTATATTTTTCTGTGGAGCACTCTGATGTTTTTAAATGTGCTCTATAAATAAATTTGACTTGACATGATCATGTGGGGAAACTGGGTAGGTGCAACCACAGCAAATAAATATCTTTCACATTTGAATACAAGTGTGTTTGATCTAACCAAAGATACTCAGAGGAGAGCTACAGGTTATATATATATACATATACACACACACACACATATATATATATATATTGCAAGAGAAGACTAGATAAACAGACCACAATGAGAGCAACGAGACGTCAACATGGAAGAGGAGCAAACCACTGGGAACAAAGTGCAGCTAAGTTTTACCTCAACAACCTCTTTGGATATGACAGACAATAGTAGAATCAACATTGGAGGAAATGTTGCCATGAAGATGAAAGGATTGGAGATGTGTTATTGGGAAGGGAGCACAGTAAAATGGCAGGTGGGAGAGAGAATGAGTAGAGGTAAAAAATTGCATGCAGTAGGAGTAGGATAGGAGGCTCTTCTATGAACACATCAGGCAGGAGTTAGATACTCCCAGGTACGCTGTCTGACGAGAGAGAAAATGACACAGATTCGCAAGAAGGGTAAAAGAGAGAAAGACAGAGGACAGGGAGACACACATGGAGAGAGTGATGGTGCCAAAGAGAGAAATAAGAACCGACAGGTGGAGGTAGAAAGGCTGAGTTAGTGAAAGAGGGAAAGCCAGAGGGTGAAGGAGTAAAAGACAGATAGAGGCAGGCAGAGCCATGCACATATTCAGAGTCACAGAGGGGGAGAGAGAGACAGAAGCAGAAAAAGATGAGGAGAGAGAAGAATTACAGACACATACACAGACTGAAATAAATTTTGCATACAGTATTTCTGTGCCTTTACAGTACTCCATCATACACCGTAGAAAACATAGAGTTAGTCTCTGTAGCATCGCTTGAAATGCCCAAACGCTGTACTAATCAAATGTAAATAGTTACACTCAGACTGCCAGAAAACATGCATCCAATCATATAGCACTAGAGGCCTTAACATCTTCAAAATAAAAAAAGAGGTGACATGGAAATCATATGGAAAAAATCCATTCACTTTATTCTTTTTTGGAGTTTGATGTTACAAAGCAGCTTCAATATAATGGAAGTTTCTTCATCTATTTGCTGTTAGAAGAACTGTAGCTCTTTTCACAGGTGAATTTACAGAGGACTTTAAAGTGAAGCATATTACTTGCAGAATAAATTATAAAATAAATGCTGTTTCATCCATGTGTAAATGTAAATAACCCAATGAAATCATAAAAAGCGTTAAAATCACTGTGATATTGGCAACAATGTATATTTCTAATTTTGTATCTCGAAAATGATCAAGAGTGTAAAAATGATATAGTGAATGAAAGCAGGAGCAGCGAAACAATGTGTCTGTGTCCATTAAACTGTCCATCTACTGTTGCTAAGTGCAACTTTTTTACAACTTCCTGCACATTGCTACACCCACAGAATACAGACCAAGTCAATTATTGGAAAAAGTCAAAGGACAGGCCAGTAGTGATGCACTACAGTTTTATACCAGGGTGAATATACTGGCACAGTAGGGGAAAATTAATCAAGTAGAGTGCAACAAGTATGAAAAAAACGGTTTCGTATGATCATGTAAATTGAAACAATTCTGAAAAAAATGGGGTACACATGATGAAGGTGACTCATAGACAGAGAGAGACAGAAGTGGCCAGAGAGATGAAAGAGAAGCAAGCAAGTAGGCTATGAAGGAGCGACTGTGAGAACACAGGGATAAACAGTGTTAAAGTGCAGGGCAGCGCTGGAGGTGAAAGGAGACAGAGGAACAGAGACTCAGTGAGTATAGAAGAGAAAAAAGGATGACAGAGTAGGACAGCCAAGCCCAAGCTCAGCTGCTCTGTGAAGCAGATCAAAACCCATGTGAGGCAGGAGAGGCTCCCAGACATGTTTGATTAAACCGAAATATATGAGGCGGCCGAGATGAGAGCCAGGCATAAAGAGAGAGGGAGAGAGCGAAGAAAGGAGAGGGGAGGAGGGAGATAAGACAGACAGAGGAGGGAAATGAAAAGAACACAAGGAGAAAAAGAGAGAATGGGATGGGGAGTTTGCAATATAAGAGCGAGGAAGGATGGGTGGAAAATAAAAAGCCTCACTGTTGTTTAACAAAACGTTCTATGATGCACACATACCAACACAGACACAGACGCACAGAGAACTGACACACACAAAAAAAGAGTTAACTATTTATTCTTTGACAGAGAAAACCAAAGGTTCATTTCTGTTTGCTTTGTTTATGGTTTTGCAGCCGTGCTGTGATGCTGTGCACTCTGAACTACGACTCTGTTCCTTCTGTGATCTTTTTACAGTGTTTCTCTGTTGTTTTGCACCCACTGCCTCACCCTGCTTCACTAAATCCCTCTCTATTTACCTCTAATGCTTTATACACTTCCAGTTTCCACTGTTCCCACATACAAAATTTACTAGTTTGAGCCAGCCAAATGAATCCCACCCAAGCCAAATATATATATGTATACATATATACCTTCAAATGTCTGCGGAGATTAATTTTTGAAAGTGCAGACTGAACCTGAAAATGGTGAATTAATGTGTAGATTAATGTGCAGAAATCATGTCCTTAACCACTTTGATGATGGATTCAATGTCACCACCTGAAAGAAACACTGCAGCGTGTACCTTTGTCCTTCCCTTCTCTTATCTACCTTGTTATCTTTGTCTATCTTCCTATTTCCCTATCTCATTAATGCTTTATCTTCCCTCCTTGCTTCTTTTTTCCTGTATCCACTCCTCAGTTAGTACCTGAGGGAGTAAGACACCCACAATGCAAAAATGAGAGAGGGAGAGTGAAAAGAGAGACAGAGACAGACAGAAAGAGAGCGATTAAAAGAGAGAGAGAGAGAGAGAGATTCAGGCAGAGAAAAGCGAAGGGGTGACAAAAACAGAGTGGTTAATCAGTTAGATAGACAGGCAGACAGCGAGTCAGAGAGAGAGAGAGAGAAAGAGAGAGAGAGAGAAACGTGTTGGGTGCTCTGGGCTCGTGTTGTCATTGCGGTGCTGTTGTCGTTAGTCCAAACAGCCCCACGGAGACATGTTGAGTGACAGGCCACAGACAGGCACACACAGTCAATAGTGGCAGCCTGCATCTTGCATCAGCATCGCAACCACCCACCACTACCTGGGGCTGCTCAGGGGAGCTTGTAAAACCCATGAAAATACATGGGGAGGTGGACACACGAAGCATAGTAAAATAACTACCAAGCCTGCTTATTTGACAATAGGCTCACATTCACTCTTGCCTGTAACAAGCATTCAGGCATTACACAAAAATAGTACAACACACACACACACACGCTTGGAGCTGATTAACAGTGCCCATTAAACAGAGTGGAGTAATGGTTCAGCGAGTACAGACATCATACAGTTGGTTGTAGCAGAGATTAAATCTGTGCAGTTTTGTCTGGGAGGGGTGTTGAGGTGCATTATTGTTCTGCAACACAACACTGCATCTGCAGAACTGTATACAGTATATACATACAGTATATCTATGTATATGGGGAATTACAGGGGAAAGGCTGGATGAACTAGTGTTTGTAGCTTTTTTATTTTCAGCATGATCTGGCATAGAATTGGCTATGCAGACAGAATTTCAAGTATGGACACAGCATGTTTATCTCAGTGCAGCTGGAGCATAATTGAAAAGGTCATAACTGTGACAGAGATTGAATTGAGAAAATTCAGAGGAAGGGATATGAAAAATACAGTTTTGTGACTTTTTCATATCTCTCTGAAGTAGAGAGAGTGTAATAGGGTGCAGCGTGGGGAATACTATTTCAAAGGTGGACACAGTACAACTATTTCCTTGCATTCGGGAGATAATTGAAAAGGTCAAAATTGGATGTTACAATATGCGTGTCCAGAGAGAACGGGGGATGCTCAAATTTAAATATCCTTTCATCTTTCTTTTCCATTTAAGGTGAACTTTAAAATTGCTAGAATATTCCCAGATCTCAGCTTCTGAGATGAACTGTCTGTATCGCTTTAATTTTTAATTCAATTTTTTTCAGATGGCTCAATGAAGACAGACATGAGAGATGTGGCAGCATGATGAGCCATCTGAGATCTGACCTGACCTGATCCTGTCTCACTTGCATTTTTAAAACAGAACCACATCAACCTGAGTCAAAGTTTCTCTTGTGGATACTCATTTCACCTCCAAAGGAGAATCGGTCTCTTTTCTTGAAGGTCAGAGGTCAGGTTCTGCTGCTGAGCAGAAATCTTACTGCTGATAAGAATTCAGCTTCATGCTCAAGGAAACTTCAGCAGGGAAACATTAGCTTGAACCTAAGTCTTCAGTTCAAAAGCAATCTCCCCACTTAATACATCACCTTTTTATCCAGTATTAAGAAAATGTTCAAATATTTATAAGTACATTTTGTGCACCTATGTGAGTATTAAGAGTTAAGCAAGGCTAAGAGTCTACAGCCATGCTAGAGACTCAGTGAGGCCTATTTAAGCTCAGAAGTGCTTTGAGCTAACTGCTAACATCAGCATGCTAACATTCCCACAATGACCATGCTAGCATCATTTTAGTTTAGCATGTTAAAATGCTAACATTTGCTAATTAGCACTAAACACATAGTACAGTTGAGGGTGATGGGAATGTCATTAGTTTTGAAGGTATTTAGTCATAAACTAAATTATTGGACAAAGTGAGGGGATCAAAAATACAACAATTCATCCTGTAACAAATGTCATTGCAACCCACCCAGTAGTTGTTGACATGTGTTAATAACCAAAAATGTAGGGACTTTCATTCTGAAACACAAATGTCAACCTCATGGTGGCGCTAGAGGAAAAAGTCAGGGGAACACCAAAGTCAGTAGGATTAATCTTCTGAAACATGACTGTAAAAAATTTCATGGCAATCTGTCTGATAGATTTAGAGTTATTTCAGTCTGGACCAAAGTGGTGAACTAACCTAGCAACCAGTCAACAGGCCAGCATTGTAAATCCCTAGAGACATGCTGCAAGTATGGCTAAAGAGGCTAATTTGAAGTTAACTCCTTGTAGGTCAACAGACAGCCTTCTTAGGACTGAGGACTTGAGGACTGTCTGTTTTTTCCATTTTGAAAAAAAGAGAAACAGATAAATGCAAATTAGAGATATTACCTTCGCTCCAGCAAAGCAATGATGACACCAAAGTTGAATTTTATATTTTAAAACAGCAATTACTGGTGCATCATATGTTGATATGGACAGTAAGTGCTAGTAATGACCACAAAAACATGAAAATACACATTAAAACACACACACTGCTATTTCCCCTTGTGGACCAGGGCCTGTATTACTGAGATGTAATTGGGTGTCTGTTGCAGGGTCTCACCGAACTGAGTCACCAGGCTATGGGCCACGTTGGGGGCTGCTTCCACCAGGCTCCCCAGGAAGTTGAACGTGGGCAGGAAACCCTTCACACTGAGCTGGTCACTCAGCTAGACAGAGAATGCACAACATTGAAATCAATAACAATGGACATAAAACAATGTAATGGAACTTCTCTGGATGAAAAAGGCACAGAAAAACACAATGAAAAGCTTTATATCACATTACTCTATGGCACAAGATCAAGAAGATTTCAGATACGCTACAAAGAGACTGTCAATGATATCACAGGCAATAATGAGAAAGTAATAAATAAAGAGAACTCAGAGAAAGAAGATAAAATAGACAACACTCTAACTAATACTCCAGAGCCTCTTATATAATTTATTCTTTTTCTGAACTCAGATAACAACCTTGCTTCTTTTTCCAGCGCTCACTGCAATAAAAATCTGTATTCACAACAGGTTGTTTTTCTTAAAAAAAAACAAAAACCTTCTAATCAGGCTCTATTCTAGTCATTTAAATGAAACCTGTCTGCACCACTACCTGGTGTTCTACCTCTCTGTCATCATCAGTATAAACAGCTTTACTATTTTCCACCTGCAGTGCCGGCTGCTGAATGAGGCTTTTCCACTACTGCCTCCCCCCAAAGGTGAAACAACAGCAGAAAAGAGGGAGACGAGCACACGGTCTGTTTACTAAACAACTGCGGGAGAATACGTTGTTGGTTATACAAGTGCTGTTAAATATTTTAAGATGTTGAGCATGTTATTGTGCTTGCATGTGTAGATGAGCAGATGTGTCTCTCTCTACAGTATATGTCTGTAAATGTGTTTGCCTCACCTGTTTGTGTATCTCATCCAAAACAAAGTGAAATGACAGCTCGCTCTGGAGCTCTAAAAGCAGCTGAACCAGAACTGACACACACACAGGCACACCAAACAAAAAAACATGGAGAAACATTCATTAAATAGACATTACAGCAAAGTACATTTTCCTAAATTGTGAGGAAAAAGAAAATAACAGTTCAGGGTTTTTATTAATTCAATATTAATAGTTTAAAGTTGTAACTTTTTTAATTACTTGTGAGCGGCAGTGATAGCGTGCGGTACCTTAATGATTCTTGGATTAATACCATTTTATTATATGCATGTCAAATCATGCTACCAATTAGGGCTGAAACGATTAGTCAATCGTTTAGTCAATCAACATCTTGATCGATTAATCAGTTAGACGTAGAAGTCGTATTTTTAAGTAAAAATCAACATTTTTGAATAGAAATGTGAATATTTGCTGGTTTTCTTAGTTGTCTGTGATAATAAACAGAATATCTTTGGGTCTTAAGCAATTTGAAGATGTCAGCTTGGGCTCAGGTCAGCTGTGGTGAACATTTTATCATCTGACATTTTGTGTGACCAATCAAGATGAATTGATAGTGAGGGTAATCATTAGTTGCAGCCCTACAACAACTACATTAAACCTTTTCTTACATCAGCTGAGCAGTTGTGTAGAGTAGCCAACTTAATATTGGCTGCTTAGTTGATGTGAGAAAAAAGTCTGGGACATTCTTGGCTTTCTTTCTCCTCTCACATACAGATATTATGACTGCATTATTTATAGGGCTCAAATGAGTTTCAAAATGTGTTCTCCTCACATTCTCTGAGCAGAGAGCAATAGCGGTGTCAAATTTAAAGCACTCTACCAACTATTACAGCAAAGTGGTCCCTACGGCATTTTTAAAACAGCTAGCATAAAATCATTGTCATTTGCATTTACCAAAACATTTTGCATTTTAAAAGACTCTGCTGATGTGAGACAAATCTGTCTGAGCACTAAAAACTGTTAGTTTGCAGAGAAGCCAACATTAAGACATGATATGGAAAAATCTGCATATGGCAGCCTAAAATGATCATTAAATACAAAGAGGGACTGGTACTTCGGTGCAGCAGTGAAAGAATATCAACATGTGAAATGGAGTCAAAGATTAAAAAAATGTTACATTTAGAAACCGATACTGTGGAGTCAATGCAGGATCACTGTACAGTAGTTACCAGCATCATCAGAGTCAAACAGAGAGTTATTGTGTAAGTGTCTTTGAGAAAAGAGTGTCTCACAGCCTGTGTGTGTGTGTGTGTGTGTGCCCTCTCACACTGTCTGCATAATAACAACTGCATAGAAAGTCTGTGTCTAGGTCTGTGTGAGTGCAACATGAGCAGGGTGTGTGAGTGTGTACATATGCACACTCGCACACACAATCCAAAGAACAAAGAGGCATCTCTCACCTTGGTCAACCTTTTCCAGAGTGGCTGGGTCCTCAACAGTCTGAAGCATCCCTGGGGACAGAACAGTAATGACAGGCCGGATTTAAAAAGCGTACTTCACAAACTCATTGCGATGTACAGCGGCCTCATGGAGGGATAAAAGAAAAAGAAAGCGAGACAATGAATATTCAAACATGAAAAGGGGACAAACTAAGTGACAAAGTATGGTCGCTTTACAAAACGGAGGATAAAAGGTACAAAGATATAAAATGGGGATTTATGTTTTGAAGTGTTGAAATCTAATTAATCATATTGTATAAGTTGTACTAACAGGGAGCCTGCGTGGCATGAAACAAGCCCATAAGAAATGATACCAATTCTACGGCTGTATCTCTAAAAACTTCTGTACAAACAAGTGTAAAAACACAACAGGCCTCATACAAAAATGTTTTCATATTCTTATCTTAAATCTGTCTCACACTTTTTGTGTGGTTTGCTCGAACAAGTGTTTCAAGTCACAGTCAACACACTCTTAACTGGGAAACCTACAGTAATTTGCTCGTCTCAGCCTGTTGAATGCCATCTGCTCATGAGGAGGTGCACATTTGTGAGATTTCATCATTAGTCTAATCAGCCCCTAAAATATTACCAAAGAAGAATTTCACATAGTGGGGCTTCGAGTCGGGCTGTCAGAAATCAATAGGAAAATTTAGATGCGCCAGTCGTCATATCAAAGGACCCAAAAAATTATAAAATATCAAGACAGCTGCGGTGCTGTAAGCTGACAGAAATAAAGATGGAATACACAGTCCAATGCTAAAGTGGTCTGCGACTAATATGCAAGGCAGTCAAGGGGGATGTAACAGTCACAGAGATACTAGATGAGGGAATATCATATCCCACAGTAGGTGATGTTGCACTGACAGGTGCAACAGAAGATGATACTGGACAGGGAACCACATAAAGATCCTGAAGTAGCTGTCAGAGTGACAGAATGTTCCTGTAACTTCTGAAATATGCCAATAAAAAAATCATACAATCTAAAAAACCTCTGTAAATTGGTAAATCATAATGATGATAATGTGGTGAAAGGAATATTCACTTTACATTATTTTTTTCTTTATTATATATTTTATTTTAGTATTATATTTCAAGTCAAGTCAATTTTATTTGTATATTTGCCCAATATCACAAATCACAAATTTGCCTCAGGGGGCTTTACAGTCTGTACAGCAATGTCAGACTGTCCTCAGACCCCTGATTTGAATAAGGAAAAACTCCCTTAAAAACCCCTTTAACAGGGGAAAAAGGTTTAGATTAAAGCATTTTGATTTCAGGTTTCATCGGTTCATGACTTATATTGAGGGCAGAACTAATGAATTTCATTCATACCTAAGAGAAAAATGTTTTAAGTACGAAAAAATTGGTGAATGCCAATAAATCATTTGTATGTGCAACATAAAATCAAATCTGCTCGTACGAATGGTTCTTGCACGAGGCCCAATATGTATTAGGAGGATGAAAGGGCATATTTTATATTGTATTTCACCCTCATTGGCACATAGTGAATTTCATTTCAGAAGACCATCCCACAAGCTCTGTAATGGCTCTTTTAATGGCAGAGCTTTTACCGGCTTACCATTTTAACACGTACCCTCTTATTGCACTAATTTGATTAGAGCTCTAATGGTGTAGGCCTGACACTTTATGCTGCAATAACCCAGTGAAATTTATCCAGTGAGGAAGAAGTCTATGCAATATGTGCTGATGATGCAGTAACATAAATATACACTGTGGTCAATATATAGCAGTGATAAAGTGTAAGAATTTTATAAACTAACTCACCAGTGCTGTCTGCCTGTCCTCCTCACAACATCTCCTTTAAAAGCCATAGTAATTCACTGTAGTGTAGATAATGTATTGGCCATGACAGAAAAGCATTAACCACAATACAGGGCTAATAGAACTACTTTCCCCGTACATGAGCATGATTTCACAGGGTCACTGGCTTCGCTAGGTGGTTGTCATAATTTTGATGACTTTATATACATCCATGATAGAGGGTGAGTGTGGTACCAATTAACTGACTGCTTTAATAAGTCAGTCAGCTATAAACAGAACAAGCACAAATAATGATAGTCATGTTTTTCCTGCAACTCAGTCTTTAGGCTGTCTAACATCTAAAACAATAATAGAACAGACAGAAACAAAACTCCCACTTTACTATAAACCATGCCAATGATTGTTATTTGGTTGATTAGTTGAATAATTCAATTATGCAATACAAATAGAATTTCACCTCAGGTTTTAATGCAGCTGTCGGCTGCACATCAACTACTCTATGTTTAAATTTGAGATACTGCATATAGACTGTATATATAGTCTTCCTTACTAGACCTTTCGTCACATCCTAGTCTCATGCTGTATGTGACACTTTTTCTCACCCAGTAGGGAAGCTGTGAAACGCAGCGAGACTCTGTGGTCCTGTCGGAGCAGTTCTCTCAAGGCCCCCGGGGAACACTTCAGCAGCCCACTGATGCCAGACAAGGCAAAAGACTTCCTCACTGACTGTACAACGGAGGCAGAAGCAGAGAGATATGGGACTGTAAATAGCCTGTACATCAAGGGAGATTAACGGGACAATGCATCTAACACAAGTATCCTCTGGTTATTACTAAAAAAGGAAATGCTGAAGAATTAAACATACCTAAAGCTTAACATACATCATTCAAACAAGTAAACGTTTAGCAGTAGAATGATTCATTGTGGTTGGAGAAAAGCTTTCCATGAAAATAGGATGTAACAACTACATCACACATTACTCACTGCAATATCGTCACTCTCCAGCATTTCAATGACACAGGCCACACACAGGAGCAGTCCGCCCCCCTCTGCAGGCCCCAGGCGGCCGCTCCATTTTGGGTCATGTCTGAAGTGGGTCTTGTCATAAATGATATCCACACTCGTCATTTTGATCGTTTCACCTTTAAAAAAAAAACGCAGGCCATGGCCTATTAAGTTGCAATTTAGAAAAATGCAACTGAGGCGGGTGAATTAAACTCCTCAATAACAAACATTAAGTGGAAGTTTTCTTCTTTTACAATTACCTAACTATTGAGAATGCATTACATGACATACTTTTAATCAACTAGGTAACCACTAAACTAGTAAATTGTGTAACGTTAGCTAATGAAAATCCATGCTAGGTTAGCTCATAGCAGTGAATTAAATAGTTCGCTAGCTAGCTCACGTTAGCTATACAGTTAATACACAGCTTGACTAATTCTTGCCCTCCAACTTGTCATCCTCCTCAATAACAGACATTACGCGGCACTGTTTTCTTCTTTTAAAATTACCCAACTATTGAGAATGCATTACATTACATAGCTTTAGTCAACTAACTGAGGTAATCACTAAACTAGTAAATTATGTGACGTTAGCTAATGAAAATCTACGCTAGATTAGCTCCACAGGGTGTTGCGCATTTTTTTAATCACCCCAATCTTTTAACAATCTTTATGTTTTCGTTACTTTAGAATGAGCCCTTTATCTTTAAATAGGGAGTGGGTCCATGGATGTATTGAGTGCTCAATATACATCCATGAGCGGGTCGTCTTCCACGGAGCCCGCCCCCACCATGTTGCACCGCCATGTTCCTACAGTAGCCCAGAACGGACAAACTACACAGTGGCTCTAGAGGGAGCCTTTCGCGTTTTTTGCGAGTTTCGCGGCCACCGTATGTTCTCCTACACGTTTGAAAGGGAGGGGTGAGGGCGAGGGGTTACAATCTGAACCTCACCGCTAGATGCCACTAAACTTTACGGAACGATAAAAGCACACATGAGTCATGAGTACTGATAACATTTTTAACACAAAATAAAGCCGGATAAGTATTTTAAAATAAAATAGAAATTGCAAAAATATATATATATGAAGGCAATTCAATTAATTAGTCCACTAGGTTTCTTCAAATAAACTTCTAAGAATATCTTACATAGAGCATTTTCTTTTTTTATTGTTTGTTATGCCAAGAGAATTAATTGAAGTGAGGGGAAAAAGATAAAAATTAACAACATATTTTAGAGACTTGTTATCGTTATTCATAGCAACAATAATACCTTGAAGGGTAAATTAGTGAGAAGCAATACTAGCACTGAAAATATCTGAGTTTAAACCACACCAATATATTTTTATAAGTTTATTATTACATTTCTTATCATATATGTTTGTGCCATTCATAAGCAATAAAGATGGTGCATCTGGGACACCACTAAAATAGAGTAACAGGGGACATGTAATTATAAGAAATGTAAAATAAAAGAGAGACTGCCTTTTTATCAATGTGTATATTATGTTAACTACTGTTGCCAGTGATTGGGGCACATGCTGATGCTATTTCATATGCCTGTTAAAACTTATAATGCAAATTTTTGCCTTTCCATCACATTTACACTTTTTTCACTTGTATTACCTGGACAGCTTTTTAGCTCCAACGTTTCTTCTTGGCTTGTTGTTCTACAGTGAAGCTCAGTTATTTATGCATTAGTGCTATCAAAGTTTATATCAAAGTCTATAAAGATAAAGGGTAGGATGATAACATATTTTTGAGCAAAAGTTATACATGATCATCCTCAAAATGATGTATCAGCATCATTTATCCTCCAAGGACTGTCATTGCTGAAGAATATGCTGTGAGGGTGTAGCAGGATGCATGAGTTTGTTTTGCAGTATCATTTAACAGTGAAGGCCACAATTTTGTTATCACCATGACAACAAAAGCCTCTCGGCAACTATCTGATGATAGGAGTGTGGGGGCGAGTATCAACCACTACCAAGATGTCGATTTATAATCTCTCTCTACATCTACTTAAACAGAGTTCACTGCACATTAAATCTAGTGTATGATAGAAAAACAAGTCTATAAGTGTAGCCAGTTCAGCTCTGCCTCAATGTGTGTTTCTGTGTGACAGTGTGCATGAGTGTGCACAAGTGTGTGCTGTGGGCCAATCTCTCACAGTTTCTTGGTCTACAATATAGCGTTTGATAAGTCTGCTGTGCTGCAGCAAACATAGTGGAGGATAAGCGTATGGTGTTAGAACTATGTGTGCAGGAAGTGGCTAAAGCCCTGTTTGGTTGACTAAGAAGAGTAGCAGACGACAAGAAGGTGGAAAATATTTTTTTCTAAAGTCGCCATTTGTACTTGAGGAGGAGTGAAATCCATCAGTCTGTGAGTTTTATTGGCCCCTGAGAGAGAGAGAGAGAGAGAGAAAGAGAGAGAGAGAGAGACCAATGGAAAGAGACAGAGAGCCCCTTTCAGGTGGGAGCCAATGCATATCTCTCAACTTTATTTGACAGCTATTTCACGTAGACAATTCTTCAGGGGCCAATAAAGCACACTTTCTGTCTGAGCACAAGTGGAGACTTAACATGCAAACATTTTTCAGATCATTGCTTGGCCTTTCCCTCTCTCTCATTTGGCTTGATCATCTTGAACCACTTCCTGTGTGTAACTCTCCCACACACACAAACACTTCATATATTCACTCATATTCACCTTCTGTACACACACAGATCAGAGTCCGTAGTGTGAAATGCATTAATAGATTATGTAAGTAACATTTTCCACTGATCTTTTTTTTCCTGTCACTCAGCTACATACAGCAGGCATCTCTGGAGGTGTCAAGCTACCCTAAATATAGCTCAATACCTTTTTCCAGCTCAACCCACACTTCCTCACAATAGCACTCTGCTCACATTATTGTAACATACTGCATCCAATAACAACGTTTACAGGTCATGTTAGTAACAGCTATATTTCGTACTTAAAGGTAATAATG